>NC_137326.1:74671034-75124435 GCF_965287045.1 Carcharhinus amblyrhynchos
CCCCCCTCCCTCTCCCCCCCTCTCCCTCTCCCCCCTCCCTCTCCCCCCTCCCTCTCCCCCCCTCCCTCTCCCCCCCCTCCACCCCACAATTTATTTGCTCCATCAACATCACTCTTCTCTCCCATGAAGCCCCCTTCTCCCTGCCTTAGCCCACCTGCCCTTTAAATCTCCAGCTAATGTGGACTTGACAGTAAACAGATGTTGTGATTTGTAACTGTACAATGTGAAGACAACTGTGAACCTTCACTTGACATGAGGAAAAAAAAATAACATTCTCTCCTTTGGACTGTTTTATTTCCAGCCGAGTGTTCCCCACTGTGTGTTTTATTTGCTTAATTTAAGAACATAAGGAATAGGAGCAGGAGTAGGCCATCTAGCCCTTCGAGCCTGCCTCGCCATTCAGTAAGATCATGGCTGATCTGTCGTGGCTCAGTTCCACATTCCCGCCCTCTCCCCATAACCCTGAATCCCCTCTCTTATCATAAACCCATCAACCCGCGTCTTAAAAATATTTAGCGAGGTAGCCTCCACCACTTCAACGGGCAGAGAATTCCGGAGATTCACCACCCTTTGAGTGAAGAAGTTCCTCCTCAACTCTGTTCTAAACCGCCCCCCCACTTTATGTTGAGGCTGTGCCCCCTAGTCCTATTATCCTTTCTGAGCAGGAAGAGTCTCTCCACCTCTATCCTATCCATCCCATTCATCATCTTATATGTCTCAATGAGATCTCCCCTCATTCTTCTAAACTCTAACGAGTACAAGCCTAGTTTATTCAGCCTCTCCTCATAGCTCAACCCCCTCAACTCCGGCATCAGCCTAGTAAACCTCCTCTGCACTCCCTCCAAGGCCAAAATATCCTTGCGTAAGTACGGCGCCCAAAACTGCGCACAGTACTCCAGCTGCGGCCTCACCAATGCCCTCTACAGCCGCAGCAAGACCTCCCTACTTTTATATTCAATTCCCCTCGCTATGAAGGCCAGCATCCCATTCGCCTTCCTGATCACCTGCTGCACCTGCAAGCTGGGTTTTTGCGACTCGTGCACAAGGACCCCGAGGTCCCTCTGCACTGTCGCCTGCTGCAGTTTTTCGCCACGTAAGTGATAATCCTTCCTACCATTATTCCTACCAAAGTGGACCACCTCGCACTTGCCAACATTAAATTCCATTTGCCAGTTCCTGGCCCATTCGCCCAGCCTATCTAGATCCTTCTGTAGACTCACCACACCCTCGCACAATTTGCCTTTCCTCCAATCTTGGTGTCATCAGCAAATTTCGACACCCTACACTCGGTTCCCTCCTCCAGATCATCTATATAAATGGTAAATAGCTGAGGCCCCAGCACCGACCCCTGAGGCACTCCACTAGTCACCATCCGCCAATCCGAATAGCACCCATTGACCCCCACTCTCTGCCTCCTATTTGACAACCAATCCTCTATCCACGCTAACACCCTACCCCCAACTCCCTGTCTCCTGACCTTCTGCAATAACCTCCTGTGAGGTACCTTGTCAAATGCCTTCTGAAAATCCAGAAAGACCACATCCACCGGCTCTCCTCTATCCACCGCCCCAGACACATCCTCATAGAACTCCAGTAAATTTGTCAGACACGACTTCCCTTTAACAAAACCGTGCTGCGTCTGCTCTATCAAGCAATTCCTCTCAAGATGCCTCGCTATTTCCTCCTTGATGACGGATTCTAACATTTTACCTACAACAGACGTTAAACTAACCAGCCTATAATTCCCTGCCTTTTGCCTGGCACCCTTCTTAAACGACGGCGTAACATTAGCCGCTTTCCAATCTTCCGGCACTTTCCCAGAATCCAGCGACGTCTGGAAAATAACCACCAAGGCATCCACTATCACCTCCGCCATTTCTTTCAGAACCCTCAGATGCATTCCATCCGGTCCTGGCGACTTGTCCACAATCAGTCCCTCCAGTCTGTCGAGCACCTCCTCTCTAGTAACAGTAATGTCATTAAGACCCTCCGGTCCTACCACCTTTCCATCTCTAACACCTGGTTAGAAATTTCATGATTGAAAAATTGGAAATTTCATGATTGAAGTTTTAGAAAATGTCACACAAAACATAACATGGGCACCTGATCTCTGTGTTCAAAACGAAAATGCTGCAATGTGGTCAGTGCCATTTCTTGGGATGGTGGTCATCATGTCACTTTCAGGACCTTTTTTAAATTTAAGAAAAGCTTTATTTAGTACCTTTTATTAATTGGGTTCTGCCCAAAGTATATGTACCATTTACTGCCCAGCAAACACTCAGAGTATGGGGGTGCATGGGTGTGACCTGATGACTTCTCCTTTGATTGTCGCCACTCTGCTTGGGTACTATACTGTTCTAACCACTCTTATTGTGGGTGTTTTAAGTATGGAACATAATAAACGGGAACAGAAGTAGTAAACCCGATGCCAGATGCTAGTCACTGGGGCTCCAGCAGCGTTTCGTTCAAGGGAGTGATTTGTTGGGAGGGTTATAGTGGGGTAACTGACGGAAGGTTTAGTTGCATTTGGATGGTTTTTGTGTTCTCAGAATTTGAAAGCTCAGAGACCCTGTTGAACTCTGAGGTACACATGCTGCTGGAGCACAGGAAGCAGCAGAATGAGAGTGCAGAGGACGAACAGGAGCTCTCTGAAGTCTTCATGAAAACATTAAACTACACAGCCAGATTCAGCCGCTTCAAAAACAGGGAGACCATCGCCAGTGTCAGGAGGTCAGTGCAGGTGGATTTCAAAATGTTCAGTGAACCACAATATGTGATGTGTATCCTGTTTGTAGGGTTAGCAGCTTTAAGTAAAAAAGGCTCCTGTCTTCCCTCACATTGATCCATCAGCCATTGTAATCACATAAAACCTTCAGAAAGGCATGGGATAAATATTCTTGAAGAGGAGAAAGAGTAACAAGGCTTTTGAAAAGAGCAGAAGGACTACAACTAATTGGGTAACTACTTCATAGAGTTGGCATAGGCACGATAGGCCAAAACATCGCCTCTTTCTGTGCTGTAGAAGTTTGTAAACTGATAACCTGTCCCTATGCTCACCTGAAGCTTTAGATGGTCAGGTTGATCACCAGTCTTGTAAGTTCAAGCTGCCCACTTAGACTAGCAAACTCTTGTGTTTATACCCTAGAACCACTGATCAACTGATCCTTCTTGCATGCAGCTGGAATCTCTCAATTATGATTTCAGGAGACTTCCCTTGATACTTAGCAGCATTAGTTGTTTTCCTTCAGTAGTTTGTTTATTCTCCCCAAAGTAATTTGTCTTCTACCCATTATTTTATCTATGATTGTAAATTAACATGTATAGTAATCAGTTGTTTTTTTTTATTGTTTAAGTCTCTCTGTGCTTAATCACAGATAAACCCTTTTTTCCTTATTGCTTTGCAGTTCCAGTTAGTAAGTGCAGAGGAATCCCTTAATGTCCTCCAGGAAATCTGCTATCCTTAACCAATCTGTTCTACGTTTGAGTCCAGACCCACAGCAATGTGACTGACTCTTGACTGCCCTTTGAAATGGCTGAACAAGCTACTCAGTTCAAGGACATTTAAGGAATTGCAATGTCCAATTACGTGCCATGAAAGAGCAAAGAACAATTAAATGGTCAGCTCAATTTCTAAATTTTATTTTCACAATGTTTATCATATTAGCCGTTTTCTGTCCATGTTATTCAGGTTACAAGCTTGTTCCTGGTTGATGCTGCCAGATGCCTCAGTGTGCACCCTCTGCCTGTCGTCCAAGGATAGGGCAGACAGTTGGATAGAGAAACAAATATTCCAATCAGCCATACAAATGAACCTGCAATGCCTATAGCTAACAGTTCAGCTCAGTGGAAACGGTAGTCCAGAATCCAAATAGGAAAATGGGTTCTTGTGGAAAGATTGGATTGAGCGTGAGTTCATCTGTGGGTTTTATTTGAAGTATAACTCTCGTTTTTTTTCTTTCTTGTAGTCTGCTATTACAGAAAAAATTGCACAAATTTGAGCTGGCCAGTCTAGCCAACCTGTGTCCTGAAACAGCTGAGGAGGCCAAAGCTCTCATTCCCAGGTCAGTACTCTGTTTTGAGGTGTGACTTTCATCAGGCTTTATGGTTGTTTTCCTATAACTGGGTTATTTGGGCCTAAAGGGAATTGATGCCAGGTGTTTATCAATTACCAAGACAAGGTTAATAAATTGCTCGGGCTTACAGTCTTCCATTGGCACATTAACTATATTTCATCTTGGGATTATGCCTTGTTTTAAAAGTGACATTTTTAAAAACAAGCTCATTTTCCAAATCCTTTGTAAAGAAAAAAGATTTAAAAAAACTGACAAGCATAAGAGGTTGAGTTCGATCATGTCATGAACTACGGCAGAGACTTTGGAAACTTGTTGCTTGACGCCATTTTTTTGCCAAGCAAAATACATTATATTGTTTAACTTTTAGTTTCCAGTGTGAAATGAAATTAAAATGAAATTTTTTAAAGATCTCTGGCAAGTACTTCATGCATTAGTATTTGCAATTCCAAGGCAAGGCTTATGATCATTCCATGATCCACAAGCTGATAGACCCTTGTCATTCGTCACATTGTCTTTCCTGCAGTGAACTGAATAGTGCGAATGAATTTTAAAATCCCGTGTTTTGGGGTTACGATAAAAGATTTAGAAGTTGCAGTGAACATTTTTAGATGGGCAGATGCATTCAGAATATGGTGCTCTGCTCACTCTTTAGAGGCCAATACTAGTCAGAAGGCCCTCAACAATACTTCTAGTTGTGGCATTCTTTTGTTTCCTTTTAGATCTTCTGTCCTACTCAACCCATCTTTACTCCTCTCTATTATGTGATATCCTGTGTGACTACTATCGTTGTATTCTGTCCCACCTTGACCTCTTCATGGCTTTTGAGGAATTTGACTACGCAGCATCCTCCCAGTACTTCTGTGGTGTCATCCATTTCCATAATAGCAGCTTTGAACATGCCACGTCCTTTATAACGCCTCACATTCAGCACATTTCCTGAAATGGCTTATTTTATTCTTGTACCATATCTCTATGGTGTCCCAGGGATCCGTTTTATTCTTTAATATACTGCTCCTCTTGTAAAGATGGGGCCAGATTCCACCTGTATTGTGATAATGCCTTGATATAGCTATCCATCGTCATCTTTGAATAAAGTGTTCTTCCCAGCTAGTTTTTCTGATGTAAAATTGTGGATCGTTCAGAGCTTCCTGCCTCTGAGCATCAATAAAACCCACCAAGAACAGCTTGTATTTATACAGTGCCTTTATCATAATGAAACATAAAGATGCATCCCAGGAGTATTATAAAACAGTCTGACACCGAACCACAAAAGAAGATATTAGATTTAGATGGCTAAAACCTTGGTCAAAGAGAGAGGTTTCACAAAGAGTCTTAAAAGAGGAAAGTGAGATGTAGAGAAGCAATTCCAGACCTTAGGGCCCAGACAACTGAAAGCAGTGGTGTAGCAATTATAATTCTGAATGACCGAGGCCAGAATTAGTGGAACGTAGACATTGCGGAAGAGGTGGAGAGGGAGGGGAAAGGCCATTGATGTATTTGAAAACAAGGGTGTGAGCTTTAAAATCATTGTTGGTCAGCAAGTGCAGAAATGGGTTAAGACAAGAGCAGCAGAGTTTTGGATGACCTCCAGTTTACGCAGGGTAGAATGTGAGACCAGCTAGGAGTGCGTTGGAGTAGTCAAACCTAGAGGTAACAAAGACATGAATGAGTGTTTCAGCACCAGATGAGCTGAAATAGGGAAGTCAGGAAATGTCATCGATGTGGAAAAAGGTGGTCTTAGTAATGACGCAAATATGAGGTCAGAAGCTCGTTTCAGGATCAAATATTATACCAAAATTGTTATCTCAGACTATTATCAGAAAGAGGATGGTATCAGTCATTAGGGAACAGAGTTTGGATTGGGAAATAAACAGTTGCTTCAGTTTTCCCAGTATTTAAATGGAGAAAATATTTGCTTCTCCAGAACTGGGTGACAGATAAGCATTCTGATAAGTTAATAATGAGAGGTGCTGATTAGATAGAGCTGGTCATCAGCATTTATGTGAAAACTAATGTTGTCATTTCAGGTGACGTTGCCGAGATGGCCAAGGATCATTCTGGGGGATGGGGGACACCTGAAGTAACAGTAACAGTGGCAGTTGCAGGAAAAGCAGCTATTAAGAGGCGCTAGTTATGATTAGAAGGCTCCATATGAGAGCGATATTTCCCAGCTGGATGACAGGAGAGGTATTGGAGGAGGATGTTTTGATCAGACATGTCAAAGGTTGCAGAAAGTCTAGAAGGATGAGGAGGGAAAGTTTACTTCATCAGTGACATAGGATGCCATTTGTAACTTTGATAAGAGCTGTTTCAATATTGTGGTGGGGGAGAAACCTGATTGGAGGGATTCAAAGATGGGGTTCTAGAAAGATGGGCGCAGATTACAGAGGCAACACCAAATACTTTGGAGAAGAAAGGGAAGTTGGAGATGGGACTGTTATTTGCAAAGATGCACACGTCAAAGGTTGTTTCTGAGGAGAGGTGTGATGGTGGCAGATAGGAAGGAGCAAGAAACAACATGGGAAGAGAAGGAACAGTTAACAACAGCTAATATGAAAACCAAGAGGGGAAATTAAGTGATCAGTTTGGTGGGGATTGGATGGAGAGAAATAGAAGTGGGTGCCATGTACAAGATTGAGTTCAAATGACACAGAGAAAGAGAAATAGGGAAAGATGATAATTCGGGGTTAGGGCTGGGGAGAGCATTAAAGGAAGTTTACTCGGTGGCTCACTGGAAGGGAGTGACATGGCAGAGGCAGCTGTTTGGATTGTCTCAATCTGAGTAATAAGAGCTACCGGCACTTCCTGGAGGTGAGGAGAGATGGTCTGTAGTTGATAAAAGAATTGGGGGTTAACTTTGCGTTCCAGAATGATCCCAGAATCAAACAGTTTTAGTAGATGAGTAGGGCTCCATAGAGTTTTATGTAGTACAGCCAGATCTAGCAGTGGATGGCTAAATCAGTTGTGCACAATATCCTTTCAAATCATTATAAAGTGGCGATATATGTATATGGATCTCTGGAAGACATTTACACCAAGAAATGTCAATCTACTTGGTCGTTGCAGTTTATTGTGACAACGTGATCATCATCATTTTTCTGGTTCTCTAGACCAAGTCAATTGGCTCCAGAGTAATAAAGCAGCAAGGGGGAATTAGTTTTGAAATCACTAAAACAGACATGTTCCACTGTACTTAATCCTGATCAACCCTTACTTTGAAATTTTTACTCCCTCCTCGATCATTGATCTGTGCAGGAGAACCATACTCTTGATCACAGCAGCTTCTGTGCTCTATGGTCAGTCTTCATCTTAATTATGTTCCAACTTGAACTCAACTATGCCCACTTCCTGGTGGGTTACTAGATGTCTAGGAACACAATCCTCATTGCTTTATGCCTCTCCTGTCTTCAGCAGGGGAAACTGTTACCGGCTGCAGCCTTCAGTTACTGACTGAGGTCAGCTTAATCAACAGGTAGTGAGGGTTAAACACAAATCAGGCTCTGCGCCTCAAAACCATGCAACCCAATTCTTTGGTAAACTGAGCCATTTAGAGACGCTTCCATCTCTACGTGTACAGAAACAAGTAAATGCTTATTCTGTGAATCAGCTATACAGAGCGTGAAACCAATGAGCCTGTGACAACATTTCTTGTTTGACCTCTGGATATGTTTGCTGAGGGTTTGGCAAGTTTTAAATATGCACGTGGACTAGATGGTCTTGTTCGTGATGGTGATTGCAGTATATTCATGTCTTTCTCTTTCATCCCTGCCGTTCTCTATATTTTGAATTTCAGCTTGGAAGGTCGATTTGAGGATGAGGAGCTCCAGCAGATCCTTGATGATATTCAGACCAAACGAAGTTTTCAGTATTAACACCAGCTTCTTCCAAGCCATAGCTCTTCCCAATGCTCTTCAGCTGAACACTGGTGCTGATGATTCTCATTGCCATGGATTGAGTGAAGATGAAGAGGCAGTTGGCTGAAGCTCAACCAGGCTGGTGACATCACAGAACTGATAAACCTTGAGATTAGTTTTACATCCAGAATCAATCAATAGCACATTTCATGAGGTCCAGAGTGTAAAATATATTCTGGAATCACCAGAAGCAAAGATTTTTTTTTCCATTCAGATGTCTAGATGCTGGATATTTTGTATGTCAATTTTTTCTTTTGGCAGTGAAATCCGGTAACAAATTCTCGTAGGACATTTTCTTATTACTGTTTTATTAAAGTGAGGACACATGTCAGATCGCGGTTGACATTTAATTTTGTTTGAAAGAAGTCAGGAGAAAGGATGTTGATCCTTGAGAATAGATTTGAGTCACAGCAATGACCTATTGACAATGGCAGCTAAGTAGGGCACATGATACCTTTTGTAAACAAGCTGTGTTTTACTGAACTGCCCTAATATCCCACATGCACACTTAGCTGTACAGATACAATATTTGAGTAGGACTGCCTCTAACCTGTGCTTTAACAACATACAACAGGAAAATGAGAGCAGAAGAGCTACCAGCAAATGCAAAGTGTCTCTCTATACTGAAGGCATTGTTCCGTTTGGCTTCATTGCTTTATTTCTGACTCTGTGAACATACAGTGAATGATAGTAACTCAACTGAAGTATGGGACATCATCTAGTATCCACCAGGAAGGGGCTGTTTAGCAAACATAGAATCATTGTATGGATTCTACATAGAAAAAGGCCATTTGCCCATCGTATCTGCATCGACCACAATTCCATCCAGGCCCTCTTCCCATAACATCTCATTTGCCCTGCTAATCTCCCTCATGCTGGCGTAAATTTAGCATAGCCAATTAACCTAACCTGCACATCTTTGGATTGCGGAGGAAACTGGAGCACCCAGAGGAAACCCATGCAGACCCAGGGAGAATGTGCAAACTACACACAGGCAGTGACCCGAAGCTGAAATTGTACCTGGGTCCCTGGTGCTGTAAGGCAGCAGTGCTAACCACTGCCACCCAAGTAAGGTGGTTAGGTTAGTCTGTTTGTGCCCCTCTGCCACCTCAGCTGTGAGTGACTGGGATTGAGGGAGCAATGTGCACACAGTTAAATTTGGTGGGAGGGGAGGGGAGGGGGGATGCCAGAATTTGATTTGTTTACTGGGTCTATTTAAGGATGAGCAGAATCTGACATTCAGACCAAACAATGTTTTCAGTATTAACATCACTGCCTCATAAACACAGCCCTCCCTGGTGCTCACTTACTGACCATGATTGATGCCATTTAGTGATGTGAATGAATTTTAAAATCCCATATTTTGGGATTACGGCAAAAGATTTGGAAGCTATACTTATGTTGTTTATTTTCCTAAATATTGAGAAATCTCGGCACCTTGGAATGAACTGAAATCTAACCTGAGGAGAATGAAAGCATCATTAGGTTGCCATTCAGGTTTGCTCTCTTCTCAATCAATATTTCAACATAAATTTTCTCAGATTAGATTGAGGATGTTTCATCACGGAACAGTTTATTCCCATGTTAAATCCCAAAATTTCTTGCTATATTAGCAGAGTCAGCAGTTGATGCACAGAAGTCAGGTATGGGAAAGAGTGAGGCAAGTCAACAAAGTCTCCCACGGTGAAACTTGCATAATTGTATAGTTCTGATAAACCTCTGACATTACTTGGTTTTCAATTCACTTTCCTTTCCAATGTCCCTTTTTTTAAATGAACTCCCCTTTCCAAATGTACCTCCTGAGCTGTGGAATAAATTCCATTTGATATATTAGTCTGTGCCCTCAGTTTAAAACATTTCTTCAGTTTTGCTTTGCCCACCCTCAACTTAACCCATATTCCTTGCTTTATCTTGTCTTTTGATTTAAATACTATTGTTTTTATTTTTCTGATTTTTCTCATAATCCCAATCTCTGTAGTTTTGCTCCCAGTTTAAATCAATGTTGCGTGTTTCATAGGCCTACAGGGGTGGTGGCAAAACTTGATAGTACTATCAGCAAATAGATTAGGTCACTGAGTGGCATGTGGGTGAGTGCTTTGGGAGTAAACATTGCAATAGGAAAAGTTAAAGGAGAAATTATCTACAAAATTTAGATTGGTTTAAGGCAGACTTTATGTAGATGTACAAGCTTGGCTGAGGGACTTGGGAAAGAACCAGCAGCCAGACTGGAATAACTCAAAATTTTAAAACAAGATTGCAGAAATAAAAAAAACTAATGCATTTTAGACGGCATAGAAAAATAGAAACCAATTAAGGACTCCAACAATGATCAAACTAAAATATAAAATAAGAGGTCCGATGTGAGATGTGAATTTCCTTAGATTAAACAGTAGTAAAATATTTTCCATCAATAAAATGAGGTGCCCCCCACCCCCCAAGAGGAGAGGAATGTCAAAAAGAATGCTGATCATGAAATGCTTGCTGCAGCTGTATAGGGCATTGGTGAGGCTGCAGCTGGAGTAGTGTGTGCAGTTTTGGTCGCCGCACTTACGCAAGGATATTTTGGCCTTGGAGGGAGTGCAGAGGAGGTTTACTAGGCTGATACCGGAGTTGAGGGGGCTGAGCTATGAGGAGAGGCTGAATAAACTAGGCTTGTACTCGTTAGAGTTTAGAAGAATGAGGGGAGATCTCATTGAGACGTATAAGATGATGAATGGGATGGATAGGATAGAGGTGGAGAGACTCTTCCCGCTCAGAAAGGACAGTAGGACTAGAGGGCACAGCCTCAAGATAAAGGGGGGGGGGGTTTAGAATGGAGTTGAGGAGGAACTTCTTCACTCAAAGGGTGGTGAATCTCTGGAATTCTCTGCCCGTTGAGGTGGTGGAGGCTGCCTCGCTAAATATTTTTAAGGCACGGGTTGATGGGTTTTTGATAAGCGAGGGGATTAAGGGTTATGGGGAGAGGGCGGGAATGTGGAACTGAGACACGACAGATCAGCCATGATCTTATTGAATGGCGGGGCAGGCTCGAAGGGCTGGATGGCCTACTCCTCCTATTTCTTATGTTCTTTCTACTGACTTTGTAAAGCGAAGGATATCAGTGAGATGGCAGATCCTGATGAGGATGAAATGAGCAAATTTTGATTGGAAATTAAAATTCTCAATGGTTTGACTACAGGAATGTAAACCTTTCCCTACGCTGCAAGAAGCATTTGCTGTTTCTCAGGCCTATTTTCCATTTTTCTGCCAATCCTAAGCTGCAGACTTCATGAGTTTGGCTTTGGTCATAATTTTTGATTACCGCAAAACAGTGGTGGCCTTGGCACTGATTCCTCAGGCATCCTGTTACTTGCCTCTTCCATTCTCATGTGTGTACAACTTCCCTTTTGTTTCCTCTGATTCACTGAATTTACAATGAACTTCAAAACTTCCTCCCCATTCCTTGCATTCCGCTGTTACAGACTATTCTGTGTGGTGTGATGTCAAAAGCTTGACTCAAATGTACACGAGGAATCTCGATGGGGATGTTTCTACTGAATCAGACAGCTTAAGCGTGTTACCAACAAAATGTGATGTCACAGGAAATAATTGTGACACATCAAAATATACTGTAAGCAAGACTTACAATTACTGCTGATCCATTCATGGTGGTAATGAACCATCTGTGGTGTTGCCCCTGAAATGCAAGACAAGGCGAATATGCCTCTATTGAAGGTGTTGTGTGTTTATGTAAGGGGGATATGCAATTCCATCTAGTGGTAAAGGGATGTAGCTACAGATATGATTCAACGGAAGTAGCATTATATTGAACCCAACTAGTTTACATTGATGTTCAATTCCTCCAGAAAAGAACCACCTTCATTACTATCTGGGCAACATTCAGGATTGAGGAAATGACATTCAAGCAATGTAAGTTGCAGACAATAACTGTCTCCCAACCAGAAAGAATCAAACTATCTCCCCTTGACATTTATAATGTGTTACCATGTTTGAATCCGCTGGATCAGCCATGACCTGTAGTTTCCTGCTTTCTGTCTGTCTCCCTTTTTGAATAAAGGAGTCACATTTGCTATGGAACCTTCCCCAAATTGAGGAAATTTTGGCAAAGTAAAATCAATGCATCAAAAATCTCATTAGTCACTTCTTTCAGGACTCGAGATGAAGTTCATTCAGACCAGTTTAAATGTTTCCCTGGTTATGCAGCTTACCGGAACACCAGTCGCCGCGCAGTTCAGATATAGATCATCCCAGCATTGAATATCCTACTTTCCCCAGTACTGATGCCAGTGCCCCACAATCTGGAGCCCACTTCTCCTACATCAGTCTTTGAACCACACATTAATTTCTCTAATCTTATTTGTCCTGTGCCAAATTTCATTGGGCTCAGATAATCAGAAATTATTACCTTTGAGGTCTGCTTCATAATTTGATGCCTGACTCCTCAAACAGACTGTGCAGAACCTCTTTCTTCATCTTGCCTATGTCATTTGTACCAACATGAACCATGTCCATGGTTCCCCCTCTCGTTGCAAGTTCAGGTCCAGCCCTGCGCAGACCCTGCACCAGGCAGGCAACTCAGCTGTCTGTGCTCTGGCTCCTTGCTACAGAGAAGTGTCAATCCCCCTCACTATACTGTCCCCTACTACCACTGCATTCTTATGTGCTTCCCCCAACTTGAATGGCTTCCTGAACCACAGTGCCATGGTCAGCTCATCCACCTTGCAGCCCCCACTTTCATCCAAACAAACAGAGCCTCAAACCTGTTGGCCAATTGCAGAGGTTGATACACTGAACTCCTGCTCTATGGGTCTCCATACCTATATGACTCAGTTTCATTCTCCTGTCCCTGACAACTGATTAAATCTGAAAACTCTATCCTAACAGGCGTGACTGCCTCCTGGTATGAAGCATCCATGTAACTTACCCACTCTCCAATGTGTCGCAGAGTCTGCAACTCAGCCCCCAGCTCAAAGACTCTGAGCCAAAATTCCTCATGCTGTAAACACTTACTGTAGATGTGTTTGCCCTGGATCAATGTTAAGGAGCTCACACGCTGCAGATTTAACACATCACCTGTCCTGCCATGTTAATATGTTTTAAATAATTAGTTAATTATTTATTCATGGTGTTTTTTTAAATATTTCATTAACTTCACCACCAAGTGGTGTACTATATTAAACCTTAGAGATAGAACAGAACTTGCCCACTTACTCGATTTCACCTCACAGCTCGCCCCTTATCCTGTAGTAGAGTAAAAGCCAGGCAAAATTCCAAGCTTGCACTCAGCTTTCTTGCTGTACTCAGTTTGCTTTTCTGCACGATTTGTAGTGATGATAGAAAACTGGCCAAGCTTCTGGAAGATTCTAAAAGTGGATTTAGAATGGCTACAGTTTTGTGGACTGTTGGACCTGCCATTGTCAAGACTCACTCCAAAGCAGCAAGAACAATTAAGTCTTCAGCTTCCTGGCTGGAATTTTACTGGCACGCCTATCCAGCTTCTGGGGACGGGTGAGGCTTAGAGAATGGCATTCTCCGTTGGCTTCGGGTGGCATCATACCAATCTCAGGCGGACATGCTGATAAAATTCTGCTACCTATCTCCAGAACTGCCAGGTAACAAAGAGGAGCTTGCAAAACTGGTTAAGTGTAAAGAAGTGCTCCTGAGAACTCCGATCTATCTCCCTTGTATGTTGATGGTTTTGACTATGGGATGTGGAAGTTACTTCTCTAGTATGAACAGAATGTTCAAGGGCAGCATGGTGGCACAGTCGTTAGCACTGCTGCCTCACAGTATCACGGACCTGAGTTTGATTCCCAGCTTGGGTCACTGTCTGTGCAGAGTATGCATGTTCTCTCTGTGTTGCGTGGGTTTCTTCTGGTTGCTCCGATTTCCTTCTACAGTCGATACTAAATCGATGCCATGCTAAATTTTCCTTCAATCTATCTGAACAGGCACTGGAGTGTGGCAACTAGGGGATTTTCACAGTAACATCATTGCAGTGTTAATGTAAGCCTACTTGTGACACTAATAACTAAGCAAAAACTTAATTGCTTCACATTGGGTATCAATGGCGAGCCATCATCTGACCTAAACTCTATTTCTGAAAGCCTTAACTATAAGTCTTTGCTTACAGAAGACACAGACAGTACTGTAAAATGCAGATGTAATGTCACTGCAGAAACCTAGCCGCCTAGCCTTTTTACCAAGCCATTAAGTTTAAAGTTTTCCCAAACATGTTTCCTGAAATAACCTAAATTCCCCAGGAAAGTGGCTTTCTGGTTACAAATATTATCAAAGCTATCTTAGCTTGCTGCACATCTCTTATTTCAAAGAAAACTCCACAAATCCTGACTTCTTCTACCTAGACTCACCTGGATTGTAACTCTTGAGTGAAAGAACTTTGAACACTGGACTCTGATATTCACATGAATTGTTAACTGTTCTGTCAAATTCATAGAAGTGAAACTTCCTTCTCATACTGTATCTTTCTCGTGTGTATGGTGTATGAGTTGTAGTGACAAAACCTTTTCCAGGGTTGTGCCTGTGAATAAATAATACTCTTTGTTTAAAAATTCAAGGTTTTCTGCTCGTGACTTTGTGGAAACTGATGGCGTGTAATCAAGGTTTTGAGAAACACATCTTAGCCTTATCAAAATTAAATCACTCCGATTATGAGATTCCGTCTATCTCTTTCTTCTCCATGACAATACAGATAGAATAGTGTGCTGTTTGATATTTATGTTAGTTATTTTTAATGCAAATAGTTATAATAACACTTACGTTCCCACTGCATTCCCAATTCTCATACCCCATCACACTCATGCTACAAAATGAATATGAGAGAGGAAGAGGGACTTACGATGACAGAGAGGCAACAGAAGAGATAAGATCATAACAGGTAGGAACAGGAGTGGGCCATTCAGTCCCACAAGCCTGCTCCACCATTCATTGAGACCATGGCTGATTTTGTTTGATGTTTTTTGAAATTTTTCTTATATTTTACATATCAAACAAACAGATATAAATCAGAGTCCCAGTTTGAGGCATATACATTGGCTAACACCAGGGGCGTCCCATATAATTTGCCCATGACAATGACGTATCAGACATTTGAGTCTAAAATGACATTGGCTACTACCAAGGGTAAGGATTTGTGAATGAGGATTGTCGCCCCCCCGCGCCTTGATGTGAAAGGTTGAGTGAAAGCATTGACTCCCTCATTTTCTATGGAACCTGACATAGGTCTCTTGGAGGAATGCAATTTGGGTACCCAGTTGTTGAAGATGTTGAAATATCTTACTGCGCTTAACCAGATAATTTAATCCCCTGACATTCCAGCTAGTGAACTTGATTGCTCCGAGGTCAGAGCATAAGGGCCTCCTAGTCAGCATCCCACATTCCTAACCTGGTATCCCTCCTCACTGGGGAGTCTCCCTCCCAACTGTTGACATCGCCACACCCCAGGGCCCTATCCCCCACCCTCCCCACCGGCCGTGGGGAACCAACGATGAGAAAGAGAGGGTGGGCTTGAAAGAGGCCAAACCACACACACACAGACAAAAAGATATAGCAAGACACAAAATCATCCACACAGACCAAACCCGCAAAGGTGCCTGTGTCTCCAATACCTCCTTATCGTGGCGCCGACACAGCATTCCACACGGGACACAATTTCCACCTCCATTCCCATCGCGGTCACAGTGCTATAACCTGAAAAGGTCTGTAGAAATACCAATCATTCACCACTTAACCTAACAGCCGCCAAACCCATTAGCCTTTTCTGGCTGACAGTTTGATCCAGATAGAGCGTGCAGATTCATAAAAAATAAATATCAGTTTATGTCCACCGTGTGGTCACCTGATTTAAAAGTCTGCTCCACAAATTTCATCGCAGCTGCCGGATCCGTGAACTTGTGCTCGGTTCTATTGTTGAGAGTAATCCTCAAGCAGTCTGGAAAGCAAAGCCTAAACCTGACCCCACACAGTCATGCAGAAGTCGCTTGACATCAGCAAAGACCACTCTTCTCCTTGCCACTGTGGGGTAAAATCTGGAAATACCAAGAACTTATTTTCCTGGTACCTCAGAATAGTAGCCTGTGCTGCTTGGGGCAGGGTTCTATCTTGTGCTGAGGTTTAATTTATTCGTGAAAAAATGGGCTGAGGAGCTTCTCCCAGTCTCTACCCTATCAAGTATCTTCAGAATCTTATATGTTATATATCTTATATGTCACCTCTCATTTTTCTAAACTCCGATGAGTATTGGCTCAATCTGCTCAAACTTTCCTCATAGGTCAAGGTCAAGGTCAATCCCTTCATCACAGGAATCAGGCTTTGACTGTAACATTCTGTGCACACGATCCAGATGCGGCTCATCCTAAAGTTCCAGCAAATTCTTCAATAGCCGGACGACAAAGTCTTTGATATTTGGGCCCTCGATTCCCTCTGGAAAGCCGATGTGACGGATGTTACTTTGTCTTTGGTATCCTTCCATCTCATCACATTCCCCCCTTAGGGACTTAACCTCCAATGTCAACCAAGTAACTTAGATCTTCAGCTCAGAGATTGTGTTTCCACTAAACGCCTCCAAGCTCTTTCAAGCAGTTCTCATGGGTGACAGTGGCACCTCAGATGGATTTAACAGATGATCCAAGCTCCAGTGTCAGCTCGTCTACCTTGGCCTGCAATTTAGTGGCCCACAGGTCCAACTTACTGTCCAAACTTTGCATGGCCTCCATAATAACTTCCACATCCTTTTGCTCAGCATGCTCTGTTCACGGATCCCTTCAGGAGGCTGAACTGCAAGTCCCAACCTGCCCCTTGTTGAGCTCTAGCTGCCAAAAAAGCAATCCAAAAGTAGAAATAGCAGCTTGCAATTTGCAGCAGGACCTCAATGGCTCCTGCTTTCTACTTTAATTCACCCCTTCTTGGGTGAAAAAACAACAGAGAGCTAGTTTGCAGACTGAGCTGAGATCCACAGCCCTTCCCCTGCTGAGCATACACAGTAAGTTCCAACCAGCAGGAAGGAATCTAAAAATAACCCTTTCTAGCTAGACTATCAAAGTTCTCTCTTTGCCACTGTGCTCCAGGTATGTTTAAAGCTTGCTTTATGTACATTAACCTTTCTCCAGACCTCAACAAACAGCTGGATTTCAAGAAGGATCTTGCCACCTGTGGATCATGCTTCCTCTCACACCAGCGCCATCTTTGATGCAGCCGATCATGGCTGATCTTAATGTAACCCTGACACCACTTTCCTGTTTGCCATCTATAAACCCTGACTCCCTTGTGTATCAGAAAACTTGTCTAACTCAGCTTTGAAGATATTCAATGACCCAGCCTCATTGATCTCTGTGGAAGAGAATTTCAAAGATTAACAACCATCTGAGAAAAGAAGTTTATCTGCATCTCCATCTTAAGTGGGAGACCCTTTATTTTGAAAGAGTGCCCCTTAGTTCTAGATTTTCTCACATGGAGAAAACATTCTCGCAGCATCTACCCTATCAAGTATCTTCAGAATCTTATATGTTTCACTAAGATCACCTCTCATTTTTCTAAATTCCAATAAGTATTGGTTCAATCTGCTCAATCTTTCCTCATAGGTCAAGGTCAATCCCTTCATCACAGGAATCAGCCTAATAAATATTTCTGAACTACTTCCTACATAAGCATATTGCTTCATAAGTAAGGTGATCAAAACTGCACAGACTATTCTAGGTGCAGTTTCACCAATGCCCAAGACAGTTGTTGCAAAATTTCCCTGTTTTTGTACTCCATTCCTTTTGCAATAAAGGCCAACATTTCATTTACCGTCCCAATTACTTGCTATATTTACATGATAATCTTCTGCAATTTAAGTACAATGACAACCAGATCCCACTGCAATGAAACATTTACAGTCTCTCTTATTTTAAATAATCTCGTTTTCTATTCTTCTTGAAAATAGGACAGGCTTACATTTTCCCACATTACACTCCATCTGCCAATGTTTTGTCCACTCAATTAACCGACTTAATCTACTCAATTAATGGGTGTATGAGGTGTCAGGGAGGAGTAGTATCACTGGTGGGGGAGCATGTCGCCTCCTCTTCAGGGTGGTTTGTCCACCCTTTGTCCCCACCTGGCACTCAGCTCTCACCTGTGGCTCCCCATAGCTGTTTGCATGCGACAGCGGCCACACCCTGGGCAACGGCTTCAACAAGCCAGCTAATCCAGATGAGGGTAGCCAACGAGTCTCAACCCTCGGTGAGATAGGGAGGTGTCTATCCCAGCATGTGAAGACAGACTCCAGTGGATTGAGCAGACGAGACCAATGAAGTTCCAACGATCAAGAAGGTGGTCTCTACAAGCGTCGTGGAACGCAAAGAGCAGAACAAGAAATGGAAGATGTCCTGGTCATCCACTGCGCCTAGTCCCATCTCCAGCCATCTTGACTCTTGTCTTGCCACTGGATCTAGATGGGAATTGGGAAGAGAGAGTGAGGCTGACGCTGCACAACTTTCCCTCACTTCAATCCAAATCAAGCGCTAGTATTGACATCATTATCATCATCCTGTTCAACCTTTGAAGTCCTGTGGTGATGAGCAAGCGACAAAGCAGCCGGTGCGGATACACTGGGAACTGTAGTCACGGACCTGCACACAGGCAGCTCAGGTCTAATGGTCGTTTTTCCGCTGACCGAAGCAGTAGTGAAACTCAGCGTCGACCTGGGCAACTGAGCAGTCCTCTTCAGGAACGCACTGCTCACCTCTGTAGAATGAGAAAGGAGCTAGAAAACATGCCCCTCAACCTACCTATATCCCAATGCAGATTCTTTGCGCCCTCCTCATAACTTACTACTGTCAATCTTGGTAACATCTGCAAACTTGATTACAATACAGTCATCCAAGTCATTAATATAGATTGGTAATAGTTGAGGCCTCAGCACAGGTCACAATGGCACTCCACCTAATTATAGTTTGTAGCCCTGAAAATGACCATACATCCTGACTGTGTTACCTGTTCGCTTACCAATCCACTATCCATGCTGATATGTTACACCCAACATCACAAGCTCTTATCTTCTGGTGCAACCTTTTATGTGGTACCTTATCAAATATCTTTTGGAAATCCAAATACACCACTGTTTCCCCTTTTTCCACTCTGTTTGTTATTTCCTCAAAGAACTCCAATAAATTTGTCAAACACATTGCAGAATCTTTACAGTCCAGAAGGCGACTATTTGGCCCATCGAGTCTGCACTGGAAGAGCATTCTACTTAGCTCCATTCCCCTGCCATATTCACAAAACTTTGCACACTCTTTCTTTTCAGATAGCAAATCAAATTTGAATACCTTGATTGAACTTGCCTTCACCACCCACTCAGGTCAGGAACTTGGCTCCAGACTGCAATCACCTTCTGGGTGAAATGTATCTTCCTCACATTATTTTTACTCCTTATGAATCTCCTCTGTACTATCTCCAATGTCTCCACATCCTTCCTCAAGTATGGCGCTAGAACTGGACAGAGTGTTCCAGATGAGGCCGAACACATTTGTACTTTTATGTTGACTCTGCCTGATCATATTTTGATTTTCTAAATGTTCCCGAATAACAGATTCCAGCAATTTTTCAATGTGAGGAATTAGGCTAAGTGACCTGTAATTTCATGTTGTCTCCTTCTCCTCAATAAAGGTTTTAAAATCTGCTGTAAATTTGTCAGATTCTGGAAAATTTGGAAGATTACAACCAATCTATCCATTATCTCTGCAGCTACTTCTTTAAGACCTTAGGGTACAACCAGGTCCAGGGGACTTGTCAGCCTTTATTTCCACTAGTGTTCTTAGTACTTTTTCTCCAGTGATCATCATTGTTTTAAGGTCCTTTATCCTCTTTATTTTTTACTGTTCTTGGGTTGCTTTTTGTCTTCAGCTGTGAAGACAGATACAAAATACTTGATCAACGTCTCTGCCATTCCTTGTTTACCATTGTTAATTCCACACCTCCTGAAATGTCTGTCATTACTTACCTAATATCTTTTATCCAATTTTTCCAATCCCCTCTGATTGAAGTGTCTTCATATCTTTGTAATTGCCTTTATTTAAGAAGTGCCATTATTTAAGGCACTGGTTTCAAATCTAAATTTCTTCCCTCAAACTGAATAGGAAACTCTATCCTGTTATGATCACTTTTGCCTTGAGGATCTTTAAGGTTCTTTTGTCCTCGAAATAGTCAACTACTTTCCTCTGTATCTTGACAACAGATCCTGAAATGACTTGTGGTACCATAGTATAGTGGCCACCAGTTGATGGATGACTCGTGTATGTCCCTGTAGGTCAGCACTCAATAATTCTGTCCAACTAAGTGGTGACCTTGGCCTCCAGTTCTTGCCAATTCGCCAGCCAAGTATCCTTGGCAGGACTAAGATAGACTCTTAAGAACAGGAGGTGGGTGATGCTCCAGGAAATTGGCTTGAGCTTCTTATACAGTGAGTCAATCTGTTACTGATCAAGTTTATACATCACGTTGACCAACACATTCTACGCAAGAATAGCCTAGCATAGATCTTTGTCGTCTGTAATGAGGAGAGTGACCAACTCTCAGAGAATATATTAAACACCACTTTAGCATCCAACTGGTGGTAGTGGAACCGATGATGCGTTCCAGGAAGAGCCGGGGCCGTGCACGCACTGCGCGCAGAAGGAGCCGGGGCCGTGCACGCATTGCGCGCGGGTGCAGCTGGGGTCGTGCACGCATTGCGCGCGGGTGCAGCTGGGGTCGTGCACGCATTGCGCCCGGGTGCAGCTGGGGTCGTGCACACATTGCGCGCGGGTGGAGCCGGGGCTGTGCACGCACTGCGCGCGGGAGGAGCCGGGGCCGTGTACGTACGGCGCGCTAGGGGCGGCAGGTCTGCGCCAGTGTTGCGCGATGGCGTCAGGTCCGGCGCTGGGGGGGTTGTGGAAGATGGCGGCGGTGAGGGGAGCCGCGGCCTGAGGGCATCGAGAAGGCGGCAGTACAGCGGCGTCAGGGCGGGATCGCAGTGAGCCAGGCCGCCCGGCGGTAAGTGTGAGGGCCGCCGCTCGCAATGCCCAGTCTGTTCGCCGCAAATATCCCAGTCTGGGCGGAGAGGCGCAGCCGGACCGACACGCCGCACACCCGCTCGCCGCCATTTTGCGCACGGAGCCGGGGAAAGGCAGGCCCGGGCCCCGGGGAGAGAAAGGGGCAGGATCGGGCCCTGGGGAGCGAGAGGGGCAGGATCAGGCCTTGGGGAGCGAGAGGGGCAGGATCAGGCCTTGGGGAGCGAGAGGGTCAGGATCGGGCCCTAGGGAGAGAGAGGCAGGTCCGGGGGAAAGGGAGAGGCAGGCCTGGGCTCGAGGAGAGAGAGGCAGGCCTGGGAGGAGAGACCCGGGGAGGGACCGATTCCTGTGTGATAGAGGTTTGGGGAATGTAGAGCAACTTTGGAGGTGGAAAGGAACCTGGTCGGAAAAAGGAGATAAAGGATCTCAGGCTTGTCAAATTTCATGATCCTTTTTAAATGGTTCCATGTTCAGCAATTGGGCTTGGATGTGACACATTGTATACCTGATTAATGTGAAATGATAGGTAAGATGAGGAAAATTTGTTCAAGTGTGTCTGCAGGGAGAAATGTCCTGGGCAGAATTTGAGAGAGAAGACTGTTTTTGGTTGATGAAGAGGGATTGTCCTTAAGTGTAACGTTGATGTAGACCCTTTAAAAGTTTATTCCTTGACCGCAACCCCACCCCCCCCCCTCGATTCTCATCCATTTGTTGCTCTTTTAGCACCATTATCAAAATACAAAATGTCAGATTCCAAATCATGGTGGTGGTACCCTGTTCTCTCTTTACATTTCTAGTTTGTCACACTTTGCCTGCCATCGTGTAATAGATGACCAGAAACTTTTGGTGGGAGGAAAGAAAATTGAACCATCATTACAAAATATGACAAAACAATGGCTGGAGTTCCAAACTGTGATAGCATGGATTTCAAAAGGGAAGTTTGTGCTTCAGCAGCTTTATTGAGTTCCATGAAATTTTAGTAAGAAGTTAAGGGGAATGTTATGTATGTAATATATTCAGATTTCCAAATATTCTTATGGTATAGCACCTTTAAGATGTTTCATAGGACCATTATAAAACAAATTCTGACACTGAGCAACAAGAAGATATTCGGTTAGATGATCAAAAGCCTGAACAAAAGAGGTAGGTTTAGTGAGCACCTGAATGGAGGAAAGCAAGGTGCAGAGATATTGAGGCATATGGAAGGTAATCAAAAGCTTGAGGCCTGGGCAAGTGAAGACACAGCCACCAATGATGGCGCCATTATGATTGGGAATGCATATACCTCAGACATGTGGCATTGGAGGAGATTACAGAGGGAGAATGGAGCAAGGCTCTAGAAGGATTTGAAAATAAGGAAGACAATTTTTTTTTCTTGACTGGGAGCTGATGTTGGTCAGCAAACGTACTGGTAATATAGGTGCAGGACTTTGTGCATTAACACATGGGCTGCAGAGTTTTTGATGACCAAGTTTATAGGGGGTAGAATGTAGGAAGGCAGCCAGCAGTGCATTGGAATAGTTGAGTCCAGGGGTAACAAAGATATGGATGAGAGTTTCAGCAGCAAATAAACCAAAGTTATAAAGGTGTAAATGGTCTTGGTGATGGTGTGACTCTGAGGTCAAAAGCTTATGTCAGGATCAAATGAGAGAGATGGCAAGCATATTGACTTCATCTCATGCTGTTGCCAGGGAGAGTATAGCAGACTCGGCTGTCAGTGGAGGCAGGGAACAAGTAACAGTATGAATGTGGCACAGTGATTAGCACTTCTGCCTCATAGCGCCAGGGACCTGGGTTTAATTCCTGACTTGGATGACTGTCTGTGGGGAGTTTGACATTCTCCCCGTGTCTCTGTAGGTTTCCTCCAGATGTTCTGGTTTCCTCCCACAATTTTGCGGGTTAGGAGGATTGGCCGTAATAAATAGCGTCAGGGGATAGGGCCTGGGTGGGATTGTGGTTGTTGCAGACTCAATGGGCCAAATGGCCTCCTGCACTGTAGATTCTAGTCTATGATTTATTTATAGAATGCAAAGCTGGTTGAAAACAGAAAGCTGGTTAATGGTAGTTATTTGTAATTTTTGAAATGGGAAATGCTGTTCCACAAGGATTATTGCAGGGGCCATTGTTCAATCTTTTCATCAATTTATGGGAAATCAAAGTATGATGTCAAAATATATGGCCGTCAAATTGTGGGGTGTTATCAGTACTAAGGAAACTGCACCAATGTTCGGGACAGCAGTGGTAAACTTCCAGTATGGGTGTATTAGCAGATGTACTTCAACATATGTTGTGGTAAACTTGGAGGCCATCAATACCTAAAGAAAGTTCTTGTCAAGATGGGACAAAAATGCAGAGGAATTTAAGGATGACCTAATAGAGTTCCTCACAATTGAGGGATTTGAGAGATGTAGTGAAGATGTTTCCAATTATGGGGTGTTTAAAACTAGGAGCTGTAAATGGTGGCGGCACAGTGGTTAGCACTGCTGCCTCATAGTGCCAGGGACCCGGGTTCGATTCCCGGCCTGGGTCATTGTCTGTGTGAAGTTTGCACATTCTCCCTGTGTCTGTGTGGGCTTTCTCCGGGTGCTCCAGTTTCCTTCCACAGTCCAAAGATGTGCAGGTTAGGTTGATTGATCATGCTAAATTCTCCCTCAGTTTACCCGAACAGCCGCCAGTGTGTGCCGACCAGCGGATTTTCACAGTAACTTCATTGAAGCGTGAATGTAAGCCTACTTGTGACTAATAAATAAACTTTATATGATGGTCACTAATCCATTAAGTTGGGAGCAATATCTTTAGCTGGATTGGGTTGGAACTAAATACCTTACAAAGCACTCTCAGTGGGATGCAGAAGTAAAAGGATCTGGGGTTACACATTCACAAATCATAAGTAGCAGCAATGAAAGCAGAAGTGCTGGGAATACTTAGCAGGTCTGGCAGCATCTGGACAGTGAAACAGAGTTAATGTTTTGACTTGAACATGACTTTTAAACAGAAGAAAGGTGCTGTTTTATGCTATTGAAATTGGAAAAGGAAAGGCAGAACAAAAGGGAAGGTTTGGAATGGGTGAGAGGGTGCAAGAGATTAAATAATTATGTAATGCAATAAAAGACAAAGGGTGTGGTGATGGTTGTAGTAAAGAACATTAAAGGCAGAATAATGAAAAGTTCTGTCTGAAAGCAAAAATATGAAATACAAGATACAGACTGGAACATGGCAAAAAAAATCAAAATGGCAGTTTTTGAGTTCATGGTCTGAAATTGTTGAACTCTGTGTTGAATCCAGAACTCTATAATCAACGTGTTTAATCAGAAGATGAGGTATTGTTCCTCGAGCTTGTGCTGGTTTTCTCTGGAGCAGTACAACAAGTCAAGAACAGAAATGTGAGCATGGGAGCAAGCTGGCAAGTGACTGGAAGTGACGTGCTTGCAGACTGAACAGAGGTGCTCCATGAAGCCATAATGTCACCCCATCAAGGGACATTACGGTATCACCAGTGGTGATGTAAGAGACATTTTAAAACTGAAGCATTGAAGAATTTGTTTGGGTCAATGAAACCAGGGTGATGGGCAAAGGGATTTGGCATGGGTTAGGATATGGGCAACAGATGTTTAAATAAGCTGAAGATTGTGTAGAGTGGAAGATGGGAGGCTAGCTAGTAGAGCGTTTCATAAGCGATAAACTGAGTTAGGATGGAGTTTGGAGGTGCGGCGTCTTGGGCCAGAGTGCATACGTGGTCTGAAGCTCAGCTTTGGTTCAGAGACGCCAAAATTGTGAATGGTCAAAGAGAAGAATGAAGTTGGGGACAGTGCTTCCAGCTGTGTTACAAGGGTGACACAGTGGATGGTACTGCTGCCTCAGGGCTAGGGACTTGGGGTTCGATTCCCGGTTTGGGTCACTGTCTGTGCGGAGTCTACAAGTTCTGTCTTTGTCTGTGTGGGTTTCCTCCCATAGTCCAATTGCTATGCTGGTTAGGTGGATTGGCCTGCCAAATTCTCCCTTGGTGTACCCGATCGGTGCTGGAGTGTGGTGACTATGGGATTTTCACAGTAACTTCATTGCAGTGTTAATGTAAGCCTACTTTTGGCATAAATGAATAAAATTCAAAACCTTTAAGCAAAGGCCAAAGATAATGGTTTCTGTCTTCCCTCTCTTCATCCATTTACTGGATGTTGGACAAGCAGTGGAAAGGACAAGACAGTGAATTGTCATCAGTGTGCACGTGGAACTTCTGACATGCTTTGGATAGTTATGGAGAACCATAGCTAAGATAGAATACTGCCAACAATGAAATATTCGGAAAACTGAATCTTTCTTCAGATTTCATCTCTCTACCAAGCCACTGCTGGAGATTGAACTGTGTTGCTCAGTGTTGTCTTTGACATACATAGCCCTGAGCTTCTCGTCAAACAAAATCTCCATTGACAATGCTGTCGACGTCCAATTCACTGACGTTGCTGGGCTACACCGCTGTCTCAGCCCATCTTCTACCATGATGCTTTGATGCCTTTCCTGGTTCCAGACTCTCCTTGCTGACCTATCACCTCTGTCAAGTTGAGCAGTTTAAAACTCTTGCCACCCAAATCCTAACTTGTATCAGATCCCTCTTTCTGATCCCCGCCCTGTGCTTGCTCACCTGCATTGGGTTCTGGCTCAGCAATGTATCACTTAAAATTCTTGTTCTCATGTTCACTTCCCCCCATGGCCTTGTCCATCTTCATCTTGGTAGCCACCTTTGGCCTTCCATGCTTCAGATATCTGTACACAACTCTGGCCTCTAGTACATCAATGATTGTAATCGCTCCAACATTGGTTGCTGTATCTTCAATTACCTAACCCCCCCCAGCTCTGGAATTTCCCCCCCAAGCCTCTCCATCTCTACCTCATTTTCCTTCTGGCAGACATGTCTTTAAATCTACCTTTTGGTCATCTGACTTAATGTCTCCTTATGTGGCTTGCTGTCATACTTGTTTTTATAATGCTCCTGTGAAGCATCTTTGAGACATTTTGTGATGTTAAAAGCATTTTATAAATACAAGTTATTGCGCAAGAAAATGTTCTTTGCAGAGAAGAGACTGAGCAGACACTCTTCAGGCGGCTTAGTGAGGTGACTTAAAACTTGGTCTGAAATGTATTTCAAAGTGTGATGGGAACAGGAATTTGGGGAAGGGAGTTTTTGGACCACAGTGGGTCTGTCACCTAAGGTGGAAGGATGTAGAAGGTGGACAATGTATAAGAAAGAGGGCTAGATGAAGGAGGTGCTATGATGGAAAATATTGCATTGCCTGGTGTGACTAGACAGACCACAGAAAGTTTTGCAGTTGAGGATCTTAAATTCAGTCTGTTGGTTGGGAGACAGTGCAAAGCAAGTGAGTCAGGATGAAAATAGTGTGTACGGTTTTGAATAATTTGACATTGATGGGAGAGTGAAGGCTGCTAGCAATGGTATTTGATAGATTAAGTATAGCAGTAGTGAGGGTGCGGATACAAATTTTGGTGATGGCGCGCAAAAGATGCAGGCAGATATGGGCATTGCTTTAGAGATGGATGACTGGGTGTGGTGTTTGAAGTTCTGCCCTGAGTTGGACAGAATGCTGACTCTACCCATAAACTAACTCAGCTAGAGGGTGGGATGGAGTTGATTGCAAAACTGGAGTTTTCTTGGTGTGGTGGGGGAGGGGGGGGGGTGGAATTTTGGCTTCTGTATTTCTTATGTACTCTCAGAAGAAATTCTAATTCATCCGTAACTTACAGGCAGCCTGACAGCATTGAGATGTTGTGGGGGAGAGGGTGGTAGCTGGGTGCTGTACATGTGGAAATTGACCCTTTTGCAGATTGGGGCTGCAGAGGTGATGGTGTTGGGAGGCTGAGCCGATTGCTTGAGATACATTGGCTGATTTAGACAGGTAGGACTGAAATGATGCAAGTTCCACTGATTCTTAATGTTCATGCTTCACAAATCTTGGAAGACATGTAAACAATGAGCTGGAATTTGCACTTAAACAGAAGAGTAGCTACAAAATTGTCTAATATCTCTCCAATATGGTTCCACTTAAAATGCAAGCAGTGATGTATTTTGTGTCATACTAACATTTGATACCATTTCTCCTAATCATAGTTCCCCTTATTTTCGATTTCAAATGTATGTTGAATGTTTTGTTCGTTTTCAGGTTTCATTTCTGAACTGTTGGCAGTATGAAATGTAATAACTTCCACACCTTTCCTTGATTTTTTCTTTGTCTGTAGATTGACAGTTACAGACCCTGTCCCAAGTGTTATTTTGAGTTCATGTAGTATTTCCACACAGAAACAGACCATTTAATTGACTGGCTCGATTTTAGAGTTTGCGCATCTCATTAACTTGCACTCAGCTCTCTTATATTTACACTCTATCATCATATTCTACTACTTTTCTGCCATATGTACTTACCTGTTTTCCTCTTAAAGGCATCTATTTGCCTCCTCTCTGGATAAAGTTATTTCTCTTGAATTCCTTAAAGGATTTAATATGACTGTACTAGATTTTCGACCTTGAGTTGCCTGCAAGTGCAAACGTTTGTGTCCACCTTATTGAACTCCATAATTTTAAAGACTTCCCTGCAGATACTTCCCCAAAATTCCTACCCCATTTAGACTGTTATTTTCCAAGGATTGGGTGCTCTCTTTATTTGTCCTGCCAAAATTTTGCATGTCCTATCAACATTTTACCCATCTTTTATTGAAATTCATTTCATTTACACACCTATTTATTAAAATGGTATTGCATTCCCCCATATAAGAAGTCCATTGACTAAATGTTTCCTCATGTCCCTCAATATCTCCTCCTGTGAATTGTCAAATTTTGCTTTATTATGCTCTTGTGAGGCATTGGTATGTTTTATCATGTTGGTGCTATCTGAATAAATACAAGTTTTTCAGAGCCTTAGCCTTTGGTAGAATTGTCGTCACCCTATTTGTATGCTCTATAAACAAGTGCTCGCTGCAACACGCCTTCCTTCTCATTCTGTACTTAACGATCAGACCCGTCAGGTATTAAATCCTGGCAGATGCTGCAGTGCAGGGCAGCATTGTTTATACTGTACTCATGCATTTATAGTATATACTAGTTTGTCATGCATGGTCTGGTAGTCACAGCTGAGGCAGCTGTAATAGTAAGGAGAATAAAAATAAACTAATATATAGTAATTCCTTGTCTGCCTTTTTTCTCTGACTTACTTTCAGTTGTTTCTATTTGACATTTGCTTTCTGTTCTGTCTAGAATTTACTGGATCAGGCTGCATGGTCCAACTTTCTCTGCTGGTGTTTAGGCTCCACTTAGCTCCATGCCATACAAAATGTACATGCTGTACAGAGAAAGTAAGTGTGTGTGTGGCATCCAGGATTGCACATATGCAGTAAGAAACATAGAAATTAGAAGTAGGCCATTTGCCTTCGAGCCTGTTCTGCCTAACATTCATTCTGATCATGGCCTCATGCCATCCTATTTCATTTAACTCTATTAACAAAATCATCTATTCATTTTTCCTGCCTTTATGTACCTGACTTTCCTACATCTGCATCTATAATATTCACTTCAACAAATTTCACACACTATAACCACTGGGTAAAGAAGTTTCTTCTGAATTCCCCATCGAATTTATCAGTAACTGTATCAGTAAATTCCTGTTTTTGAGCTTCCAAAGTGGAAACATCGTGTTTACCCCTACATTGTTGAACCTCTTCGATCATCCTCCGTTAAATCAGCTGTCAGGTCAATTTTCTTATCAAACGAGTGTTGTTAAGTATCATGCTTCTTGCATTATCTGCATCTTTCTTGCACATACAAAAAATATGTATCGAATCACTGAAATAATAGATACTAGGACTGTGTAAGTGTACTCTAAATAAATTTTTGTACATGTTTACCACAGTCTTTCAGTTTTGAAGTTCCATTCCAGTAGACATGAACTCCAATATTTTTGTATTTTATGGCCTTGTTAGCATGCGTTCCTACCTTCAATGATTTGTGAATTTGTATCGCAGATCCTTTTGCTCTATCCCATTGAGGCTTTGTGTAACAAATTTCACCGCTCTCTGCATAAAGGACATTGCTCCTGGATTCTTTGTTAGATTTATTTTTTGACTCAGCAAGTGAAAATATCTTCATTGCATCTACTCGATTTTAATAATTTCATAATTTTAAAGCTCTTCTTTAGATCACCCCTGGATTTCCACGTGCCTCTGTCCCATCTAGGCTGTATTTTCCCAGGCCTCCAAAAAGCAACACTTGATCGATATTAAAACTATTTTGCCATTTAGAAGGCCATTTTAAAAGTTCATTGCCATCTTGTACTTTGTTAGTCTTTCTCAGTATTAACTATTCTTTCAAAGAAGTGGTACCTGCAAATTTTGACCATGTATATCTGATTCCTAAGGTCTAAAGGGTTATGTAAATAGTGAACAAGAGTGGCACAGAACCTGTGGAACCACCAATTCCCATCTTGAGCCATTATGAATAACTTTAACAGCTTTGCAGTTCTGCTGAGGAACCAGCTTATTGCATATTCTGTTACTGTGTCATAATTCCACCTGATTGATTCCAGTCATGAGTCTGTTTTGCAGAACCCTTGCAGGGGGCAATTGAATATATAAGTATGTTACTATGCATATCTCAAGTAAGACCTTCTGTTTTGAAATCTGTGATACTATTGTATTTTTGGTTTCTAGATGCTTTTTAATACAACTTTGAATAAAGCTTTTATTTTTGCTGCCCATATGAATTTCTGCTCATTCAATACTGGACACCAAAAAGGCAATGTGACCAACTAGAGACAATGGATGGATGGTGAAAAGTATCAATGTTCTGCAAGTCTCTATTTCACTGTGTCCTATCTTCCATATATGCTTTTGCCATTCTTTCATTTCCCTGTGCATGCCTCTTTGACATGAGAACCGGGAGCAGTTTAGAATTCAGCAAAGGAGGACCAAGGGATTGATTAAGAAGAGGAAAATGGAGTACGAGAGCGAACATGAAAACAGACTGTTAAACTTTCTATAAGTACTTGATGAGAAAAAGATTGGTGAAGACAAATGTCTGTCCCTTACAGTCAGAAACAGGAAAATTTATAATGAAGAATAAAGAAATAGCTGACCAACTAAGTACATACTTTGGTTCTGTCGTCACAAAAGAAGACATAAACAACATACCAAAAATGTTGGGCAACACAGGGCTGAGTGAGCGGGAGTAATGAAGGAAATCAGTATTAGTTGAGAAATGGTGTTGAGGAAATTCATGGAATTTAAGACTGATAAATCCCCGGGGCCTGGTAACCTACATTTCAGAGTACTTAAGGAAGTGATCCTAGAAGTAGTGCATGCGTTTATGATCATCTTCCAGGATTATGTAAACTCTGGAACAGTTTCTACAGATTGAAGGGTAGCTAATGTAGCCCCACCATTTAAAAGGAGGTAGAGAGAAAACAGAATTAGAGACTGACCTAACATTAGTACTGGGCAAATTTCTAGCGTCTTTGGATTTCATTGAAGAGTATTTGGAAAAGAGTGGTAGAATTGGACCAAGTCAGCATGGATTTATGAAAGGGAAATCGTGCTTGACAAATCTACACAAATTCCTGGAGGGTGTAACTAGTAGAGTTGAAGAAGGGGAGCCAATGGTATGTAACTTATTTGAATTTCAGAAGGCTTTAAACAAGGTCCCATATAAGAGATTGACACACAAAATTAAATCACGTGGGACTGGGGGTGGTGTATTGAGGTGGATAGAAAACTGTTCGGCAGACAGAAACAAAGTAGGAATAAACGGGTCTTTTTCTGAATGGCAGGCAGTGACTAATGGGGTACCACATGGATGGGTGCGAGGACCCCAACTATTCACAGTATAAATGAATGAGATGAGGGAACTAAATGTAATATGTCCAAATTTACAGATGACACAAAGCTGTGTGGGAAGGTGAACTGTGAGCAGGATGCAGAGGTGCGTCAGTGTGATTTGAAAAGCTGAGTGGGTAAATGCATGGCAGATGCAGTATAATATGAATAAATGTGATGTTATCCACTTTGGTAGCAAAAACCGGAAGACAGTTTATTATCTGAATGGTTACAAGTGTCCTTATACACGAGTTGCTGAATGTAAGCGTGTAGGTACAGTAGGCGGTAAAGAATACAGGGAATATGTCGACCTTCAGGGCAAGTGGATTTGAGTACAGAAATAGGAATGTCTTTTTGCAATTATACAGAGCCTTGATGAGGTCATCCTTGGAATATTGTGTGCAGTGTTGGTCTCTATCTGAGGAAGAGTGTTCTTGCTGTAGAGGGAGTGCAGTGGAGGTTTACCAGACTGATTCCTGGGATGACAGGACTGATGTACAAGGAGAGGCTGAGAACTCATGTCTCATGAATCAGTTCTGCACATCATCTTATGTAGAGCCTTGCAAAAGTCTGCTTTGCATTGAGCAGTGATGTTGGCTTTCACTGTTTTGCTTAGGAATTGCACCAACAGATGTTGGTGAAAGAGAAACCTGGCTCTGGGATTGGAAAGTAGAGTATCTATTACTGAAATTAGGAAAGAATCCAAAGAGCTTTGAAAACCTATTGGTTTTCCTGTCTTGCCTTTCCCAGAAATTTGTTTGCCCATAATAGTAAAGGTGCGATTAGTCCCATTACAAGTATCGTACAAATCCTTTGCATACCTGATGACGCAGGGCTTTTTCCAGCACCAAACTGGAGTACTCTGCATTTTCTGGCTGAATAATATTGGTAATCATATCAGTATTTTGCTTACCATTGGTGTGTGGAAATCCAATGCAGGTTTTGCAATACAGCACTGTGTGGTGCTATCTGGCCTGGTGTTTACAGTCAGCAGTTGAGGCCTGGGAAACTCTAGACTCATGCTTACAGAAGATTGTTGGTGATGCTAGTTATTCATCAGGGATGATGGAGATAACCTGAGGTGGGTAGATGGAAGGCTGAGGGACTGACAGCAGGGGATCTCAGCATCAGATGTGAAATGGCTGTTGATCAGATAGGGAGAACAGTTGTACATGATTGCACAGAGCGTAGAGAGTAGAAAAGAGTCAGAGATTGTCTAGCTATGGCTATCGCGTGCTGCATCTCTACTCCATTGGTGGTAGAGTGTTACACGCAGATAGACAAATTCTCTTCATTCTGCTGAAAACACCGAAGCAGTCATATTGTCATCAGTGGATAGTAGGAATGATTGTACACCAATAGCACAACATTATGAAAAATATGCTCTGATATCACTGAGTCAGAGGAATATTTTACTATGTGAAGTAATGCATTATCAAAATCACTGATTTGCAGTGGATGAATGTCAAATTTTGCTTTAGCAGTTAATGGGTCAAGTATTCCAAGATGTAACAACAGAAGTTGTTACCGTGCTGCCGACTATGCTACTGTGGGCGGCACGGTAGCACAGTGGTTAGCACTGCTGCTTCACAGCTCCAAGGACCTGGTTCGATTCCAGGCCTGGGTCTCGTCTGTGTGGAGTTTGCACATTCTCCTCATGCCTCCGTGGGTTTCCTCTCGGTGCCCTGGTTTTCTCCCACAATCCAAAGATGTGCGGGTTAGATTGATTGGCCATGCTAAAATTGTCCTTAATGTCCCAAAATGCATCAGTTAGAGGGATTAGTGGGTGGATAGCGGGGGTAGGGCCTGGATGGGATTTGTGGTCGGTGCAGACTCAATGGGCCAAATGGCCTCTTTGTGCACTGTAGGGATTCTAAGTATTAAAATAGGTAACAATTTAGATATATTTTCACAAGACTATATATATTCCTAATTTAGCCCATGAGCTGGTGCTTTCTGCATATAAAAAGTAGATGTGATGGGGTATAACATAAGCAAATATATATATAGTAGAAATTTCATTGTGTCCTGTTGATCTAAAAACCAAACTGCACGTTTACTCTTTATTCCTGCTAATTGCATAGTTGTTGGGGACAAGGCTTTATGCTGTTAGCTTTTTATGGATGGAAGCACATGCAAGATTGTTATGTGTGTCAGACCTTTGAATAGGGCTATGGTCCCAGGAGTGTGAAGTTCAAGAATAAAGCAGAAGATGTATAGAGAAAAATCATCCTTTCACAGGTGCTGTAATAATCTTGTATGTGATGTCAATTTCCGTTAATACTTTCCTATCATAGTATTTAACAGAACAGAAATAGATATATTCAGTCAGTTTTGTATCACGTTGCACATTAGATTGCCTGACCTGTTTATATTCAAACAATCAACTGCCGAATATCATGACTGAAATCACAACATTTGTGGGAGATGTACAGAAACAGATCGTGTATGTGTGAAACAGCTGTACAGAAAGTAGACTTGAGCAAGGAAGGAAACTGAGAAATTGACATAGATGATAACAAGAGCAAGTGCAAGCAATAGAGATAAAAGCAGGTAAATTGTGCCCTGGATGTAAGGAATTAGCGAGTAAAAGATAAGCAGACAGTATTTTGTTTAGAAGTTGTCATGGGAGAAGAATCTATTTAAATAATGATCCATAATCAAGTTAATTGTATAATAATTGAGTAAGATTTTCTTCCGGGTAATCATTTGTGTTTGATTTTTCAGGCAGAATGCATACTTTGTTTATGGGGAATTTAAATTTCAGTTAATATATGTGAATTTTTCAATATATTTATAGGATAATTGCCAACTACCTTGGTACCTCATCTATTCAAATATGGTGATACTGTAACGGCATCTGCAATTCTGAAAACATACCAAGTCTGCATTTATAACACATACATTAGGAAAGCTTATTTACATATTGTTTCGGAAAAAATTAAAGAGTTGCCTTTATATCCTTTCATGTCTTTTGGACACTCTCATGTGCGTCACAGCTGGAGCATCACCTTTGAAGTGTTACATAAACATAACTGGCAGCTGATTTGTACACAACATGGTCCATGCAAACACAGTGAAGTAGCTTGTATGGTAATGGTTGAGGGAAAAATGGCAAACAGGACACTGGAATGCTACACAAGTAGTGCCAGGAGTTCTGTGTTCATCTAAACAGGCAATGGAACCTTACTTTGAAGTGTCACTTGAAAAGTTTCTGTTCTTGTAGTTAGTGCCTTATTGGCTTTAGGTGCTGAAATATTGGAGACTTCAATTGAACCAGGCTGAGACTAAATACTCAAACACACATTTTCTGATTGTGAATTTTTAAACGTAGAAAAGGAAATACTACGTCAATGACCAAAGCAATTGCTGCTTTTAAATAAACATTCTTGAGGCTGAGAAAAATATTTGTGTGTTATTTAACCTGAGATTCACATCATGGTTTAAGAAACATGCACACAATATGGCACTAAAATGTCATCCTGGACCATGTGTTATTGGGCAGCACGGTAGCACAGCGATTAGCGCTGCCACTTCGCAGCTCCAGGGACCTGGGTTCAATTCCCAGCTTGGGTCACTATCTGTGTGGAGCTTGCACATTCTCCTCGTGTCTGCGTGGGTTTCCTCCGGGTGCTCCGCTTTCCTCCCATGGTCCAACGATGTGCAGGTCAGGTTGATTGGCCATGCTACAATTGCCCTTAGTGTCCTGAGATGCATACGTTAGAGGGGGATTAGTGGGTAAATATGTAGAGATATGGGGTAGGGCCTGGGTGGGATTGTGGTCAGTGCAGACTCAATGAGCCGAATGGCCTCTTTCTGTACAGTAGAGATTCTAAGGCATTCTTCTAAGATTCTAAATCAAATTGTCATTCTCATTTGGGAACTTAGCACACTTTTTCAAAGGGAAGACGTTGCATTTATATAGCACCTTCTATAATTTCAGGACATCCCGAAGTGTTTTAAAGCCATTTAAGTAATTTTGGATTGCAGTCGTTGTTATAGGGAATCATGGCAGCCAATTTACACATAGTGGGAATGAGACAAATGATCAGTTTTAATCAAATTGATTAAGATAACTATTGACCAGGACTTCAGGAGATCTCAGCTATTGTTTGAATAGCGCTTGAGAAGCTTTATGTCCATTTCAGAGCAGAGAAACCTTGGTTTAAAATCTCAGCTGAAATGTCGCTTCTTTGACAATACAGCACACAATATTGCACTAAAATGTCATCGTAGACCATGTGCTCAAGTCTCAAGTAGGAATTCAGCTCTCAACTTCTTGGCTGTTCTAGTGGGGGCTATCATAAGCCAAGACATTTTTAAATAGACTTGTGTGGAATATTCCAGCAAATTGATTAAAACATAACAGCCACATTAAAGTGAGAAAAATGCTACTTTCCATTGAATGCCCTGTGTAGTTATGCTGTGCCTGTTCCAAGGCTGTGCTGCTTATTTGAACCTTGTTCTGTTTACTTGTTACTGGTGATGAACTCTCTCTATTTCAGACGTCACATGTTGGCATACCAAGACCATTAATCCAATATGTCTGTGCGTTTTCACATCAGATCAGTCAGTTCACAAGCTAATATATTACCCCTGCAACATGAGATCTTAACTTGTGAAGTAACCTTGGATGTGACACCTTATTAAATGCTTTTTGAAAATTCAAGTACACTGTGTTTACAGGTTCCCCTTCATCCGTCTTGTTACTTTCTCAAAAAGCTCTTAAAAATTAGTCAGGCATGATTTCTGTTTCATACAACAAGTAGAGTCAATGTGGTCTTATTATGTTTTTTTAATTGCCCTGTTATTACCACCTTGATAATGAATTCTAGGATTCCAGCATATCTTGTATTACAAATGTCAGATTAATTGGCCTGTACTTTCCTGCTTTCTGTCTCCTTCCTTTCTTGAATAATAGTGTTACATTCAAAGTTTTAGAATCGACTGGGATCTTTCCAAAATCTGGGAATTTTGGAAGATCACAAGCAATGCATCTACTATCTCTGCCACCATCTCTTTAAGATCCTGGGAAGCAAGACATCAGGTCTAGGGAACAGTTTTTAATTATAATAGTTTCCCCAATACCTTATCTCTAGCGATTGTTTTTCAGTCCACCCTTTAAATTTTTTTGTATTCTTGGGATATTTTTGCATCATCTTCTACTGTGTCTTATAGGTGAACAGATTGGATATGTAAAACTTGTCAAGAATTTGCAGTTTTACGAGTCTAAACAAACCCTGTTTTGGATACGTGGCTGGGCAAGTGTGCAAAATATTTGTAATCATTTTTTAAATTTTCACTAGTGGGTTTCCCATGATGTTGCAGAAGGTTTACCTAAACAGTGTAGTCTTCAGGTGAAGTAATGTTTTGAGAGCAGAGGATAATTAACCAGAGAATGCAGATGTAATTCAGTCTGTTTTAAATTTGTTCATGTTATTTGTTTTTAACTTAATCATAAATTTCCATCCAGTCCCTTGATTAAAGCCAGGAATGACTTGCATTATGATAAATTACATTGACAATTTTAGGGTTAAAGGGAATTTATAATTTGAGAAGTTGCCGGGAAATGTGCATATTTCGTAGGATTTTTCAGTAAGAGATATTTTGCACCTTCAAAATACTGATATATGCAGAAGGTTGGTTTAATGGATCCCACCTAGTATCTCAGCTCTTGTGATCATACACAACAGGCTGTGGCAGATTGTTAATGGAGGGGGTTTACAATTAAGCCTGACTTGTACGCCAGTCACACATTTCACTCTATTATGCAAACTTGGGATGGCAGGTCCAGCAAGCTGTGTGCCAACACCAGCACAAATGAGATCCGCTAACTTCGCAGAGAATGGGGATTGAACAAAGGCTGTGTTAGCCTTCATCACCAATTTCACAATAGATATTTCAGTTAATATTACTATTTCTGGCAGCCTTAAAAGTTGTTTAATAAATTTCTTATTCAGAAAATCATTTGCTTCTTACAGAAGCTACGGAATATGTGTCAGGTTCATTGAAGAATAAAATTAGCCTTATTGGAAGGCAGTTGTATTTACATTTTAGTTGCAAGGAATTGTAGCATGTTTGTTTTTGATTCCTGATATCCTTCATCTCAGTGGGTTACCTCCTGCTGAAGATTTTAGTGATTTGAATTGGTTTAATGTTTTGAAAAAAGAAATATCCATCTTAAGCCGATAGATCTGCCATTATCGCCAACCTAAACTTGAGCTTCTTGCTTCTGCTGACAAAGAGCAGGGGGTCATCTCATCATAGAGTCATAGAGGTTTACAGCATGGAAACAGACTCTTCAGCCCAACTTGTCTCTGCCACCGTTTTGTTAAAACCCCTAAGCTAATCCCAATTGCCTGCATTTGGCCCATATCCCTCTATACCCATCTTACCCATGCAACTATCTAAATGCTTTCTAAAAGAAAAAATTGTACCCACCTCAACCAATGGCAGCTTGTGCCAGACACTCACCACCCACTGTGTGAAAAAATTGCCCCTCTGGATCCTTTTGTATCTCTCCCCTCTCACCTTAAACCTATGCCCTTTAGTTTTAGACTCCCCTACTTTTGGGAAAAGATATTGACCATCTACCTTGTTAATGCCCCTCATTATTTTATCGACCTCTATAAGGTCACTCCTACACTCCAGAGAAAAAAGTCCCAGTCTATCCAGCCGCTTCTTTACCTCAAACCACCAAGCCCCAGTAGCATCCTAGTAAATCTTTTCTGCGTTCTTTCTAGTTTAATAATGTCCTTTTTATAATAGGGTGACCAGAGCTGCACACGGTATTCCAAGTGTGGCCTTATCAATGTCTTGTACAACTTCAACAAGATGTTCCAACTCCTGTGTTCAGTGTTCTGACCGATGAAACCAAGCATGCTGAATGCCTTCTTCACCGCTCTGTCCATCTGTGACTCCACTTTCAAGGAGCTATGAGCATGTACCACTAGATCTCTTTGTTCTGTAACTCTCCCCAGTGCCCTACCATTAACTGAGTAAGTCCTGCCCTAGTTCAGTCTACCAAAATGCATCACCTTGCATTTGTTTAAATTAAACTCCCATCTGCCATTCGTCAGCCCACTGACACAATTGATCAAAATCCCGTTGCGATCAGAGATAACTTGCTTCATTGTCCACTATGCCACCAATCTTGGTGTTATCTGCAAACTTATTAACCACGCCTCCCATATTCTCATCCAAATCATTAAGATAATACAAATAACAATAGATCCCTGAGGCATACCGCTGGTCACAGGCCTCCAGTTTGAAAAACAACTCTCCACAATCATCCTTTGGCTTCTGTCAGGAAGTCAATTTTGTATCTATTTAGCTACCTCACCCTGAATCATGAGAGATTTAACCTTATGCAACAACCTACCATGCGGTATCTTGTCAAAGGCCTTGCTGAAATCCATGTAGACAACATCAGTTGCACTGCCCTCATCTCCCTTCTTGGTTACCCATTCAAAAAACTCAGTCAAATTTGTGAGACATGATTTTCCACTCCCAAAGCCATGCTGAGTGTCCCTAACTGGTATTTGCTTTTCTAAATGCCGGTAGATCCTGTCTCTCAAAATTTCAACTATATTTGAATGTAGGCTCCAGAAGTGAAATACCATTGCCTAGCTCCTGGGCTATCATTCTATACCCCAGAGGTATGTGGAGGCTCAGTCATTAAACGTATTTGTGACTAAGATCAATAGACTTTTGTATATTATGGGATATGGAAATAGTATGGGGTTGTGGAATTGAGGGAGAAGGATCAGGCATGATCTTATTGATTCAGATCAGGGTTAAAAGGCCAAATAATCTATTTTTATTGTATTTTCTCTGTCCAAGATGGCAATGGCATCACACCATTTGACACCAGACTTCCCTTGGATTTTATGCTGTTCAGAGCCTCTATCCCTTTGAACAATTTATCCATTCTGTAAACCTTCACGTTATGTTGAAGAGTTTTGTTGAATGCCTCTTAAAATCCAACTGCTTTCATTGAGTCACTTTGTCTGCTGGCTGAGTAACCCCAAAATAATTCCTACAATATGAGTTATTGCATCTAAAACCTGTTCTTCAAATGCTGACCTTTTCCCAAACATTTTTTCTCAACCACTTATCCCACTAGATGTGGGCCTAACTGACTTCTAAATTACAAGCCTCATGTCTCGCATTTTTGTTTGAGTATTCCAATTGTAGTTGTCTAATCTCCAGGGGCTTTTGGGTTCTCTCATTACTTTCAATCATGCACCCTATCTGGTGAAGAGGCTTTATTGATTTATAGATAAAAGTAGATCTTAAATTCATAAAGCTATCAGTTTCAATTGGAACCTGATTTTTCACTGACATCAACATGAATTCTTGGCTGAATCTGAAATATGCAAATCATAAAGTTAATCATTCAAATAGAGATAGAGCCATTTGCCTTAAACAGTCATCCTTGCCTTGTGGTGTGCTTAATTAAGCCTGCAACACAATTGAAGTAGTTGGCAATTTTTGAAAGTATTTGGTATTGAAGGTTAATGTGAAGCAACAAGAGGCAGTCCCTAATGAATATTCAAGTACTTGTTCTCTTTATTCCCATTAACCATTGAATAAAACTGTTCATGAAATGGGTATGGTATTTGATGGATCTCATGTTGTTCAGTAATTATTTATGCCTGAGGCTGGCCGCAACCTTGGATGTTGAGTTGTGCATTTGATTTAGTGTGTGGAATTAGGAATCTTATTTACTGATTAAATCTATCCACTTGAAACAGAAAAAAATTCCTAATGGTTACCAAGTTATCAGGTTGTAGTTACTGGATTGAGTAGGGAACTGATCAAGATGGACACTGGGCAAAAAAATTAGTACATGGAAAAACTGATTTTTTAATATGGTTTTCTTTTTACAGGTTTATTACAAGATCTTAATCACCATGGCTTTGGAAATAACCTCACCTCCTCGGTTTTTTCACATGCCGAGGTTCCAGCACCAGGGACCAAGGCACACCTTTTACAAGCGGCCAGATTTTGCTCAGCAGCAAGCTATGCAGCAATTGACCTTTGATGGCAAACGCATGAGAAAGGCTGTGAACAGGAAGACGATCGATTATAATCCATCTGTTATTAAGTTCTTAGAGGTGAGACGAGAATAACAGGGAGACCATTTGTGAATGAACATATATTGGAGTGTGCTGCACTCCTTGCTAAGTGAGAGGTTTTGGAACCACTTCACTGATTCTTCTAATTTCAGACATACTTAATGTGAAATGCACCAGTCGGAATGTCTAGTGCCACTCCTACACTCATAGATACTCTTTTTTTAAGGTGATAGATATACAATTTTTGTGAAGGATATGACACTCAGTAAGTAGCCTAATAAACTGTTACTGTTGTGTCCATTACAGTAAGCACATTTTACATCTAAGTTCATAAAAAAATTATTTTTATTATTTGCTTATTACAGATTTTGAGAGGAATCTCTGAAATTCAAAGTATGCAATCATATTTCCACCACCTGTTGTGTTTTTCTATATATGTACAGTACAATAATTCATTAATGTGATAGGAGACTAGCCACTCGTGGTTGGAATGTAATATCTAAGTCATGCGATGCATGCTAAATACAGGTTGTAAAAAGAAAATACAGCATTGCCTTATTTATGGACTTGCCACAACCCAGTTCTGTGAATATGTTCCAACCTGTCAAGCACAAGTTGTAATCCAGAGCATTCCTTACCTTCTGCCTTATTAATATCTGAATTGATACAGCACCACACTGAAATCACCCAGTCAGTGTCATAGGGGAATTGTGATCTTGTGCCCCTGACTGACCGGAACCAAACTTTGAAATGATTGGCAATTGGTACTCTAAAGGCTCCCAATATTTTGTATCTGAAATCTTTCGATGTTTTGATGAGCCAGTGTCGTGATTAATTTGATAACTATCTAAGCTTTATAGCAATTTAATTTTTATTGCTTTCTGTTAAAAATTGTTCCTCTTAGGGCTGCCTGAATTGTAGTGTTTGGGAAAAAGAAGCAATCCTATTGGTAATATTTCATCTGGAAAGCTTCAGTATCCCATCAGGAAATGATTTTCAACTATAGGTACAAGCCCAAGCAGCTTGCTGTTGCTGTTTGTGCACTCAAAAAAACAGATCTCACATGGGAATTAGGCTTAACACTTAGCTCTGATTCGTTTTGTTTCTTGTCCTTTCGCCAATCACAACTAGTGCTGAACTAGTATCATGATGGAATCACAGCATAATCAACAAACATCACTCCTTCCAGCTGCGGACCGAGCGAGTAGCAGTTAAATTATTTTCCTAAGTCTACATGGGAAGACAAGGCTGCAACTAATGCAGCAACACAAAATGTTGGAAACAAACAGCAGGTCTGTGTGTCTTTAAAACAAACAAGCTGAAATTCTAGACAGAAACTTTTGTCAATGAAAACATTTTTACACCAGGGTTCACCTTTACTCCTGGTCATTTTAGCCAATTCAGCACTTTCCCCTGCTAATGCTTTCTTGATTTCTGCCATTTTGTTTCAGTTTTCTAGACTTGGTAGTTTGGGCATCACACTGCCACCAGTTGTTGCAATTTTGGGTTTCTTGAGGAAAATAAAACTTCTTCCTTGATTGGTTTCTGGCATTTACCATAAGAAAAACCTATCCTCTGCGATCAGTAAATCATACATTCTTTAATCTTCTGATCTGCCCTTGGATAAAGATTGTCAATTATCCTACCAATAGCAGATTCCATATCTCGTACAAAACTGCACTTCATTCCTATTTGCAGATGTTAAACGCATCAGTTTTACAAACAATAGCAATTAATTAGTAAGATGCCTGGTTGTGTTGGTAACATTTCACCTGTAACTCAAAGGTGTGGCTTTCAATTCTACCAGAGGGTTGTGCAATTTGAGTTTATTTTCAAGAGCAGTACTCTGAGGAATTGCATTGTGTTAGGTCCTTATGGATCTGATAATTTGAAATCTCCTCTGTTGTGTAGTCAGCTATTAAAGATGCAGTGGCATTGTTAAAAGAAGAGTTGGGAGTTTTCAGCGTTCTCTTCAACATTCCTCTCATCAACTAATATTACCAAGAAAAGAACATTCAGTATGTCATTCATCAAGGTCAACTAGGATGTTACTGGTGCCACACCTACCCACATATCATTGCAGTTGAAAATGTAATTCAACATGTGAAGTTGTTTCGATCAGATGTTATATAAAAATGGTTTTTAAAAAATTATATAAAAATGAAGCAGACCTTATCCTTCAAAAATATTAACATAATTGCATCAACCACATGTCATCATTCAAGTGTGATCCAACTTGAAAGTGTGTAGTGCTAATCATTTTTGGAAAACAACAAATCACACGTTCCCAAGAACTGAATGCATCAATCGAATAGCATCTGAATAATAAAATACCAGTGAAGAATTGTTGATCAGCAAGCAAGTACCACTTCAAAAAAGAAAACCGATAAAATTGTTTTGAGAAATCTTTCCCCCACTAATTGTGCTCACTAAGGTGACGACTTAGGACAGAAGTAAGGTTTTGAACTTGTAAAACAAATTACAAGAAAATTAAATGCTCGATATTTGCAATTTCTTTTATGTGCCAAAATGTATACACTTCTGTTATATGTCTTCTAGAAGTCTTGCTTCCGGAAGCCTGGCATGAATTATTGGGGCATTCAGGAGCTATTGTTCTGTTAACTAAGTGAATAATTTTAACACTTGTCAAGCTACAATTCTCAGGATTCATCAGTTCACTCTGCAAGCCATGTGCACAGAAGAATTCTTGCAATTAAAATGAAGGCTGCCTCCTATCAATTAAATGAGCACCACTTTTTGGAGGAAGGTTGGAGTTGCTGGGCACACAGTACTCCATTCACATAGGATGCTGGTACTGCTTTTTATAAACCGAGGTGCTTTCCTCTTTAGCCTGCCCTTTTCTTGGACCTATCTATGGAAATAACCTGAAGTCTTGCCAGGGAAGTGGGAATAATCGGATAGCCCTGACAAATAGCTGACACAGGCATGATGGGCCTAAAGGATCTTCTGTGCTGCATGTTTTAATAATTGATGACACTTGAACCAGAAATTATTATTCAGACTGATTTGCTGTTTCCATACGAAAGCAGCAAAGCATGAACTTCATTTGGGATAACCAAAAACGTGAAGTAACTAGTGTAGTCAAATTGTTTATGCAGTTGTGCACTTTTTTTCAGAGCTATTTCAGGGAACAAAGATTTGTGTTCTTATAACGTTTTCAACACTGGTCACATTTTGATATGTTCTAACTTGCTCAGAACAAAATCTAAAGAGGAATTGGGACCAAGCATTTGTGACCATATGCGGGAATTTGGAAGACGTTTTGCCATTTCAGTGTTTCCAGTTTCTATCCAAGTAGTTTTTTTAAAGTCAAATGAACAAATAAACATAATTGTATTAGAACATATATATTAGAATATGCAGCTATACACTGCAATTGTGTAGAGATGAAAATAGGAGGTAGGTGAAATGTACACCATTTACTCTGCCTTTTTAGATTAAGTAGATGTTACTAAGAAATTAATTATGGTTCCAAATGACACCTAATTAGAAAACTACAGTTTACTTTGTTGCAATCTTAATCCCCAAACTGGGGTCTGAGAACCCCATTTTAAATTTTTAATCAAAAACAGTGTGAATTGCAATGAAATGAGAAAAAAAGTCCAGATTCTGACACTTAAAAGTTCTTCACCTTCTAATTTGTTTCTGATTTCCTGATTCCAATTTTTTTGTTGAATGGCAAATGCACTTAACAATTATGGAGGGAAAGAACGAACAAGGTAAATTTGGTTGAGGAAAGTCCTTTAGACCATCTAATCTCATCCTTACCAAATACCACAAATCTTTTTCCTATCACAATATCTAGTTGATGGTTTCATGGCTTCAAATTACCCTTTCCAGCAGCTAATTTAAGTTACCTCATTACTTTCTTAAAATAACCAACAAAAACAATCAATGGATTAAATCAAATCTTTTCAGTCCTCCTGCATCCAGTCATGAATGAAATGGACAAATACACAATTGATGGGAGGAGGCTCCATGAGCGTTTATATCCTCAATGACAGCAGTGAGTATGTAAGATGCCTAAGGTGATGTGGTGGTGACACCATGGTTAGCACTGCTGCTTCACAGTGCCAGGGACAAGGGTTCAATTCCAACTTTGGGTCAATGTCTGCGTACAGCCCATATGTTCTCGTATCTGTGCATTTCTACCTGGTGCACTAGTTTCCTCTGTCCAAAGATGTGCAGATTAGGTGGATTGGCCACGCTAAATTAGCCCTTAGTGACAGGAGGACTAGCAAGATAAACGTGGGGTTATCAGGATAGGACCTGGGTTGGATTGTTGTCAGCGTAGGTTTGATGGGCCAAATGGCCTCCTCCTGCATTATAGGGATTTTATGAAGACGTGCTACAGCTGTCTTCCACTCTCAAGGCCAGGTGGATGAGCCATCTTGGCTGTCTTCTGAGGACCCTACCCTCATGAATGCCAGTTTTCAGCCAATTTAGTTCGCTCCATGGATTATTAAGGAACAGCTGAAAGCACTGGATGCAAAAAAGGCTCTGGGCCTTGACAATATCCCAGATGAAGGGATGAAAACTTGTTCTCCAGAACTAGTGCCAGGTCAAGCTATTCCCTTACAGCAACAGCACTAACATTTACCTGATAAATTGGAAAATTACCCAGATAAAACAGGACTGAATGCAATCTGGTTAACCTCCTACCACTTTACTCAACGGTGTAATGGAAGGGGTGTTGACAATTTTATCAAATGACATTTATTCACCAGCTTGTTCAGCTGGGGTAACTGCTCCTGGACTCATTACAGCCTTAGTCCAAATATGGGCAAAAGATTTTGAATTCCAGAGGTAAGGCAAAGGGTATCTGCCCTCACGTCAAAGCAGTATTTTATTAAGTGCAACATCAAGAATCCATAATAAAATTCAGATCTCTCTGGATTGGATGGCTGGGGGGGAGGAGGAGGGGGGGCTTCAGTGGCTGGCACAAAAAATTGTGATTGTTGGAGGCTAATCATCTCAGCTTCAGGACAGCACTGCAGGAGCTGCTGAACTGTTATAGACTAAAATCATCAGTTGTTTCATCAATGAACTTCATTCCCACCATAAGGTTAGAGGTGAGAATGTTCATTGATTCTATAGTGTTCGATAGCATTCGCTTTTCCTCCTAATGAAACAGTTTGTCTCCACACAAAGACTTGTACAACATTCAGGCTTGGACTGATAAGTGGCACATAACATTCACACCTTGCAAGTGCCAAGCATTGACTTGCCAAAAAGAGTTTAATTAGCTCTCCTTGAAATTCACTGCATTATCATTGTGGAATCCCTCACTGTCAACATCCTCAGGAGTGCAATTTAACTGGATTAGTTGTATAAATACTCTGGCTACAAGAACAGACCAGAAGTTAATTATTCTGCAGCAAGTGATTTGCCTGACTCCCAGAGTCTTCCCCCATTTACAAGGCAGAAATTGGGAGTGATGGAATACTTGCCACTTGCCTGAATATTGGCAGCTACAGCAGCACTGAAGAAGCTTGACACCATCTCGAACAAAACAGCTCCTATGGCACCTCATCGACTGCCTTAAGCATTCAGTCCGCCGCCAGTGCACCTTGCAAGCAGTGTGCACCATCTACAAGATGCACTGCAGTAATTTGCCAAAGCTGCTTAAGCAGTACTTCTCAAATCCTTGTTAATACATTATGGTCTTTTGGCTGGGTACCTTCATGGACTTCAAGGGGTTCACCACCATCTTCTCAAGGACATTTAGGGTTGGCAGTGAATGCCAGCCTTGTCCAAGACACACATCCCATGATTAAACAAAAATACCCTTCTGACCTATATCACAATTGTTTTGGGCTCAATTTTTGTCATGTTAAGGATCTTGTATCCTCCAAAGTAATTCAGATTTTCTAGTTGAAAATTGTGTTGTGACAAGGGCACAAATACACGTTCCATTTCTAAACTTTTCCTTTTAAAATGCTAACTATATGTGTCACAGTATTTTACACATTTAAAAAAAAAATTTCTGGATCGCATGTTAGATATTCAAATACAAAAGCACAAACTTTGTGAATTAGATTGAGGCTGGCTACACACGGTCAGTCGGAGATGTAGTTGAGCCAGAGGAAATTTGAGCAAAGAAAAGATGGGGCATTCCAGCAGAAATATGCAAGTTTATCAAGTGTTAGGCAGAAATATATATAACAAAATGATAATTACTACTGATGTGTCTTGTTTTTTGCTATCCAGCTTGGGTGAAAATAGTTGATTCAATTGACCACTGGAAAATCCGCGAAAGCAATACACTGAACTCAATCTCTCAGGACTATCAAGTCTGGTGAACTGACACATTGTTGCTAGTGTATTGAAAAGGGGACTACAATAAGAACTGAACATTTAAAAATATGCACTTAGACATATTTGTAGCGCTTTAAAAATGTTTTTTTTTAAAATCTGTCCCTGTCTGCCAAGTGGAGCAATAACATAGTAGTTTCACGTCCCAGTCCAGAGACTTGAGCACAAAAGTCGTGGCTGATTAGTGCAGTGTGGGACTAAAGGAGAGCTGTGCATCTTTCTTCATTAAAAGTTAGGCCTCTAACTAAGGTGATGGAAAAGATCTCACGGATCTTATATTGAAGCAGAAAAGGTTGGAGAGTTTTGTCCAATATCCTGCCAGTCTTTACCCATCAGTCAACACAAACATTATCTGACCATGAAACATTGTAGTTTGAGGGAGCTTGATGTGTGAAAATACATTTCCTGCAATACAAATGTGACTACAGTGTCAAAGCACCACATTGACTATAAAGTGTGATGGGCCATCCTGTCACTATGAAAGGCATCACATAAATCCAGTTTTATTTTCCAAAATTGTGGGTCAAGCATTGTTAATTTGGAATCTGGCTTTGGTATTGGTTCAAAGTGCAGAGATCCTATGACAAGTTTTAGAAACAGATTAGGGAACTCATGTGTCCTGGCTCAATTTTCCTCCCCCAACCAAAATCATCAAAACAGATTACCTTGCTCCGAACCCACTGCTTTCACCACTGCCTGAAATCCACACACTGCTATGCATCACACATGTATGCTTCTGACTTTTCTTCATGCTCTATTTCAAAGTTGTCATCCATAGTTCCATTTTATCCTCTGCCTCAGAGGATAACAAAGAACTTGATTCCATTTCAGCTTTGATTCTATTTCAATTCTCAGATACCAAGGAGACTCTGAATCCTTCTCATCCATTAATTTCCTCTGACTTTTATCCCTCTTTCCAATCTCATCCTTCATCTTGTTTGTACTATCTTACAATCTCTGAACACTAATAATCGATCCCAAGAGAAGCCTCAGCTTTATTCCCTTTAGGCTTCCCCCCCCCGCCCCCAACACACACACACACACACACACACACCCCCACCCCTCAGTGAACTTCAAACTTGACATAATGCTGATCTCTTAATTTTTGCCTGGCACATTAACTTTTCCATGAACCTTCCTAATGCATCTTGCTCCCATCTGCAGAATTTATGTTTTATCTCTTGCTTTACCCTCTCTAAATCTCATTGGGAGCTGCTCCATGACATCAGTTACTTGTTATTCCCTTTACTCTACCTATTTCCCTGTGAACTTGCAGCATTCCATTTTCACAGATCCAGACTTGATATTATCATTCAACTTGCTAACAAAGATGGCATTGTTGCTGTTTGAGACCGCCTTTATCTTGCGGAGACTGCCAACCCTGCAACACCTCAACCTACCAGCCCCATGACGATCAGAAATCATTTTCCAAATTTTCACTGACTTTTTTGGAGATTGTGATAACTTGGCCACAAAAAGGTAGTCAAACATATTGTGATATTCATTCAGCAAGGACTCAGAATTGGAGACAATTAGTTACACAGGCCCCTCGTGGTAAGACTATACCCATGAAAGCCTGCGCTGTCACTTGTGCATGCTCATACCAATTAAAGACATCAGTATATGCATTCAAATAAGATGCTTACCATACCCCCCCTACTTAATGAAAGAAACGTAATGAAACTTGACTATATGTCAATTTTTCAGGAGCTTTGCAACTACACTGATCTGCGCAGTACCACTAGTGACTGTAGACATTGGTGAGGCTTATTTCAGCGGAACTGGACTTGGCGGTGCAGGAGTTGGTTGAGTAACAGTGAATGAATGTCTGCCATCCTTTCATGGAGTAGAGTCCACTGGAAGTCTTTGTACAATAGGAACTATTTTGTGTTGAATATCCACAGCAGCATTTCCTTCCACTGTGTTATCTGAAACTTTTGCTGTTTTCGAGTCATGGCGTTGACGAATGTGATCCTGGTGTTTGTGAACAACTCCTTCATTGTTCAGTTTTACTACCAAAAATACTGAACAACTTCAGTTGAAAATAACTCTAGGCAGCCAAGGTTGATTACTGCGTAAATTCCTTACATAGACAATTATTTGAGTTGAAATGTCTGTTCTTAGCATGGTAGCCATGTCTCTCCTGTTTTTCCTGTCTCCTTCCAACTCTGGATGTAAGAAATCCAGGTGAAACTTTGGCTTCCTACCCATCAGCAATTTAGCTGGTGAGAGTCCTGTTGTTTGTTGTGTAATACAATACTGGAACAAGAACAGTGAGAGCTAGGTTTCCTAAATATCATCTGCTATTCTCCAGAACCCTGCTTTCAATGTCTGAATAGCCTGCTCTGCTAAACCATTTAAAGTTGGATGAAAAGTAGTAGTACAAACATGGCATATCCCATTTCTCTGCATAAACTTCTGGAACAAATCACTTGTCAATATTGTCTCATTATCAGAAACAAGAATCCGGTAAACTGCGTGTTTTGAAAACTTGGCGTGGGTTCTCTGTCTTAATGGGAGCTTTAATGTTGCTCATAATGTATATTTGTAACCACTTAGATTGCAAGTCCACAATAACTAGCAACATATGACTCATGAAAGGCCCTGCAAAATCCACATGAAGCCTAGACTATGGATGGTCAGGCCATTACCATGGATGTTGTGGTGCTGGTGGTGCCATTTTTTGGTCAAGCTGACACACACAACAGGAATTCACCTTGTTCTCCAAGTCTTGATCCATTAGACCATCTTGCTAAACTTTTCATTTGGGAGGCACACAGGTGAGCCTCTCAAACTTCATTCAAGAGTTGTGAATAATCAGTGTTTGGGACGACCACTTTGGACCCCCAAAGGATACAAACAGCCTGCATATTCAGCTCATCTTTCCACTTTGCACGTGTCCTCAATTCATCACCCCATAACCCTCGGCTAACTCTACATAAGGCATCACTTCATCTGAGATGGAATAAAATCTCTGTTCATTCACTGCTCAACCTGTTTAGTGTACACTGGAGAATGTGAAAGTGTCTCAAGTGAGAAAACTGTCTCTGGAGGAAATAATGTCTTTGTGGGTATGTCTGGTAAAGGGAGATGATGCAGTGTGTCTGAGTTTGCATTGTCTTTCCCTGCCCCGTACACAGTGTTATACAGGTAAGCTCATAATGAGAGAACTTGGCGCTGTTTTCTCACTGAGGCCATAGGAGGAATGCACTTGGATTCACTAAAAAGACTCATCAGTGTTGTGTGGTTGGTACAGATGGTGAATGAATGACCATAAAGATACTGATGAAACTGTTACACAGCAAAGACTAGACCTTATCTAACTGTGAATATTCCTCCTCAGCTGTTGCCAGTGCACATGATGCAAACCTATTGGGTTTTTCTGACTTGTCCTCTGTCAGAAGAGGGCAAGGATTCCATGACAGAATGAGCACTTTGCCTTGAACAAAGTGAACCAACAAATTAGCTGATGTAGCAACGCTTTCACATCCGTGAAAACTTCATTTTGTATTGACCCCCACTTCCATTTTGTTCCTTTGTGAAGTAATAGATACAGTGGTGTGTCAACACTGTTGAAAGATCTGGCAGAAACTTCCTGTAGTAATTTACCATGCCCAGAAATGACCTGAACTTGGACACACCTCTGGGGTTTAGAAGTTCTTTGATAACTGTCTTTGTTTTCCACAGGGACAAACCCTGCACTGTGATTTTGTGATCCAGATATTCCAAACTTTGTGCTGGAAGATGCACTTGTTATTCTTCAGCGATAGCTGTTCTCTGAAAATATGTTTTTTTGATCCAGGTTGCTAAGGCACTCCTCAATTTTCCCTGTGATTAGAACGCCATCTAAACTGCTACATGAGGAGTCCCCTGCAACAGATTATCCGTTGTCCCCTCTAAGTCACTGCATTACAGAACACTCTGAAACCCAGATGATTGCATTTGATCAAATCCTTCAGTGTTCAAAACATACTGTTTTGAGACTTAGAAACTCTGCAGTACAGGGAGGGGCCATTCGGCCCATCAAGTCTGCACCGACCACAATCCACCCAGGCCCTACCCCTATACCCCTACATATTTTACCCACTAATCCCTCTAACCTGCATATCTCAGGACACTAAGGGGCAATTTTAAGCATGGCCAATCAACCTAACCTGCACATCCTTGGACTGTGGGAGGAAACTGGAGCACTCGGAGGAAACCCAAGCAGACATGAGGAAAATGTGCAAACTCCACACAAACAGTGACCCAAGGTGGGAATCGAACCCAGGTCCCTGGAGCTGTGAAGCAGCAGGGCTACCATGCCACTCCCACTGTGCTACCGTGCTGAGTCCTTTAACAAAAGCTACTGGTAGGTGTCTAGTTTTGAGAACATCTTTCTTCTTGCAAGGGTTGAAAAAAATCTTCCATCTGTGGTACTGGATAAGCAACCAGCTTGGAGTCCTGATTAATGGCAAGTTTGTAATTCCTGCAGATGTGCATAGTATCATTGTACCAGAATAGGAACATTTGGAGCTGTCCAATGTGAGAATTGAATGGGCTCGGATGATTCCAGCCTCTTCAGTCATTCCAACTCCTCCATTTTGTCCTTTCATGCATAGAGCACTATTCTGAGCTTGAAAAAGCAAGGAGTGATCTGAGGATCTACAAAAATTGTAGTGCCATACAGTGTACCCAGCTCATCTTTGCAAACCTCAGGATATTTCTGAATGACATCCTTTATCACTTTTTGTGTGCTTAATCTCGCCCCAATTCAACGGAATTTTACTGAGCAAGTCACGCCCTAATAAACTAGGCCCTTTCTCTTGTACCATCAAGAACCATGCTTTTGCTCCTTGGCTGTCTTGAGTAATGCCCATCTCTAACACCCTAAACATTGGTATAACCTATCCAGTGTATGTCTGAAGTTGGATCCTTGTCTGAGTAAGAGCTGTCACCTGCTTAGAGCCCCAAGTCTTTTTGTAGGCCTCTTACTCAGCACTGATTTTCAGCAACTTCAGATCACTAATACCTTTCCTATTTTTTAAGCAGTAGATAATGTAATGACTCCCCTTTTGTTTCTTATACTACTACAATCCCTCTCATGGCTCTTTTTGTCATTTAATCCTGTTTTACACCTTATAATGCCTTGCCTATTCTTTTCTCCTCCCACACCTCTCACTGCTTCTAAATTTCCATCATTTTTCTAACAATTTGTTATTTTATCAATATCAGAATTCGTATCTCCATATAATTGGCTATTTTTCAAGATACAGGAACTATCATCTTGATTTTAAATTTTGTAAGAACTGTTATTGTCTTGTGAAAAACTATTTGTCCTATACTTCACAAAGCAGGCTGGAAATTTCACTGCTGTGTGCTCAACAATGTTGTGTATACAGTGGAGTAGAATGGGCTTAATGACTGTGGCTGCTTTTTGTGCTGTAAGAGCCTTTGCCTTTGATATTTCCTAGGGTCAGGAAGAGGAATTGTGATCCGGAAATCCAAAAGTCTGTTTCCAAAAATGCTGTGGAATTTTACGACTATGGCATGAGTATCTCCATTTTTTTTAAAGTGGACTCTCCAGTTGCCTGATTGACAAGTTTGGCTGCCTGTTGGTGGGGAAATCTGCAGCATAATGGTGCAGCAAGGAACAGGTTTGAGCACAGAGCTTGTGCCTTAGTGGGAGAAATGGTAAGAGGTGGGAGTTGGGTCAGTGATGGGGTTGGTGATTGGGTGAGTGCTGTAGGTCATGGAGGCTGAGGTTGTTCTTCCCAGAAACCTGGACAAGAATATTTAAATGGTTAAAATGGAGACATGTAGACTCTAAAAGATTTCACTAACCACCTACCTCCTGAGCTAGTATTGGTTGTTCAACTTTCGTCCCACCTCCTTTAAAATTGGAAGTGTTAAGTTTGAGGCAACTAAGTTTTCTGTTGTAGATTTTTAATATTTAATCTTCAGGTGAAACCAAAGCCACTCCTGTTTGGGCATTTAAAATTATGTCCCATGATTCTAATTCTGAAATATTTTCCCCAGTATCAGTGTTAGGTTAAACTCTTTTCCCCCCGAAAGATCATTCCCCGGTTCTATCTATGCTTACACCCTGCATTGTGTTTGCTTTGTGAGATCATTCCCTCCCCCAAACTGATATGTCCTAAATAGATTATCGCTGCTCTTCTGTCTGTCTTGATTTGTGTATCTGCTGTTCAATGAGCAGGCAGACAGCTCTTGAGAATGCTTACTATGGCATGAAGTACTACCCTGTCCTATTCATGGAGCCACTGAAGCCAGTCTTGGATTGCCCAGTTGAAATCAAGCAGAATGGAAATCAAATCTGCATCATCCCTTTTGGCCACTGAATACTCCAATGTTCAGTTTCACTGTGGTTGCCATTTATATCGACTGGTGGCCTATTGATTTCTGTTCCACTTTTTGTTGCCCCTTAGGTTTTATTTTCACATATGTGGCTGTATCTTGTGTCAGTGTTGTTGATACCTAACAGTCAATACTAGACAATGCCTGTTCTGTAAAGCAACCATATGCAGAACGAGGCTGCCATTCGTACGAAAGGAAAATTTGCAAAGCCTTGGGGAGAGTGCAGATGTTTTAGAGTCAGGGTTTTACAGCACAGAAGGAGGCCCTTCAGCTCATCATGTCCATGCTGGCCATTAATCATCTATCTATTCTAATCTAATTTTCGAGCATTTGGCCTGTAGCCTTGTATGCTGTGGCATTTCAAGTGCACATCTAAATACTACTAAAGTGTTATGAGGATTCCCACCTCTACCACCCTTTCAGGCAGTGAGTTCCAGATTCCTACCACTCTGAGTGAAAAAGTTTTTTCTAAAATCCCTTCTAAATCTCCTACTCACCTTAAATCTATGACCCTTGGTTATTGACTCCTCTACTAAGGGGAAAAGTTGCTTCCTCTCCACCCTATCTATGCCCCTCATGATTTTATACACCTCAATCAGGTCCCTCCTCAATCTTCTCTGCTGCAAGGAAAACAACCCCAACTTACCCAGTCTGTCTTGATAGCTGAAATGCTTCAGCACAGACAACATTCTGGTGAATTTTCTGTGTAATCTTTCTGGTGCAATCTGAACTACACACAGTGCTGTAGCTATGGCCTAACCAGCATTTTATACAGCTCCATCATAACTCCCTGATTTTATATTCACTGCCTCAGTTAATAAAGGCAAGTGTTCCCTATGCCTTCATAGCCATTTTTCCTACCTGTCCAGCTGTCTCCAGACATCTAAAAATCAGTTTTCTAAAATGGTGCAAGCATGCAAAACTTAAGTTAACATGGAGAGACTAGAGAAATTGAGGACATTTTCCTTAAAAAAAAACCTGTATTGCACTTTTCACAACTACTGGAATTCTTTGTGTGCTTTACAACCAATGAAATACTTTTGAAGTGTAGTCACTTATTATGTAGGAAATAAGATAGTCAATTTGCACAGAGCAAGCTCCCACAAACAGCAATGTGACAATGACCAGACAGTGTAGTTCTGTGATGTTGATTAAAGGGTAAGTATAAACCAGGGCAGTAGGAATAACTCTGAGCAAATAGTTTTGGTTTCAAATTCCACTCCTAGACTTGATGACCAAGGAAGATGCATTATGAGATCCTGAGGGGATTTGACAGGGTAGATAACAGATGGGTGTTCCCATTCGCGGCATAGGCTAGAACTAAATGACACAGTTTAAGATTAAAAAGAGGAGAATTCTTTTACATCTAAGGCTGGGTTAGACATTTCTTTGTTTCATAGAACTATGGGATATGGGGAGTGGGCAAGAAAATGGAGTTGAAAGTCAAGATTGGCCATGGTCATATTGATTGGCAGAGTAGGCACGATGAGCTTTTTCTTATGAGCCACATAAGAAAAATTTAATCAATTGACCAGTAGCTTGGTGAAAGAGGTAGTTTTTAAGGCGTGTTTTAGAAGAAAGTTAGATGAGAGATGTAGGGAGTGTATTCCAGAGCTTGCAGCCTAGGCAACTGAAGGCGCAACCACTAATTAAAATTGGGCAAGTACAATAGGCTGGAAATAGAGGATTGTAGTATCTGAGTTTTGGAACTGGAGCAGATTGTAGAGATAGGGGAAGATGAGGTCATAGAGGGATTTGAAAATAAGGGTAAGAATTTTTGAATCAAGAACTACTTGACTGGCAGCTGATGTAGATCATTGGGCACAGGAAATATAGCGGGATGGGACTTGCTGTGCGTCAAGACATAAACTGCAGAGTTTGGATGACCTCAAGTTTAAAGAGGTTAGAATGTTGGAGACCGGCTGGGGGTAGGTTGGAATAGCTTTGTCTAGAGGTAACAATGGTATCGATGAGGGATTCAGCTGCAGATGAGCTGAGACAGGGGCAATATTACAAAAGAGAAAAAAGAGAAAATAAGTGGGTAAGTGGTCTTGAGATCAAATGTGACACCAAATTGTGTACAGCACCTTCTGCAGTATAGCTTTCTCTCAGAAAGCTGACTGCAGTGTCAGCTTTCATAAGAGCAGAGAAGTTTCAGGAGAGATTTAACAGAGTTGTGCAAAATCAGGAATAATTGTGATAGACTAAATAACTTGGAGCTGTTTCCAGTAACAAATAGATTAGAGGACACAGAAATAAGGTAACTGGCAGAAGAGTCAGAGGCATGTTGAAAGTTTGCTCCTATGCAGTGAGTTGTGATCTAGACTGCCTGAAGCAGATTCAATAATAGCTTTCCAAAGGGAGTTGGATAAATACTTGGAAATTGGGAAAATTTGACAGCTCTTTAAAACAACCATCACAGTGAAACATCTTATTTTATGCTGTAGCATTCTAAAGTTCTGTCTGATTTGATCCTCCTTTTTATCGTAATGTAACTGAAGTACTTAATTACATCCAAGTGTTTAGTTTTATTTATTTTTTGGGGAGCAGCACAAAATCTTTCATCACTGAACACTCTAGATTTAATCTGATCGTTCGGATTAATATTTCTTTTCTCTATCCAAGATATTTTACTTCTTTCTCTCTCTCTATCTGCAGCAAGTATGGGTAAGAGAACTGTTTCCAAGCTGAGGCCTGAAATGATCTTGAGTAGCGGCACAGTGACACAGTGGTTAGCACTGCTGCCTCACAGTGCCAGGGACCTGGGTTCGATTTCTGGCCTTGGTGACTGCAGAGTTTGCATGTTCTCCCTGTGTCTGCATGGGTTTCCTCTGGGTGCTCAGGTTTCTTCCCACAGACCGAAAGACATGGTGGTTAGGTTCATTGGCCATGCTAAATTGCCCCTAAGTGTACACAAACAGGTGCCGGAGTGTGGCAACTAGGCAATTTTCACAGTAACTTAATTGTGGTGTTAATGTAAGCCTACTTGTGACACTAATAAATAAAAAAAAGCTGCTGTGCTCTTCTGCTTCCTTTCCACTTGTCATTAACCTTGTAGATTCTGTTAAGCTCCTACGATGGCAACTTTTCAACAAATAATTCATCTTGGGGAGAATGCCCAATGAGCTATAAATGTAAGTTCTAGTTTATGGTGATTGTTCAAGCATTTGGATAGGCTTTTGTGAGCTTCCATGCTTTATGACCTGTAAGTTCCTGGACTGCATTTTGCAGAGGAGCACCCCTTTTGTTAAGTGAATGCTCACTGAAGGCATCACATTTTTGGGGAAATCCAATGCTGCAGTTTTTGTAAGCCTGTTGTCAGCCTACAACATGGTCTGTATTAAGGGACTGGTGCTGAAATTTGTGAGGCTGACCCCCTGCCTCAAAGCACTACTCCAGCAATAGGCAATGCTGAATAATAGACAGTTAAGTATTGATTTGAGACAAGTCATTCTTTAACAGCAGACTTCCATAAGGCTTAATATTTGTGCTCCTCAGTGCCTTTGTGGATAATATGTTGCCAGTGAAGCCCTGCATATTTATAAATGCACATGCCTTGTCCTAGCAAGAAAGTCACCTCCAACCACCTTGAGTTCATCTTTTATGAAGAACTAAACACTAAAGAGGAATATTTCAGGAAATAGCCAGGCCAATGCCTCACTAAACAACAGTGTCTGCATTCCTTCCGGATAATAAGAAGGCTATGTGCACCCTGAAAGTCACCTTCTGTGACAATAATGTGCAATATTAGCCCCACTCTGATCTATTTCGAAGTGAAGCTGGTCCGCATGTTAATCACCCACCTGAAGAAAGCCACCAAAATGGACATCAGGATCAAGTGGTCCAGATATTGGCAAACACATACCAGCGAACACCATCAGTGAAAGCCCTTGTGTACTCTAGCTGAGTAGAGTACTATACAAGGGGATGGATGAAAGGTAGCCACATTTGGCTTGCTAATGTCCAACTGAATTCTGCATACAATGTTGCATATTACTGGTATCCTTGAGTTGCGTCCAACACCCTGTCTGCTGTTCTTTTCCCAGCCACTTGCTACAATGCTATAACTCTCCCGGAACGCCAATGAAATTCATGGGCAACCTTAAACCACACCTGCACAAACCATGGCAGAAATTGTAACTTGATGCATAGTTGGACAATTAAAAGCTCTCCATTGTGTTATTCTGGTCACCCAGCTGGCTCACTAATGTCCATGCTTTATGGAAGGAAACCTACTGTCCTTACGTGGTCTGGACTACGTGACTCCAGACCCACAGCAATGTGGTTAACTCTGAAATGACCTAGCAAGCCACACAGTTGTGTCCAACTGCTGCAAAGAAAACAAAGGAATCGACCTAGGCACTGGAAATGACAATAGCAAACCCAACCACGTGGACCTTACAAAGGGCCCCTTAACTAACATTTGAGGACTTGCGCTGTCTCTGACTAGTCTAGCAACAGCATAGTCATGACATAGTCATACTCACGGAATTATAATTTACAGATAATGCTCCAGAAACAATTATGGAGGAGGCTCCATAAATATTTCCATCCTCAATGATTGGGGAACCCAGCACGTCAGTGTAAAAGTATTTGCAACAATCTTCAGCAAGTGGATGATGCATCTTGGCCTCCGCTGGAGGTCCCCAGCACCACAGTTTCAGTCTTCAGCCAATTTAATTCACTCTACGTAATATCAAGTAACCACTGAAAGCACTGGATACCACAAAGAGCCTGACAATATTCTGGCAGTAGTACTGAAGAACTTAAGGATTTGCCACACTCCTAACCAAGCTGTTCCAGTACAGCTACAAAACTGGCATCTACCCATCAATATGGAAAAATGTGGCGTCCTGTACACACGAAGGACAAATCCAATCTGGCCAGATATTGCCCCATCAGTAAAGTGATGGAAGGGGTCATGAACAGCACTATCAAGTGACATTTGCTTCGCATTAATGTGCTCACTGACGCTCAGTTTGGTTTTCACCAGGATCACTCAGCTCCAGACCTCATTACAGCATTAATTTAGATGTGAACAAAATAACTGAGTTTCATCTCTGAATTTAGAGGTGAGGTGAGGTGTCAGTGACTACCCTCAGCATTAGGCAGCATTTGACAGAAGCCTGAGCGAAAATGAAGTCAGTGGAAATGCGGGAAGGGAGGAGGAGGGAGGGAATCATCCACTGGTTGGGATCGTACATGGCACAAAGGAGGATGGTTATGGTGGTTGGAGGTCAATCATCTCAGTTCCAGGACATCATTGCAGGGGCTCATCAGGGTAGTGTCCTAGGCCCAGCCATCTTTAGCTGCTTCATCAAAGATCTGTCTTCCATCATAAGGTCATAAATGGTATGTTCACTGATAACTGCACCATGTTCAGTATCATTTGTGACTCCTCAGATATTGAAACAATCCATACCCAAATGCAGCATGTCCTGGACAATAAATATCCAGGCTTGGGCGGATAAGTGAAAAGTAACATTTGTGCTGCATAAGTGCCAGACAATGACCATCTCCAGCAAGAGAGAATTTAACCATAGCCCCTTGACATTCAATAGCATTACCTTCACTAAATATCCCACTGTCAACCTCCTGGGGGTCTTCATTGACCAGAAACTGAACTGGACTATTCATATAAACACTAGCTGTAAAAACAGGTCAAAAGCTAGGAATGCTGTGGTGAGTAACTCAACAGCTGACTCCCCAAAACCTGCCCACCTGCTCGTCAGTGTGATGGAATACTCTCCACTTGCCTGGATGAGTGCAGCTCTAATAACACTTAAGAAACTTGATACCACCCAGAACAAAACAGCCCCCTTAATCAGTATCCCTTCCACAAACATCAACTCTCTCAACCAAAAGTGAATATTAGCAGCAGTGTGTGTACAATCTACAAGATGCACTGCAGAAACTCGCCAAGGCTCATTAGGCAGCAACTTCTCAGTCCAAGATTACTACCATCTAGAAGGACAAGGATAGCAGACACCTGGGAACAAGACCACTTGTAAGTTTTTCTCTACATCACTTACCATCCTGACTTGGGAATATATTGCCATTTCTTCACTGTCACTGGATGAAAATCCTGCAACACTCTCCCTTCCTAACAGCACTATGGGTGTACCGACAGCTCAGGGACTGCAGTAGTTCAAGATGGCAGCTCACTACAGTTTTGTCAAAGGCAGCTAAGATGGGCAAAAAATGCTGACCTGGCCTAGCTTGCAAAGCCCACATCCCGTAAGTGAATAAAGAAAAGCTTCCTTGGAATGGCAATCAGCTCAGATTGCCACTCTGCATCCACTTACTGCACTAAATCTTTTCAGTGCCTGTCTCATCCTATATTACTCATGCAAGCAGGGTGAGATTCAGGCAGCAGAGTCCCTGGCTCTAATGTTGCAGTCTAAAAGAAGCAGAATAAAGGAGTACATTCCTTTTTTTTAACACACTAGCTGCTGTGAAGCGGGTTTAAAGGTCCTGTAGAAAACAATAGGCCAGGGCAAGTAAGTACCCAAGGTATATGAATGGTAAGTGACTTGGAGAAGAACTTACAAGTGGTCTTGTTCCCAGGTATTTATTATCCCTGTCCTTCTTGGGATTTGGAAATTGCTGCCTACGAGCCTTGGTGAGTTTCTGCAGTGCATCTTGTAGATCGTGCACACACTGCTGCTAATATTCACTGGTGGTTGAGAGAGTTGATGTTTGTGGAACAGGTACCAACCAAGGGGACTGTTTTGTTCAGGATGGTGTCAAACTTCTCAAGTGTTGTTATTGGAGGGGATGGGGCATAGGATCAGGAGAAGGGAACGGTTTGATTTGATGGGTTTGGTCTGACCTGGTGGGGCTTGGGGCAGACACTATCGTACAGGGATGATAGTGATCATTGGGGTTGAGGTTGTCCAGCTGGATTTTGTTGGGGGCGGGGGGGATGAGCAGTAGATGGGAAGTACCCAGGAGTCGGGGATTTTGGGGCCATCTCACATGGGGTCAGAGAGCGTGAGTGGGCTGCCCTGATGGGGTCAGAGTGCATGAGTGGGCCACCCCATGTGGGGTCGCAGAGCATGAGTGGGATGTCCTGCGTTTGGGGAGGTGGGTGGGGGAGAGACCTCTCATATGAGGGGGCTGGTGGCATTCTGCATGAGGGGGTCGGGGGGTGGGGGGGGGGGGGGGGGTGTACATCCCACTGACTGCTGAAGGAGCCACGCTCCGAAAGCTTGGGCTACCAAATAAACCTTTTGGACTTTAACCTGGTGTTGTGAGACTTCTTAGTGTGCCTACCCCAGTCCAATGCCAGCATCTCCACATCCCAGCACAATATAATTGTCCTGGGGAAGTTGGTGCTTCTGGACAATTGCTGTGTAAACTCTCACCTGGAACTTCTGAAATGGTTTCCCAGGGCATCTTTAGGGTTAGCCTCCCCATATATGACACTGGCGAGTGAGAAAGTTATTGCCCAATGTTACATTGGATTGAGAAAGCGTTTTTTAAAATTCCAGCAACATAAAAGGAACAAAGTTTAGGAATGGTGTATTGTGTTATTGCCATTGATTTTGTGTTTTCTGGTCTGTTGCTTAAGTCTTCCTCACTGTTATGCCTCCATTGATGAGAATATACCTGTTTTTCCTGAATTAGTTTCATAGGATGAGGCTGACAATTGCTCCAGGGTTAAGGGAGCTCAATACTGGTTCAGAGTACTTGGGCTCAATCTTTATGCTCTGTGACTTGGTGATTATGATTAAATCACAGAAAAATGATTTCTTAACACATTTTACGCTCCAGCAACCAAAAGGAAGAGGTGAAGAGGAGTAGAATTTAGAAAAGAATGTGCACTGAGAAGATTGGTTAAATCTTTTTGTTTGAATCAAATTGAGAAATATCAATGTTGCAACATCGAATGGAACAGCTCTGTGGTGTTGCTGTTAACATTATATTGAAGATTATTGTCAATCTGCCAGAATATATTGAGTGAAAGTTCTCATTGCAAGAAGTGTTGACAGTGAATTAATTTAAGAATGAGAAGTATGTATTGTATTCTGTGACATGTCTTCTAGCAGGAAGGAGCATTGGGAATTAACATAGTATTGTGGAACAAATGAAAATACTGAGGCCAATATATAAATGTAGAACTAGGGTCATTCACACACTGCTGTTCAAGATGAAAATTTAGCACTACTGGTTTATGCAGAGTGTAAAGCCTCATTTAATACTGAATGTGATGGTGAAGTATTGTGTAAAATCATAACTATGCATTCTTTTAGCTTTTAACTTTTAACTTACCTAATGAATATGTAAGTAATTTTTCTAGTTTAGTTCTTGAGTTCTAATTTTTTTTATCTTCAATTTTAGAATCGAGTTTGGCAAAGAGATCACAGAGACCTTCGTGCAATCCAGCCAGATTCAGCATATTATAATGATGTAAGCATCACAAAGACAAAGTCTTTGTAAATTTGCTGCGCCAATTTAGTTTGCTGCTCGTGTTAGGTGATCCTGTTATGCTGGTGGTGTGGTTGGTCATTTTAATTCAGTTCTACTTTGGTGGCAATGGTATTGTTTTATTTTTGTATTTCGGTAGCAGAACAACTGGATGCTGCTCATTATGAACTTTTATTTCATTAACATTATTCTGTTTGTGTATGTAACTCAAATAAATTATTTCACAAGAATTAGCCTGATGAGAAGTAAATCAAACTAAGGCACACTTACGGTTAATAGCTTTGACTGAAGAAAGAATGCAGCTTAGATTAAAACTACATCAAAGAGACAGTTATACATCATGTCGAACATGGACAAAGAAATTCCTGCTGGTTACCACCTATTGTCCCCCTTCAGCTGATGAATCAGTACTCCTCTATTTTGCACACCACTTTGAAGAAGGACTGGAAGAGAAAAGCTACAGAAGATGTTAGGTTGGGAACTTCAATGTCCATCACCATGATGCAGCAACACCATTACCGGCTGTGGTCACTGAGCCCTGAGGCACATAGCTGCCAGGCTGGACTGTGGCAGGTGATACGAGAATTATAATGAGGAAATAACCTATTTGACCTCAACCTATTAATCCACCTATTGCAGATTCGTCTGTCTGTGATAATGTTTGTGATAGAATCATCTTCGTACTGAGGACACCCTTCAAGTGCTCTGTAATCCTATCACTAAATGAAATAGATTCAGAACAGATCTAGCAGCTTAAAACTAGGTATCGGTGAGGTGCTGTGGGCTATTAGCTGAATTGAATTCTGCCAAATTTGTAACATCACAGCGTTGCTTACTTACTGCACTACCAAGTAAGGGTACAACCTCTGGTTCAACAAGGAATAATGAAGTGCATGCCAAGAGCAGCTCCCGATATATTGGGTGCCAACACGTGTATATTAAGCAGTAAAAGCTGCTTGCAGTAGATGGAACAAAACAATTTTCTAACCAGCAGATTTATACTCTATAGTCCTGTCGCATTCAGTTTTAACTGGTAGTGGACAATTAAACCATTAACAGGAGGAGGCTCTAAGAACATCCCTATCACCAATGATAGTGGCAGCGAGCAGAAGTGCAAAAGACAAAGCTGAACCATTTACAACCATCTTCAGCCATAAAGTACCTAATAGATGATCCATCTTGACCTCCTCCTATGATCTAAGAACCCAATCTTGAACTAATTTGATTCACTCCATGTGATATCAAGAATTGGCTGAGCACATCAGCTGTAGCAAAGGGTTGGGCCTAATATCAGTCTGGCTGTAGTGTTGAAGACTTGTGCTCTAGAAGTGGCCATATCTCTAGTCAAGCCCTTTCTGTACAATTAGAACACAGGCGTAGACTTGACAAAGTGAATACTTGCCCAGGTATGTCATGCCACAAATACAGGTCAAATCCAGTGTGGTTAATTCTTGTCTATCAGCCTACACTTGATATCAGCAAGGTCATGGAGGTATCACTGACAGTGCTATCAAGCAGCACTTGCTCCCCAATAAGCTGTTTGAGAAAACACTCATTCTGGATTTGACTAGGAGCTCTTGGCTCCAGATCTTATTCCAGGCTTGGACCAAGCATGGACAGAAGAGCTAAATTCTAAAAGTGAGGTGCAAATGAATTCTCTTCCAAAATAATTAAAATTGAATCCAGATGGTAAGGTGGGGTGAGGGTGATACTGCACTAGCTGCAGTCATACGTACTACAAAGGAAGACGCTTTTGACTGTTAGGAGATCAATTGTCTTAACCTAGGATATCAGTGCAAGAGTTCTTCAAGGCATTGTCCTAGGCCCAAACATCTTTAGCTGTTTCTCTCCAATGTAAATTCAGAAGTGGATAGTTGCACAGCATTTAGTTCCATTTGCTACTCAAATAATCCAACAGTTCCTGACTGCAGACCTGGATATTACTCAGGCCTGGGCTGATCAGTGAGCACTTACGTTCACAACCAAGAAGTGCCAGGTAATGACCATTGCTAGTAAAAGATAATCCTGGCACCTTCCCCCATGAAATTTAATGCATGCACCATCACCACAATCCTCACCATTGACATCCAAGGGATTATCATTTGACCAGAAGTTTCACTAGATTAGCCACACACACACACACATTCTCTCTCTGTGGCTACAAAAGCAGATAATAGATCAGAAGCTGAATATCCTGCACTAAGTAACTCAGCTGCTGTCTCCCCAAGTACAAGTTGAGAGTATGATGAATGCTCCCCACTTGCCCAGATGAATGCAACTCCAACAAAACTTAAGAAGCTCAACTTCATGCAGGACAAAGCAGCCCACTTGATTGTCATCCCATGCACCACCTCAAGCATTCACTTTCTCGTCCCCTGGCATACCCTCGCTAAGTTTCTTCTTGGCAAGAAACTTGCTAAGGTTTCTTCAATAGAACCTTCCAAACCCACAACTCTACCACTAAGAAGAACAAGGACAGCAGATGCGTAGGAACACACCACCACCTGAAGGTTCCACCTATTGGACAAGAAATTATACCGCTGTTCCTTCAGCGTTGTTGGGTCAAAATCCTGGAACTCCCAAACAGCACTGTGGATGCACCTACACTGCATGGACTGTAGTGGTTCAAGAAGGTGGCTCACATCTCCTTCATGAGGATAGTTAAGGGTGTACAGTAAATGCTGACTTGGCAATGACATCCACATCCTGTAACTGAATTAAAAGGAAAAAGATTGCAGTAAGAACCAAGACTGGATGTAACTGAGTTCAGGAGGAAAATGGCACTTTGCTTCTGATCACTGAGGAAACTGCAACAAACATGATACAATTATTGGTTGTGTGGCATTATGCCCTGTGGAGAAGATTGGTGCAGTACTGTGGATAGCATCGGGGACTAACTCAATGTGAAAGAATATCTTAGCAAGAATGCAACACCCATCTAAGAAAATTAAAAATAGGATTTTTAAAAAATGAAGTGCTTGAGCATTCTGGCAGAATTAGTGGGAAATACTCTGCATTCGAACCTCAACAAATAAATGTAATATTCCAGGATATTATACTTTATAGGGAAGAGGCAGACAGATGAATGTGGGGTATTAAGTTTTTTTTATTGGTTTTGTTCTAATGTTGGTGATTCAGGTATGTGGTTCTTCATTGACCTGCCCCAGTTATTGTTGTGCTGGTTGCAGCATTGTGTTGGTCTGGCTTAAATTTCAGCTAGACTATTGGGTTGGTCTGGGTTGTTTTTGGTTGTGCAGTTGGGTTGGTTTGATTTATGTTTTTTAGTCTGATTTATGATTTTTGGTTGGTTCCTTGCTGCTGGCTAACTTGGCTTTCTTATGGATCTGTACCATTGTTTGGTTCTATTCATGCCTGTACTGTTAGTTGCTGTTACCACCTAATACATAGGGTCCTGATGTTATCTTTAATGTTTTCCAGTTGGTGCCACCTATGGGAATGCTGCAAAATCCTATGAACGCTGTAACAACAAAATTTGTAAGAACCTCAACCAATAAAGTGAAATGTCCTGTCTTTGTTGTCAGGGTAAGTACTCAAAAGAATGTAAGAGTTAAACTAAAGTAGATTGTAATTTTTTTGACCTTGTGCCAAACTGGTTTGTTAAATGGGAATGAAATCACTTTTTAAGAGTCTGTGAGCTGCACTTCCCACGACTTTGGACTAAGAAACATCTACTAACCAAGGTCCCATTGATACTTACATTATAATGAATAGATTGATGGACTTGAATCAAATTTGGTTATATATTCTGATTCAAAAATATGGTAGTGGAACTGGCATACAACAGTGGCAACGTGACGTATAATCGGGAAAAGCCTCTTTCATTCAATTTTTCTCCTCCAACCTATCTTTTATCCATTCAAAATTGGTCAATCTGCAGACACGTGGAGAATATGCAAACTCCAGAGACACCTGAGACTGGAATTGAACCCGGGTCCTTGGTGCTGTGAGGCAGCAGTGCTTACCATTGTGCCACATGCCGCTTGCCATTGTACCACCGTTCTACCCAACATCACTTATATATAACTGGAATTTACTTTCAATTATTTGTTTTACCTTGGTTGTTTTTTGCACTGACATTAATTGCACTTATTAGTCATTACTATTTTTTCCATATCTTTTGTCATCTAAATCCATTTATTACTTTTGCTCTATTTCTTGGTCAGAACATTTTGTTTCTGTGCATAATGTAGATACACTGTTCATGAAAAATTCATCAAGATCATTAATGTTTTGAACAGTGGGAATTCTATTCCAGTTCAAATCCCTAAACCTGTTCTCTTTCAGGTTTTTTTTGCATCTGGATTTAACTCATATAGGCACAAGAAAACCTTTGCTTCCAAACTAGCTGACAAGCTGTCACTTGCAGTTCAAGCAACACATGTCATGTGCAAACAACTCTGGAGAGGCAGCAGTCGGAGTGTGAATTCCATTGTATTCAGCAATCAAAGACATCATTGCTTTACCTAAGGGATTGGTTTTGATGTTTGTAAATTGAAATGCTACTGTCTTAAAGATGCCATATAAATGCAAACTTTGGTGTGCTGCCACAGAAGTAACAAAATTTCCCATCTGTATCAATTTGGTCTCAAATATATATACATTCCAGAATAATGTTTAATAGCCTCAAGAAAAGCTTTATATTCAAAATGTGTTTAATTATTGAACTGAAATGCCTCTTCCTGTTGCTGCAGTGTATAAATGAAAGAGATAGCTGTAAATATTTTTTGTACTGAGTATTGAACATGTTTGAATATCTGAATAATTATTTTTGTTCTATGTTTAGTGGACTCCTGAAGGAAGGCGGTTAGTCACCGGGGCTTCAAGTGGCGAGTTCACGCTCTGGAATGGGCTGACATTTAACTTTGAAACTATTTTACAGGTATGAGAATCTCCAGTTCATTGCCAAATGGGGAGGGCAGAGAGAATATAACTTATGTTACAGCAATCGAGAACGGTGATGTCGAACTCAGCTGTTTCTGTAGTAGTGATACATTTCTAATGACAAAAACTGATGTCATCAGGAAAACTGACAGTTGGAATTACATTGGCAAACTGGTGTCCCAAGTGAATGTGCATTTGTGCCAGGTGTGGGTGAGACTTCTCATTTTCTTGCTTCTGGAGATATCTTATTGATGGTGTATTATTGGGCTGCAAGACTATATTTCTCAGTAGCTACAGTAACACTGCTCTTGATACTGTGCTTACTTGTAACTTTTCCTTTTTTCTGAAGTTTCTTTCTCCCCCTCCATCTCAACAATGTAATATCTTGACCACTTAGTTAGATAGCTTGTATCAAATCTTTTATCAAGGCCAACAAAATCCATTCCTTTCTATTCATGCACAGAGGTTCCCCATTCCATTTTTCCCTATTGCACTTTGAAGGTTCTGTGTTTTGTCCTGGTGAATCCTTTCGTGGCCCAGGCTGAGATTGAAAGCCTGCTGCCTCGGGCATTTACGGACACAAATCATGTTTTCTGTTGAGGTTGTTGCAGGTCTGCAATGTTGGCTGAGTAGTCTCAATCACACCTTCCTTATTCCAATAGTGATAATTACCAGCAGTTCTCGTTTCTCTGGGCTTCAGTGGTCACCATTCACTAGGAAGTATTCACTCACCACCAAATAGCGGTTTTGCATTTTTTTTTATTCTTCTACTCAGTCGTTCCAACCACATTTCCCATGTAGCACACCTTTTCTTTCTTGTCTTTGTATTGAAAATTCTGTTTTTTATATTTCTTTTATTTGATGCAGGATATTTTCATTAATTTTTCTTCTGTAGCCTTTCTCTTCAAGACTTTCTAATCAGAATGTTTAATTCCCAATACTGTTTAATAGTATATTCATCCTTGTCCTGCTCTGTATCTTATTACTCACATTCTATAGATAGTTGTCCTTAATGAAGTTCTGCTGTTGAGCTGAATTCTTATTGAGTCATGAATGTTAGTCAGTTCCAGGATATAAAATATTATCTACTGAGCTCCAGAAATGTATTTCAGTCATTTATTTGTATTTCATCTGTTAGACCAAATGTTCAGTACAAAATTGTGCTTTTTAACTGAATTATTTTTCTGGTTTCTCTGTCATTTCTCTTCCCCTGGTTCATTTAATTGTCACAGCCTCATCTCTTTTTCCTCCGTTAATATTCAACTTTTTCCATCTCTATCCCAGTTTGACTTCTCGGGTTTTAAGTTTCTCATGCATCTTATACCACTTTTGAATATTTCCCATGTGGTTGTCAGAGGCCCAACTTCAGTTAGTAGACTTTTCATGGTAATGTTCAGTCTGTCCATTTCATACAGAACTAACTCCCTGTATTAGCAATGAACTTCCTATGCCTGCAAATGCAAAGTTAATATAGATGGCCCAGAGATCCCCAGATTGTACCGAGACTTGATGTCATTGCTCTACCTTATTTGTGTTAATGTGCAGTAGTTGCCTAAAGTACCAACTTTGTGCTCCTCACAATGTGCTGTTATACCTTTGCTGCCACTGACAGATGAATAGGCTGCTCTGTTAGTTTTACCGTTTTTAATGTTGATACTGGATGAGGGTGCCCTTTCCATCATTCCTGATTTACATCCCCATTTGAAGTACTTGCTGAGATTATCGTATGTAAACATGCTTGGAGAGGCAGCTGTATGAGTATGGACTCCATTGTCTTAAGCAGCAAAAGACCTTCATGCATGGTGCTGGGGACACAAAATATTCCCTAAAACAAAGTATCTGAACTGATATCTTTGCTTAAAGTGTTTATGGATGAGACTTTCATGTGAAACAGAAACAAAAATCCATCTGAGAATGTAATCATTTTTTTCCCAACAGGCTCATGACAGTCCAGTTAGAGCCATGACTTGGTCTCACAATGATATGTGGATGCTGACAGCTGACCACGGTGGATATGTGAAGTATTGGCAGTCCAACATGAACAATGTGAAGATGTTCCAAGCTCACAAGGAGGCGATTAGAGAGGCCAGGTGGATTAATGCTATGCAGTTTTCCATAGGGATTGGTATAATTATATTGTCATTTCAATGTATTCTAGGTGAAGTCATGCATGGTTTCTATGAGACCCTAGGAGCAATGCTTCACATTTTATGCTCAATATTTTCATTTGTTTCCTCTTTTACACAAAGTGCCACATTGTCTGCTCTAGAACTATGGTGTGGTATTGATACATTGCCATTTTTGAGAAATGTGGATGTTGACCGTATGCTGTACTGCTCAGAGTTTTGCTGCAGTGCTAATGTATACAAGTATTCCTTTTATGAGTTCTTTGTAAAGCAAGAATTTACATTTTTAAATAAAGTATTTCCTTTTTTTCTAAAACTGAATAAAGGTTAAAACTTCAGAAATAAAGCCAGTTTCAACACCGAAGTAAAATGGTCAGCGAAGTCCCAATGCTGGTGATCAATGCAGGGATTAAAAATAAATACCAGATCACTGACATTCAGCTACATCCAGTGGCAAACAAGATTGAAGAACTTCAAAAAGAAATTAAATTTTAAAACCATTTTGATATTTCCAACATCAAAATTGTAAAATAAAGTGGTGGGCTTTGCAGACTGTAACTTTTGCTTATCGCGTACTTTGAATTCACTTCCAGGGAGAACTGTTTTTAAAAAATTAAATTATCCCATTTCATCTGGGTTTCCATTACTTTGAGAAAATTATGTCACAGTTTTTTCCAGTATTGTGACAGACTATGTTGTAGCATTAGCTCATTCGAAAACCTTTCCATTTGGATAATGGAGCTAAAACAATCCACTTAGCAGCTAGGTGAGGCAAGGTATTTTCCATGGATCCTAGGAGTGTGTTCTGTTTCCAGCTGTTCTTTTAAGATCTGCAATGCCAGGTTAATGCCAATCTATGTCCTGATTAAACTCTGATTTTGGGCTGTGGTGTGTTGGCACAGCATACCAGAGGCAGCTAGTGTTAGTAAATAACCAGAAGGTAAATATCAGTAAACTAGCAGCAGCATACACTACTATGACTAAAGTTGATGTGTCTGGAGATGTTGAAGACTGGATGTGCAACACTGAAGTGCTTGCACCAAGTGTGGCTGATTGAGCTGCATCTTTTGAATGTATAATACTTGCAATGTGACACTTGCACTTTTAGATTTCACATTTGCAGATACTTTTCACTTCTTGGGTCAGAAAATCATTGAGTGGGTTACTGTGGTTATCTGATTTGAAAATACACAATCACATTTTTTTAAACAATGAAATCGAATGGTCTACCTCCCTTAGCACACTACATTTCCCAATGCCATTTCTGCAATCTAACTTGTAGTATTCTTCTGTAACTTCCCTCATCCCTGCTTCTATGAATGATGTGACTGGGAGTTAATGCTATGTAAAAAGTGCATTGTAGGAAGTGTTAAAACAGAAAGAGACATCAGGACAGTATTTGCATATGGACTCCAAAGAACGTTATATTCTAGAGATGCCATGTTGACCTTTAAATGCTGCAGGTATAGTCACTGTTTCTTCCAGTTGTTAACACCAGTGTGGCAGTGTGTGCACTGTCCTTGGTGGTGCAGAAGCTCAACAGCTTAGGTATTATCTATTTAGCACAGTGGAACTTCGATTATAGACATACCTGCCATCTGGACACTCAGTTATACCCAATTATAAATTTCATGGGAGTCCCTGTTTAGTTGCATATAATTTTACAATTAATACATAGTGAAATGTTTATAAATAGAATTTTCACAACTTCTGGATTCTTCATCCAACAGAATTAGTAGGTACTGAATGACTGGTACCTGATAGAATTCACTGTTCTAATGTTAGGCTTTGAGTGTGGGTGCACAATGTGAGTCAATGCATTTTGTCTGAGAGCCCAGTAGTGGTTAGAGCTTTGTGTCTCGGAGCTCAGCAGGAGTTGATGTGCTGGTATTTATTTGAGGATACTCATGTTTAAATGAAAAAAATGTGGGTCTTAATTGCACATGCAATTAATTCATCCTCATTAATTAATCTAAAATCAATTGGAAGTTTAAAAAATCTTGGTATCAGTCTAAGTATTAGGGGACTTTCGATTGTCTGCCAGTTTCTGTTTCCTGCTGGGGAAGAATTCTGTCCCACATTGGCAGATAATCGAGGTTCCAGTGTAAAGCATTGTGGTTATTCTAGTTAACTTCTGGAGTCCATTTGTACAGAACGCTTTGTGAGGATGCTCCAGAATGGGCTCAATTCGGCTCCTGTTAAATGCTGACCTCTTTCCCCTACTGTGTGTCTTCATGTAACAGTTTCTCACCTACGGATAATAAATTTGCCACATGTTCTGACGACGGCACAGTTCGCATCTGGGACTTTCTTCGATGCCACGAGGAGCGTATTCTTCGAGGTATGTACAGCAAAACTCTACTGTGTACTGGGCCTAGCAGTTTAAATTAACATGTACATCTGGCAATAATCCAGCAACCAGTGCTTAAGTAGGCTGTGACAATTAGTCAAATATCTGCTTAAAACCCCATTCCCCCTTCATGCAGAGAGTAGCAAAACATGTATTATTAATACATCTTCCGCATATTTCTCATAACTCTTCAATTCCCGATACTTCTGTCCATCATATCATGTGTCCTCTCATTTGAAATGCTAAGATTATAATATTTTTGTGGGATGTCTCCCTTTGTAATGTGTGTTTTTTTCCGAGAGCAACTGTAATTAAGGTAGTTTTGTGGATCTCCGTTTCATTATTTCAAAAAGCACATAGGTTTGCCCCCCAGAAATTTTACCAAAGAAATTAAGTCTTGTTGTTTAAGCGCATGAAAACCATATATTGACACAAAAATTTTGCATACATACACACACACGTCACTCTTGCAACCAATCCCAAACAGTTAGCACCCAATTGTTCATAATGCAGCCCCAGTGCTGCATAACACCTATTCCACAATCTGAACATTGTGGCTTAAGTATGCTGCTCATAACTGTCGGTGTGTTTTTTATTTCTCTATCAAATTGGGTTTTGTAATCCCTGGGATTTGAAAGAAAGACTTGTATTTCTGTAGCTTCTTTCAGAATGTTGCACAGCATTTTAAAGCGTGGCCACTATTGTACTGTAGGAAACCAAGCAACCAATTTATGCACAGCAAGCTCCCACAAATTGTAGTGTGATCTTTTTAGTTGTTGGTTGAGAGATAACTGTTGGCCAGGGCATTGGAGAGTACTGCCTTACTCTTCCATAAGATATTAATGCCATGGAATCCTTTACATCTGCCTGAGATTAGCAACATATCTGAAAAGACAACACCTCTGACAGTGCAGCCTTCCTCAATACTGCACAGGAGTTCCAGTCTAGACTTCGTGCTCATGCCAGGAATGGGACTTGAAACCAAGACCTTCTGCCTCAGTTGAGAGTGCTAACACTGAACTACAGCTCACACTTAACTATTTGTATCCAGGTCCAGCCTGTACTGATGGAGGGGCACTTGTATCAGTTGGGTATGTCTGTACCAATGGGACATGAGTCTGTGACATAGATGGCTTCCTTTAACATTATTTCATTCGTTAGTCTGTTCCACTTGTGTACCAAGAGGTTTTAGGACTTGGTGAGGAGAGTGTTTAGAGAAAGGGATAAAGATTTCAAATATTATTTTAGAAATATTCCTTCTTTGTTTTAAGTGAAGGCTTTATTGCTTTGAAGAATATTCATGTTGTTATTTTTCAAAGCAGTCACAAAGTGAACTATTCAAAGTGTGAGTGTATTCAAGTTTAACATGTAGTTGAGATGTCAGCATTATCCTCATGATTTCATCTTTTGTAAACTGAGGAACCCATTATCAAATAATTAGCGCGTGGCAGATTTAGGATCGATTAAATCACTGCAATAGAAGTTGCTTCTTTGGAAGATCTGTTTCTTTTTGAAGGCAGTGTTATATTGGAGTTCTCCAGTTATCTTGGTTCCAAGGTTGTTCATGTATGGTGGAAGGTGGCTGAATAGTGATCTGGAGTTCAGCCATGATTAAATTGATACTTGCATTAATTAATCTAGCATCGTATACTATTTTACTTAATGGACAGCATCTCCAACAATGCAACATTCTTCATAGTCAATCAAGATCTCAAACGCTGGTGCAAGCTAAGTCCACACCTTTTATCTAGAAGCAAGAATGTTATGCAATGAGTGAAGCTGACATGAAAGTTGCTTCTGTCCTCTCCCCATTCCAAAACAATCTCAGAAATATTGACGTGTTACCCTCAATGTTAGCCTTTATTGTCAAGTTAATGTAGTGCTGATTGGAAATTAAATCTGGGTCTTCCTTACGGCTTTACATCACACCACACTGCATTCTTTGATTAGTGAGTCACTGGGGGGAAGGTTCTACTGAGAAATGTTCAAGCATCTATCCTCTTCACCAAAACATGTACATGTGGCCTATCACTTACCAGGACTGCCAGCAAACAGGGTTGATATTTTCACTCCTCTAATGCCCAAACACACTACAAATTGTAATATGCATATACACCTTAAACAATAGCTTAATAGTAATATTTGCTATTAATGTAACAGGTGAGGTAATGTGTTTGAGCAGAAGCACATAATGTTTGGAGTGATAGATGATTTTTGTGAATTCCCCAAGTGGGAATCATGCCACCAGACCAAAGAAGTGAAAGTTTGAATCATAAGTCTTTTTTTTGTGTTTTCATCTGCACACTACTTGTCAGCGAACTGTTATTTTTACTGTACACTTATACATGTATATTCTGAGAGAAAACCTGATTTAGTTCTGGTCTCAGTTAGACTGGAGCGTTGCCAAGCACTTGTCATTGCACTGTAATGTACAGTGATTGAAGCTGAGGGCTTTCTATGTCATCGTTTCTGAGTAGCTGTGTTTTCATTGATTCATCATGAAGTAGATTAGTTACTTTAAAACTCTGGAAATTTGTTATATAAGCCTTAATCTGAGTAGCCTATCCTAAAGTGCACTAAAATGATTAGATGAAATCCACCATTCTCTCGTGCCCCCCACTCCCTAAAGATTTATCGTATTCGCCAAGGGATATTTCAATTGTACACTTGTTAATTTGCAAAATTCTGAAAATGAATCTTCAAAGGTTTTGACAGTGTAATATCTTGTTTATGTAAGTTTTGAAAGCTATGTTTTTAACCACTGTGATAGGTTAAGCGTCATGAAGTTATTTGCTTGGTGGGAATTTCAACCCATATCCAGCCACACTGATGCAATCTGGAACATAATCAGCTAGCTTGTTTTAAGTCAAATTCCCAGTGGACAAGGGCTCACAACATAAAGTGCTCCGATGTTAATTGTCAATGTCTGAGGTTGGCATTAAAGCACATTTTTGTGTCAGAATCACAGATGTGTTTTGCTTGTGGATTGATGTACCATATATTGCCTGAGAGGTCTTGATATTGGTGCTCACAGTGGAAACGTTTTACTCAGCACTAACTCTTGCACTGGGCACAAAACTGCCATAATCTTTAACAAAAAATATATATTGTGAATGTAAAATGGGTTTGAAATTGATTCTCACAGCAGGTTTCAGAAGCATACAGAATAAAAATATTTTCCTGCTTCATTTCAATAGTGACTGATAATTCAGTGGGCTGACAACAGCCACAGCAAGCTATATAGAACAGTAGCTCCTGTTCTAGCTGAATGCCTGAATTCTGTCCTGATTGTTTGTATGTGCAGTGTAGAACAGTTAGCCAGTTCAATCTAACTGATTCAAAGCTTACTACTCCAAATAAAGCCTCATTTGAGGATAGTTGATCCAAACACCTTCAAATGGTGCTAACATGTGCTCAAGTATCTCCATATTCATTTATGCTTCAGCTATGAGGCTGCAGTCCAGAAAATTAAATTATTCCTCTTTGTTTTCCATGATAATGTCTCATTCCTGAGTGATAACAACTTCCATAACCATGCATCTGAACTCCTCTAGTCTTTTATTAGCGTTCAGTATGATTGCTGAATTATGAATCAGAATCCTGAAGACAAATGTGTACTGTGGACTTTATTTTTGGAACTAAATTGGTAATAGTTCATCTGAAAGCCAAACTGCCCATGCAGAATTCAAACCCAAGTCTCAGAATTGAAAGAGTAGTGTTGAAATGCACTAGTTCACCTAGAACCTTTACCTTTTATTGATTACCCATGTCCCAGGGGTATTTTAGTCTGTGATTATTAACTGGAACCCAATTAAATGTATAATGATCTCATTGATGTGACTATACTGCCCAACCTTAGTGATGATGGTGAAACTGTCAGTGACTGTTGTCTTTATTCAACTGAGAATGACAGCAACTTTTGGAGATGCAGAGTAATGCAGAAATCCAGATGTTGCCGTGATTGATTCTATATCACTCTCAAAGATGCAGTGTTGAGGGACCCCCAGTCTGCAATCAATGGAAAATCAATTAAATTGATGAAAATTTACATTCATGCTGTTAATCTCAGTATAAAAACATTTGAAAAAATTAGGAGTAATTGGGTTTTAACAACATATTAATTTCATAATTATTGCTTTAAAAAAAAACCTCTCCAGCTCTGACAAGCTAATTTTATATTTGTGGAATATCAAATTTCTCCATTAAAAAACATCAAATTTAATAAATTTTGAGTTTGTTTACTCTAAGCTTGCATTTAAACTCAATTATCATTTAAGTTGCTGTTTCAGCATTAAAGTTAAAATGAAAAATTTTAAGTGCTTTCATCTTCCTGGTTTGCTGTGTTTGAATACTTCGGTTTGATTGGCTGCTTACCTGCTTGCTGATACAACTGCGGTTATATGTCAAAAAGACCATTCCTTTTCCTGGGCAGCAGTATTAAATAGCTTATCAGGAAAGTGGAAATCTATGCCATAGAGATCACTAGATTGTTGTGAACAACTTTCTTTGGAATCAGTGGTGAGTGTCATTGGTATGCTATTGACCGCAAAATCTGGACCATTATCACTGATTCATCTGATATGAAAGATAAATGATTGCGCACATCATTCTACTGGTCAAACAGTATGGATATAAAACCAATGTTTGATAGAGCATGCCTTGACCCCAATCTATCTTTTCAATTCCTTACTGATCACATGAAAAACTGAAATGAGGGAACAATTTTCATTTCGCAAAGGCCTCTGATCCAAGATGAAAGATTGGTGAAATGACTGGGATAAATTTGCTATAAAGTATTCTGTTTAGACTACAATATTTATTGATAGTCACAGCAATTGCTACTTAATAGGGTGGATTTGCATTATTTGGTTTGAATCCGGTATGCTAAAATGACAGATTATAAAAAAGGGAGATCGGATTTGAAAATGTATTTGTTTCTCTTGTAATGTTGACAGTGACTTGGAAATTTGGACTGAGGCCTTGGTCAGGAAAAGAGTTTGAGCTGAATAAATTATATAAATTAGATCAAATCATAATTACTTGTTATCCTCCTTTCTTTCTTTCTCTTTTTCTGTGGCATACACGTGCACACAGATCAACTGAGTTAATTATTTCTGACCTTCTAGCCACTCCTTGTTGGGAAATGCATTCTTCCCACAGTGTGTTGAGAGACCCACAATTCATATAGAGCTTTTGTTCAGAAGTGACGTATGACTTGTTTTTTTTTATTTCAGTCACTAACTTCAATAGTTTTGGTTAATATTACTTCTATGGTGCCACAGCGTGACCAAGGGCCCTATAGCTCTCAAATACTCCAAGGACATGTGCTGAGAACAAGAAGATGAATGGGCATGCTTTGTGCAAATGTTAGCATTCCGTGCTACTTCATGCAGAAATATATAGATTTGTACAACCAAAAGGAAGGCATTTGAAAAAAACAAAGTGATTATTGGAGAGGGAACTTATATTAAAGCATTCCTCAATGTCAAATAGGACTTTGGCATTATGTAATGCTAAATGTCACTGTGACATCACTTTCAAACCCACTAATTAAGTGCTAGTTCTTAAACTCTTAATAGTCTAGAATCTAGTATTAATTCTTTTGTTTAATAATGTAAGTATAGTGGATACAGGGCACACAGATGAACTACTTGTCTAGCACTTGCTACCAGTCCATATCTGTGAAAATAAGTATTTGAAATGAATGCATATTTTAAGACGTGTACTTCAGTATGAATGTTAATCATTTATGTTACTGTCACCCCATGAGTTGCTTTCATTACTTCATGTATTCTAGAAATAAGTAAAGAAAATCACAAGTTTTCTCTTTTCTCCTCATGTTCTGAAGGTAATGATTTGCTTTAGGATGTTAGCACCTTAAGCATTTCCAGCTTTCCAGTATAAGTGACCATTATTCATATGTTAGCTGAGGTAGTTAGAGATGGCAGGCATTTGACTTCAGTTGAATCACACCCACCTTTGCTCATGCCCTTGTCTGATTTGTACACATGCACTTGTCAGGATGTGATGAATGTTGGATAATGAGTGGCAGATTCTACGACAACAGTAGTACATTCCTTTCGAATACTAGTCAGCAACCTGGAATGTAATTTGTCTGTATGACTTGGTTTCATGTTACTGATGCATTTACCCATTTAATTATCAAGGGAGGACTTTTCTTGCATGTAGTATCAACCAGATTGTTCCAGTTGTTCTTTACGGTGCTGTGTGCATCTTAACTGAGGACACTGGGATTATTGCTGCATATTTCATTGCTGAGTTCTAACTTCACTGCATACAGTTTAAAGCATGCATCTTGTTGTATGTTCAGATTAGCTGGGTTCAGTAGTCACCATAAGAAATTGCTAAGCTTTAACTCTGTGCGACAGTAGCGACCAACTGCTTGGGAGCAAGGTTGATGCTGTGATTCAGTCAGATGCTGCTTTTGGGAGTGGGTTTTAATTTTCTGAGGGCACATTGGGGATTCTGCTGTAACTGATGTAGACTGGACTATTTTACTAGTCTTCCAAGTTAAATATTTGAAGCACTGTCTTCAAAATATTCTAAGTGTTCAAGTTGTATTTGGAGTCAACATAAATTCCATTGAGTCCAATATCTCAGCGTTCCTAAACTCAAATCTCAATCCATGTTGAGTGAGCTAACCTTATCCTTAAATGACGTGAGGTCTACAATTGGCCCTTGTTCCTTGGTTAGGAAAGAGCAAAAAAGATTGTTCTTAATTGCTGTCATAACCATTTTTACTGGAGGTGTACTTGATATATGAACAAGGTTTCAGGATTAAATTAGGATCCATTGTGATTTCCTCCTTTACTGATCAGCCTTCTTGCTCACAACCAGACTGCCATGTGAGGGCAACTCAGCCAAGGTACTAGGAAACTCATAGAATTCTGTCTCACCAAGGTTCTTCAGGAGGGAAGCAAAAATTAGCATGAAAAGCATTATGACTTTAAAATAAAATCTTCATGTGAGTAATGAGTGAAAACTGACACTGGGGGGCAGTATAGCTTTAACTCTTGAAGTGTTTGTTCAACTGCTGTGTTATTTTTAACAGACAATGCCATGCACTCATGTTAACTGCCTTGCTAAGTATTCAGGAGGCCATTTATACCATACATGTTGTAGTGGTATTTCTCTTGTCACATTTCTAACTGAAATGAAAATGCTCCATGGGTATAGAAGCATTGCTGCTTTCAGTGTATCTGATCAATACCATGCTGCCTACTAGATTCTAAACAACCCACCACCTTTTCCAAGATGTTGTCACCTTGTGTTTCTTGGCTCTGGATCTTGTTTTCTCCTCTGATTCCACCATGGCATAGCTGTCGGCTGGGAATTAACCAGAACAAATTCCTATCTGACTGTCCAGCTTTGAGTAATGTCTGCCTTTGGTCTGGACTGAATTTGATGTAATCTGGTTCAGGAAACCAATTCTATATCGCATAGAATAAACAAACTGCGAAAACACTTGCTCACTTTTGGGATGAAACCATTTAAAATGCCTTTCTTCTACATTATTAACCAAAGTGCAAAATAAAAACAGGCAACAATTATATTGGCAGTGAATCAACCAGTTACACTTACTGAAATGGTAGTGTTATTCCAGACTAGTTTGCTTGGCAACGAAACTGATTATTTGCCACTCTATCTCTCAATCATGGCATTGGCATATCTGTTTCCAATTAGTTCAGATCTAATGTTTTTTTTTAAGACGAGTCTTAGGTTTTGAGTCTTTGATTTTTCAGAATTTTCCTAAGCTTCATCCTGTTCTGGTAGTGCCAGGGTGAATAGTCGCAACAGAGCAAAAGTAATCATTCAGTCTGAAAACTGCTCCTCATGACCTGCTTGGAAAAGGTGGATATTGGGCACTAGGTTCCTTTTGACGCTCGTTTCTTTTATTGCGTCCTGACACAAATTGCCCAGTCATTTTAAACATTGTTTAAAGCCTGACATTGACTGTCCTCTTTTCTTTCGTTCATGAGCAACATAGTGGAAACTCCCGTTTGGTGACAGTGCTTTCACTTGGCAACATTCACCATGGCACTGACTGCATTCCACTTAATACTGTTTCTCACTATTAGTGTGTCAAACAGTGTTAATGCAGGCTGAATATATTTTACTTGGAGGGAATTCATTACCTCTTGTGCTCTTGGAAAGTTGTGATTGTATAAGATTTCTTATTGTTTCTCTTTAATTTTAACTGTTGCACCTACAATTTAAATGACGTGTGAAGTCTGCATTTTTGGAAGAAAAACAAATTCTCATAATGCCATATCTTGTACAATTAACAGTAAAGTTTTGATAGCAAATGTGGTTTTGGACTTGATTGGAGGTAGGGATACCATCAACTTTTGGCATCTGTTGTGAAAAATGACATGGTTTGATTCACAGCACAAGTAACCTTTCCCAATATTGTGCTTTAGTCCTAACTTTGGATCTCCATAATTACAACATAGCTACAGCTATATTGCACATGAAACACAAGATATTGTGTATAATACTCCTATGTTACAGGAAATGCATTGGGCGAAAGGTACCCGGGCTGGGACCAAATATGGAACTAAGCTAAGTGTAGAATTGTAGAAGACTGAATCTTTTTCTTATCACTGTCATCAGATTTTGGATTCTGCAAAGTGCTGTCTGACCTTTCACATTCTGATATGTTCTGCACTACTGCAGAAAATAAACTCCCTGACGTCACATACCAACTTTAATGATTTGGTAAACGCGCTTTTAAACCTTTCCTGTTTTCTTTGGATGGAATCCAAGTGAATGATTAAGTTGGCTATTTAAATAATACATTTCTTTCTAAACACGTAATCAAATTTTTATTTGCACATCCTCGCTAGTATTCTGTTAGACTTGTTCTCAGTTACTCATGTACTGCTAATAACCATCAATATTAACTGGTGACTAATATAATACACATCAAAGTTGCAAATTAACAGGATATGTCTTCCCCAAAGAATTATCTTGATAACAATACTTATTTCTGGGAATCATGCTGTGCCACTGTAAGCCTCAGCAGATGTCGGCAAAATTATATTTATGCAGCTTTCACCATCTTATGTTCTTGAGAGCTTAGAATTAATAGACAACGTTGATAGTCTTTTAAATTATGATAGTTTCCTTATTTTGTGATTTTGATTTAAAAATCTTGTGAAACAATTTTTCATGCTCACCAGAATAAAAGATTATCCAGGGAATTAAAAATCTTCCTTTTATGGTTCAAGCAGTTACATTTTTGTTGGGATAAATTCAAGTTCAAGATAACTTCACTGATAGGAGAACATTCTGGTACATGAGTGGCAGATCTTTTCTCTAAATCTATTCTGATAGCATATTATCTATGCATGTGTGATTTGCACCTAGAAGCTGGATATTGAGATTGGCCATATTCACTACACTTGAGGATCAAAAAAACACAGAGCCTTTCATTCTTTAGAAAGTAACAAAGCAATGACATTTGTAAAGCACCTTTCACTATCTCAGGATGTTATAAAGTGTTTTATAATCAGCGAAGTACTTTTGAAACATAGTCATTCTTGTCATGTGGGGGAGCACCAGCCAAATTGTGCATAGCAGGACTGGGTAATCTGTTATAAGGACAAGTTTATAAGGCTGTTAACAAGCATTTGGAATCCTTGGGTTTATTAATAGAGACCCACTACAAGAAACTGGAAGAACCTTAGCTTAGAGTATTGTGTCGAATTCAGCGCACTTTAGGAAGCATGTTAAGGCCTTGGAGAGGGTACAGAAGAATTCCAGCAGATTGAAACTAGGGAAGAGGGACTTAATTTAGGTAGAGGGACAAGAGAACCTGGGATTTTTCTCCCTGGAGCAGAAAATGTTGAAGTGTGATTTAATGAATGTTTTTCAAATGTAATGGAGTTTTAATAGAATTAGTAAGGAGAAAGTGCTTCCACTTCATCATGGTATAGAAACAGGGGATATAGTCAGAGGAGATGAGAATTATTTTTATTGCCTGAAAGTGCAGTGAAAGCAGCTTTGGTAGTGATTTTCAAAAGGTAATGGAATGTATATTTGCCAAGGAAAAGATTTGCAGGGCTATGGGGAGCATGGGGGAATGGGACTAATTAAGACTAGACACAAACACAATGGCGTTTCTGTGCTATACAATTGTATGATTAGTATTTAGGTGTTGATTGATTAATATTGACCAGGACACTGAGTGAACTCTCTGCGCTTCTTCAGATAGTGCCATGGAATCTCTTTCATGTATGTCACAAGGCCTTTGGTTTGACAACTCAAAATGCTGTATATCTGATAGTTCCACATTCACTCTGTTATGCATTGAAGTACCTTCCTACATTATATGCTGAAATTTCTTGAGTGAGGCATGAGCCAGAAGTCTCCAGACTCATACGTGTGAGTGCTACCAATTCAACTATGGCTAATGTTGGTTTGAAATTCATAACTCATTTAAAAAAATGAAATATCCCACCTTGATGTTTTAATCATGAGTGAAGGGGATATACTTTTTGTTATCTCCCTTTCTCCAGCTAATTCTAGGACGTTAACATTTTTGCTTTTAGTTGTCAAAGTTTTGCACTCCTGTTGGGATTTGTCAGCTGTTCAGCTCAATGCATTGGGTGAATTAAACTGATTGGAACACCCACACCTTTTATCTCCCAAGGCACCTTATGCTGATGCCATGAGGCCCAACAGGCTAAGCAAAATTCCCATTAGTTTGCATAAATCTGAAGCTACTAGTACTAACAGTTTGTTCTGATTTGGGATTTATCCACCAGTGTGGTAACAGAGTACAAGTGAATCTCTCCGGACCTCCAGGTCACAAAGTTTAAACCAAATGGATCAGCAAGTAAGAAATGGAACTGAGGCTCATGGTCTGTATGCATGCCAGGATTTCTATCCTGTGCTATTGTGTTTCATTTTTTAGTAATGCAATCCACGTGTTACTGACTTCGGAGCCCATTATTTTCTTTGTTTCAACCTTCACATTAAAATTAATAGGCCATTAACCAAATGGGGAGAACCGTTTTAGACACTTTTTAATAAAACATAATGCCATAGTAGTTATTTATTAACTGTTCCTACCTTGTTCTGGTGCCAAACATGAATAGTGCTTCTGTCAGCGGTTCAGTTTGTTGCAGCACATTAGAAGTTTTCAGTTTGTTTGCATTGTGTTAGAAATTTGTTTACAGTTCTATCATCAGCTTGCCCAGAGCTTTAATTTTCTGCCCAAGCTATATATGAAAATTTGCAAAATCGATTGGATTAATAGTCAAATGACACAAGTCAACCGAACTCAATGGCTTACTTCACGTTATCATAAACCTTTTGTGATAGCTACACTTAAATGAGTTGCAGACCAGCCTATACATAGCTCCATTATTAAGGTTTCAATGGCAAACATACAGGTGGAGCCCAGCATCCCTTTGAAGGGACCTCTTTCAGAATGCATTTGAAGTGAGGCTAGAAAGTTTCAATGACACCTGAAGAAGCAAATGAAAAGGAGCTGGGGAGGTTCACTAAATGCCCATGTTGCTCACAGAACTTTCCTGAAATGACTACAGTCTCTATATTTGATTAGATATTTATTCCATGTATTTTTTCTTAAAAGATGGGCACAACATTACCTGTCCTTTTTTGTGACCGTATAATTTGGTTTAATTAGTCAGTTAAATATTACTGGAAGTATTTGCCATGTAATTTCTGCAAAATGTGCAGCAGAACAAATCCTTCTGGAACTCTATGGGTGGCTGCTACTGCCACCAGGGCTTTTCCCACTAAGGATCACATGCTTTGTTTTCTAAGCCATTTTTATTCCTTTAATATTTATAATTGATTCTATGATCTTAATCATTATCTAAAACCTCTAATGTGAACCTTTTGAATGCTTTATGAAAATTCAAGTTCAACTATCTGACTTGAATTAAACCAAATACCTGAAATTTCCCTTGACTTGGTAGGAGACACAATTCCCCTGCAACGTTTTCATGGTACCAGAAGTAAAATACCACTTCTGGCACCATGAAAAGGCCTCTGTTATGCAGGAACATAGATCAACTAGGAACATGTGCGAAATGACTTATTCAGAATGCGATTGAATAGTTGACCTGCCCCTCTTTTATCTTGTCCTGAAGACGGTTTCTTTCCCGGAATGGTTCGCCTTCAGGAGCATGGACCTAAGGAACATTAATTTTGGCATGTTAATGGTCTTGAGTATTGAACAGTTTAGTTCGCTGCTCCATACGTAATGAGCAAGTTCTTATTGATGAGAATTGCACAGAAAGCCCCACAATGTTCTAATAGAGCAGCTGTGCCATTGTTATTTAGGTCCTTCAACCCTTCTTAAGTGTGCAGAATGTCATTGTGGATGTCAGTAGTAGACTCTTTTGTCCAAACATGGAGTCTTCAGTAATGATGAATCAGATCATTTTTAGCTGATACAATCACCTGAAATATATGTTAGCCATATGTCATGGTCACGCTCCAGAACATGACGTTACCTCAATTTTATTACAGCTGCTGGGGTAATTGAACTGTAAAACTAAATAGCCTCTGCCCTGTAAAGACAAAGGGTTGGGGAAGCTTGGGTGGTTAGTGGATCTATTTGCTGGCTTCATCTCCTGACTAGGATTTAGAAGATCAGATGATATTGATTAAAACGTTGCTGGACGAGGACAATTTAGTTGCTGGGTTTTCTTGCTCTCAGCATTTATAGACACCCCACAGATGGAATCTGTAATCACAGCTGTAAAGTTAAATGTGGCATAGAGCTTCTCAGATTCTCAGGTGGTGATATACAAACTGGCTCCCATGGTGCACTGTTTCTGGTAGATGATATTAATGGCCTTGGTCTTAGCAGCTGTGGTAAAGCCAAAGGCAGTGACAGAACAATATGATTTCTGTCAACATCATCTGCAAGATAACCCACATGTCATGGATTTATGCTTTAACTAACATTGTTACGTTGATCTGAAGACTTGCACCTTGTCGATGCTTGGAACAGGCTTGATGCAAACTCATAGAATTTTTCATCTCTAGTATTTTTACCTCAGCATAGTCCATTTACATGGCAAGTTCAAAGAATGAAAGATAACCTTTTCCAAAGTGGCTCTCGAGGCAGCCTTAAGCAGCACATATTACAACATCTGCCTCCAGCAACATGATTTGGCCACCTTCCTGCTGAAAACTATCCTTTAAAAAGGGTATAATGTCAAGTGCAAAAGATTATTTATTGTCAGCAACAAAGCTGCAATCTATAAGAGTGGGGTATTTCAGCTATTCCAGTTTGCTTAAAGCTGGGGGCTTTTCTTGTAGCTCACTGGGAATCACGTTGTTAGCTATGTGCTACTGGGAAGAAATTTCCCTTTTTATTCGTTAGTAGGATGTGGCTGTTGCTGACAAGGCCAGAATTATTATCCATCCCTCTTGATCTTGTGAAAGTAGTAATGAGCCACCTTTATGAATCTTTATTTTGCTATAATATAGCAGTTTCAAACAATCAAGTAGCCTGCTAGGCTATTTCAGAGGCCTGTCAAGAGTCAAACACATTGTTGACTCCAGACCAAGTCAAAACCATAGGTTTCCTTCCCCAAAAGACATTGGTGCACAAGTTGGAATTTTATAACAATCTGACTGCTTTATTACCATCTTTACTAGTATGAGCTTTTTAATTCCAGATTTATTTAATTAGCTGAATTCAAATTTGTTTTCTGCTATGGTGAGATTTGAATTCCTGTCTCCAGATTGTTAATCTGGGCAATTAGATTGCTAGTCTAGTTAAATAACCACTATATCGTATTAAATGCCAGTTGGTATCCCATTTCATCAATGGTGCCTGTTTTTTTTTTGACTGGTACTTAAAGTCCAACACCAAATAATCTGATTCTTAGAATCTTCAGCTGTTACAGCACAGAAGATATAGTTTTATCCATAACATTGCACCATAATTTTTAACCTATTTGCGCTGTGATTTCACATTTATCCTCAATGCACTTTAGTTTGCAAGGATTAAGCATCTCGTTTCGTACTTGGATAGGTTAATCATAACATTTGTAATTGTTACCTTCAAAATCATTTATCTTAATATTTTACACCCCTGCCTATCTAATTTTGCATACTTCTTCCATTGGAGCACCCATTTTATTGATCACAGCACTGCAGTTTAGAATAAAGACAATTTGTTTGAGAACTAAGTTTTAGATACTAATTTTTATATTTTTATCGTATCTTTCACGAAACAGCATATTCCATCCGAAACCAGCATTGGAAGAGCAGCAGGTGCATGTTGGGATGTAAGGTTATGTTAGATTACATAGGTTGTGTGCATGTGGAGGATGTGAAGCCATGGAGGGATTTGAACAGAACGGTTTTTAGGTCAACACATTAGGAGAGGGAACCCAATGACTCAGTTTGAATAGGAGTAACGGTGCAGTTAGGGAACGGCCAAGAATTTTAGAGAGTTAAAGTTTATTTAAGGTAGAGTTGAGATAGTCAAAAGGAATTGGGGCACATCAAGTGGTATATGAGATAGTTATAAAGAATGGGCTTAAAGGTTTTGATGGTGGGAAGATTAAGACTGAGGCAGGCAAAGTTAATGTGAATGGACCAGGTGTGTGGTTTGAAGCTCAGCTCATGTTTGAGATGAACACCAAGGCTCTTTACCGCCTGACTTAGCCTGAAAGAGCAGCCAGACATGCAACGAGGTGATAGAAGCTGGCGCCCAAGATGCACAGGTCCTGGTAGGAGATGACTTTTAATGGCCTTAAGTCTTAGCAGCAGTGGTAAAGTCAAGGGTGGTGACAGAACAATATAATTTCTGTTAACTTCATCTGCAAGATACCCTCAATGTAAAAGGCTTCTGCTTTAACAAAACATTGTTTATCTGAAGACCTGCACCTTAGCAATGCTCCGAACAGCGTTTAATGGGAAGTCGCAGAATTTCTCATCTCCAGTATTTTGCTTTATTTCTGCATTGTTCAGTTATGTGGGAGGTTGAAAGAATGTGAAAGAACCACCAGCAGATCTGGCCTTCCTCCATTTTTAATATTCACTTCTATTTAGAGTTCTTTCTCTTGATTATTTTGTGTTCCCAATGCCTATGGTTTAATTCAAATCTATGTTGCTTCCTGTGATATGATTCTAAGCATGGTCATTAAAGTATAGCTGGAACAGGAAAAATGCCTGGGTCAAGATGGCAATTTATAGTGCCAAATATTTAAAGAGAAGCCCCATTTGATACAAGGGTATTAATCTGAAATTGTTTTTATTCATACTTGTGTTTTGACAAGTTTATCTGTGCTGATGTATTGCTGTAATGTATACCAAATGGAATTGTGGATTGCAGTCCCAAAATATGAGGAAAATTTCTGGAATCCTATGCTGTTTAAAAATAAAATCAGTCTAATCAGTTTCTGTATACTAGTGTCTTCTCCCATAATACCTGATGTACATTGAAAAATTGTGTAGCATATCCTCAGCAAAGTTTGATTTCTCCATTAGACAAGTACTGTACTACTTTGACAATGGTATGTCCTTTATAGGATTTCCAAACAAAGCGATGGTAATAACTATTTCCTGTTTCTCTAATGCAACTTCCTTCCATTCTAATGGCTTTACTCACAAGCATTCATTCAAAAATAGTTATGAGTCTTTATAAATTTTGAGCAATCTCCTGAATAATCTGATATACTTCCAATATTTTAATAGGTTGGATGTGAAAATACAATACAGCCTGTCACACCACTTGGCACACTCCTTCCTTTGAACCAAGGGGTGGCTAGAATCATTAGAAGGACAGGCAGTTCTTGTTGCATGCTATTGTAAATCCTATTGCTTTGAAACCTATGGCATATTCCTGTTTTGGTGCAAGTTTTCCTCTTTTCTGCATGTGTTGGTTCTGTACAAAGACACGGTTCACCACCATCTGGCAACCTTTCACACCTTACCAACATGTTTTTAAAATTTGTTCCCAGGATGTGAGTGATGCTGACAAGTTAGCATGTATTGTTGAGTGATCGTTTTATATTTGAATAGCTTGCTAGGCCAATTCAGAGGGCACTAAAATTCAACCAGCTGGGTACAATATAGCTGTGAATGACTCCTTTCCCTAAAGGACATGAGTGAACCGGTTTGGTGTCTACATCAATGCCTGCCGCATTTCTGGGACTAGCTCAAAAGACTTTACAGATTTCACAACTTGCTGTAGTTTGGTTTGAAATCATGACCTTGGTAGTCTTGTACCGTTAGCACTGCATTGCTATATCTTTAATTTTTTTGTGTGTCAAGTAATTATTCAGCAGGCAATGGATTAATTTGGAAGCTACTAGCATGCACGTTTACAAAGTATCACTGGATTCTGTACAGAATTTCTGTCGCCTGATCTCTAATCACCCAAAAGCACTGACTGGGAATTGACCGTGGGATTTTCCTAGTCTAATGATTCCCAAATTTTTTTCTACTGTGACCCCATTTTAATGCTTCACATTTTCTGCAACCCCAAAGTGAAAATGGAAGGGGAAAGAGTTATTGAGCAGGTTGGGAGTTGAAACAGCAGCTATACAGCTACAAAAAACAGCTAAGACACCTACCAATTTGCAGGCTCTGTTTGTGTCAGTGACTAAGCTTTGGTAACCATTGGATTAGACCACACCCATGGTAACAAAATGATGCAACTTAAAGGAGTCTTCACAGCTGATCCCCGGACAGTCAAGTTAGAGTCTCCACTCCACAGCTGTCAGTGCTGCCTTGGAACTTTGAGACTCCAGTTGTTTGTCCTGTGACCCCATGGAGTTCATGACCCACAGTTTGGGCACCCCAATCTTGGCAAATGGCTCAACTCCTCAATGGATAAGCTCACTAAGTCATCAGGCGAAGAAGACTGCGTTATTTCAGGACATGCCTTCCAACTTTGTGGTCCCAACAAAATTAGGAATGTGCATTGGTGGCCCGCTCTTTGTTGGTCTGTCTCGCACAATCTCTCACCAAACACACATACACATTTTTATGGTTTATTACCAATATAATATCTAATACCCACATAAAGCCCTATCTTGGCTAACATTTCCTCTCAAGTTTCTATTATCCAAAATAGATGATTAAATTTTTAATTAAAATTTGTATATTTCTGACAACAGTATTTACTTGACCTCAGTCTCTCCAAAAATCCTGCCCTTGGACTTGGTATCTTTGCCCTGAACTGACTGCTGTAAACTGAATTTGGATTACACAGTAACTAATTTTTCAGGATTATCAGTACTAGTCAGTCAGCAGTATTGATGGAATATTTTTCTAACTTTGAGCAATTTATGCTCAGGTTCCTTTTTAAAAAAATTTGAGAAGCTAGAGAACAAACTGAATACTTATTTGAGATGAAGTTTGCTATGATCTTATTTTTAAAAGAATGAAAAGAAATGACTAATTACACACTTGTCCTAGCTTCTTTAACTGAGTTTCGTCTTGCTAATAGTTTAATTAAACAAAGTGCTGACTATTAGAAAAGGTACATGTTTTTAATTTCTTACACCTGTGTATGTGTGAGCAAGAAAGGGAATTCACTTCCCTGAATTGCACTGTGCTTCCTCAGTTCTAACCTGGTATAAAGTTAATTATCTTTTTGAAAAATAAACCTTTAATTTTCATTCCATTGCAACACAGTAACTGCTGGCCCATCTGCCTGGTGCTGCATTGTGAAGAGGTTCGTTATGCAGTATTCTGCTCTTGTGAATAGCTATGTGATTATGTAAGATAAAATACGAATGCCGACATACTTTTGCAGTAGGTAATCCTTACCCTTCTGGGTACAGAATAAACCTGCTTCTTGAGTCAGTTGGTTTGCACGGTAATCATGTTCAATCCTTTGTTTTCAATATTTTGTGGTTTGTATATGATACTGTCATTTCATTTCAAATTGCTTCACAGAAACATTAACTGTAGTTTTAAGTCACTTTAATTTTCACTAATTCAAACTATCTCAAATTTGCTTTGAAATTTTAAAAATGAATTCCTATTGATTTAGCATAAGGCTGACTTTACATTTTATTGAAAAAAACAAGGAACTTTATAAACCAACATGAGCGTCTCCCACACAAAATACTTCAGTTCATTATTTTGAACTGTTCCTTTCCTCCACAAAGTCGAGCAGTTCTAATCCCTCTCAGCAGAAGAGGTAAAGCCACAATTTCATTAACCCCTCACTAAGTGCTTGTGTCCCACTTCTCCAGCCATGTTTTTATTGAGAAATATGCTAGGTTTCAGCTATGGGAGAGAACAGAACTGATAGAAACGGGAACTGAGTATAAGTGAACATACAGCCTTTCTGTAAAGCACTGTGATCTCAGCTGTACATCCCTGCAAATACTTTAGCTGTTGGATTATTCCCTGCTCCCACAGTGCCATTGCTGATTGCTCTTTCATTTATCATGTACCAAATTATGGAGCTTGGCTCCTAAATATTTGTCCTAGAAATCTTCCTTCGCCCTGCTTTCAAAGTCTTCCTTTTGTTCCCTATGTTTTGTAAGTCTGTGTTTTATTAAGATTGTCATGAAAGTGCATACTATGATCCAATCTTAAACTGGATTAGATGACAGAAGAGGACAAAAAAATAAAAAACTCAAATTGTCTTGGGTACTGACAACTGAGAGTTATCACAGTGAAATATCGCAACATAATTCACGACTTCATGGCTGTGACTTAGTTGGTAACACTATTGCTTCTGAATCAGATGGTTGTGAATTCAAGACCAACTCAGGGACTTGAGCTCATAATCTAGGCTCCAGTGCAGTACTGAGGAAGTGCCATCTTTCAGATGTGACTGTAACCAATCTCCCATCTTGCCCTTGAGCTGGATGTAAGAAATCGCAAAGTACTATTTGAAGAAGAATGGGTGAGTTCTCCCTGGTGTCCTGACCAATTTTTAATCTTCAACCAACATCAGCAAAACAGAATATCACTGCTGTTTGAGGAAGCCTGCACTGCGTAAATTGGCTGGTGTGTTTCCTGCATTATAAAAGTGACTGTTTCCAAAGTAACTCGTTGTACAAGGCTTTACACATACAAAGTTCTGAAAGGTGGTATAAAATGCAAGTCTTTCTTTAACGGGAGTGTAGTGGATATCAAAAATCAACTAGGAGTGGTTAGGAAGGATGGCTAAGAATGTGATCAAAGAGGCAAGTTAATAGGTGCCTTGTGAAGGTGGGGACAGGTGCACAAGAGAAAGGCCATTGATGGTTAAAGGCTCTGTCAGTGAAGGTAGTTAAGGACTGCAGTTTTTGATGAGAGAGATTAGCTGTGAATATCAGAATTCTATATGATTTGGAGTTGATATATATTGGATTTTGGGAGGCCATATTAGGATGGTTTTGGAAACAGGAGAAGAGATGGAAGCACTTGATATATTGGAAATGGAGAAAGGTAGTCTTTTGTTAGGCTGGTGTGGAGTTTGAAGCTCAGTGCAGGTATTGAGCAGGATATCAATATCTTGAACTGTTGGTTTAAGCTTATGCAAACAGCCACTTAAGGAAATAGAATATTGTGTGAGTTGCAGGGTTTCTGTTGTAAGTTGATCGAGTGGTTATCTTGCCATTACTTAATTGGAGGAAATATTGGCTCATTCACTTGATGCTGGAAAGGCACAGCACAATCAGCAGTATCGCAGCGGCCCTGAAGTCAAGGGTAAAAGTAAGACTGTGTGCCACACTTTGAGATAAGTTACTGAGAGGTGATGTGTATGTGACAAAGAGAAGGGGGCCCAGTGGCGAAAAGGAACATGCTCAATGAAACCATTGTTCCCTATTCCAATTTATAACCAACGCATCTTTCACTTATCAATTCCAGTCCTCTTGAAGTCTATTTAAATGGAACATTTACATTATTTTCCCCACAGTTATATTCTGCGCTTTAAATAATCACCAAACAGATGGGTCAGGACTGCTTTTGGGAACCCTGGTTTCTCAGTGAAATTAATAGCTGAGATCCTGAGCTCATGATGAGTGTGGTGAACACAGTTGGATCAGTCATATTACAATTAGCTTCTGTATGCTTAGATTAAGTGGAAAGAAAGCAAAGAGCAGCATTATCAGCTTTGACAAAGGGTCATCTGGACCAGAAATGTCAGCTGTTTCCTCTCCTTACAAATGCTGTCAGACCTGCTGAGATTTTCCAACATTTTCTCTTTTGGTTTCAACACCATTTCCAGAATTGCAGAAGGAGGTCCTCCACCCATTGTATTGTGCAGCACTGGCGTTGCATTGTGTATGGAGGAATGTGTGTTTATTGTAGAATGATTAAATAAGGTTACAAATTTCTGAGCTGGGATCTGGTATGTATATTGTTGAGTGGTTTGTTGCCGAGTAATTGTGAAGGACTAATGTTGGGATTGAGTTATTTGTCAAGGGGGTGTATGATTGCTGAGTTTGCAATGTTTGTGAAGCACTTGCCTGCATTGCTGAGCAACAGTAGAGTTACTTGCTGAACTGAGTGGATGGATATGGGTTACTGAATGGTGGGGTTTTGTTGCTGAGTCCATTGACTCCATAGAGGTGCTGTCCATTACTTGATTGGTGGGGTTAAAGGAAGCGCTGAAGAGCATTTGAGGGTTGCTATGTGACACTGGGGAGTTGGCTAATTTCTGATCAAGTGGGTGTATGAGTTCAAAAGCACAATGTAATGATGGGAAGATATAGTGAAGTTTGCTTTGAATAATGTTCAGTTGTGTTTATGCTCCCACTAGGACATGGTGCCGATGTGAAATGTGTAGACTGGCATCCTACCAAGGGATTGGTTGTATCAGGAAGTAAAGACAGCCAACAGCCAATCAAATTCTGGGATCCTAAGACGGGTCAGAGCCTTGCAACACTGTAAGTGATGGTTAAAATGTAGACAGTAAATATTGTAATGTCAGAATGGTTTCTGATCCAGTGAAACAAATGGGATCATCTTAATTAAAATATTAGCAGGAAGGAAGTGGTTTTATCAAGGTTGAACAGGAATTTCAAGTTCTTGAGTATCATCCAGCAAAATGTAGTCCTGACTAAGAAAGTCTGCTTGTGCATTGTATATCATTTAGCTCTGTCCCAATGGAGTCTGCAGTTTAGTGCCCTATTTGTAGATGAACTTTTACTGAAGCACTGTAATTCTCAATCAAAACTGTCACTTTTAAATCGGCTTATATAATGTAGGCTCTGATGGGCATTGCAAGAACTCAAGAAAGTTGTCAGCTCAGAGTGCTGCCTAGTTATAGTTATTCCTATATAAGCAGTTTTTGATGTTTTCCTTGTGAGACCTCATAAAAATGTTCCAAAGCAGCAATCTTCCTCTCTTTCTGCATCCCTTCTCTGTGGTGCTGATTGCTACAGTGACTGAGGTGCAAACTGAAACTCTGAGGAACATACAATGTGAAAGCAATGAGCTACAGCACCTGATACAAGTGGAGAACCAGGAGCCCTGGAATCTCATGCTACTCAAGGTGGAATAGAGGGACTGAGGTTCTGTTGACAGCATATTGCCTGGGAGAAGTGCCTACCCTTACAAATAGTACTAAATCTGAGGCAGGCAAAGGGGTTGTACACAGAAGAATAGAACTGTAGAAAACATGAAGCCTGATGTTGAATCAGAGGTACGCAGCAAACAGTATGATGCTAGTGGAACCAACAAGGGATGCTGGCAGACTTCTATTACCTACAGCAGGGAAGGCTCCCAGAAGGAAGACTACAATGGAAGACAGGCTCTTGAGATCAAATGTCTTAAAGGGGAAGGAATAGGGAAGCCAGGAGAGTAAGACTGTGTGAAACAAGGAAGCTGCATCCTGCAACTGCATCTAATTATGGTGGGATAAAGAATATCAAATGGCACAGGTTTTCAGTGAATGAAACCTTTAGTTATGGAAACAGAATTGAAATGTTACTGTTAAATCTACTGCAGCAGCAAAGGCCAAGAGTGGATTTCATTGATTTTTAATTTGATTACAAAGGGAATTCACTATTGTAAATAAGGAAAGACTGTTTCCTGGAACTGCAGACTAAGTTAAGGGGTTATCAACTTAAAATTTCCAGAGAAGAAATGTCCTTATGTAACGAGATATAGGAGTGCAGAATGACTGTGACAGAGACCGTTGTATGCATAAAGGGAGAATTTAGGTAAACTTATGATGCAGTGAAGAAACAGGGCTTTTGGGATGTTCCAGTAGAGAGCCGGCACAGATATGATGGGGGAAGCTTAAATTTTGAATTGCTTTGCCAGTGTGATAGTTAGCAATTTGGCTTGATGTTTAGATTCAGTGTATTTCGCAATGTTAAATCAGTGTCAAGTTTTAGTAATTTATATCCTGGTGATTGTGACACCTCTCCCCAGTCATGCCCACAAAAACACAGTGATGGAAGTGAAATGGAATCAGAATGGGAATTGGCTTCTCACAGCATCGCGTGATCACCTCTGCAAAATGTTTGACATCCGTAACTTGAAGGAGGAGCTGCAAGTCTTCAGAGGCCACAAAAAAGAGGCTACAGGTCAGTAAATCTTTGTCTTTATGCACATTTCAGAGCAGTAAATGAATAGTCTAGTTCTGCAGCCAGGCAGAAATCCTAACTTGACATTTGTTAACATTCTGCCAAGCAACATGAATGAACCAACACATGTACAGCAATAGTGTGAGGTCCAGATATATACCAACCAGAACTAAGCTCCTGTATTATAAGATGTAAGAGTCTTTCTGTTCAACTTCCATATCCAAATTGATAAACTGTTATTGAAAAGGGAGAAACCCTCCCCTTTTAGTTTTTGAAGGAGTGCGTGAGTCATATTACATGCAATTTCTTAAGTCCCAGTGCTATACATAAGTCTTATTCTATGTTTGTATATTTAAACCGTATATAAACTATATTCCCCCACTATAAACCTTATTCCCAACCCCTTTATATAAACCTTATTCGCTGTTCTAGTTTATGAACCATAAGGCCAGCCGTCTATATAATAACCCTTATCCCAATCTCCTAGATATAAACCTAATTCCCGCCCTATGTTTATTCCTGCCCATATACATATAACTTATTCTCTGCCCATCCATATCAAACCTGTCCCTAACTCCTGTAATAAACCTTATTGTTGCTCTCTTTATATACATTATTCCAGCCTCTGACATAAGTGAACTTTATTCCTCCCATCCTTCTTTCAGAAACATCTTACTTCTGTTGCCCTATCAAAACCAGTATAAGTTTATAACAACTGCATTGCTTCCTTTTGAGTTAAAGCTGCATATTTTTCAGAGTTTGTAGTAGGTTTTTACAACTTACAAAATCCATGACAATGATTTGTAAATCTGGGCCACTTGTTTTTGTGGTTTAATTTGCTTGGTTGAACCATTGTGTCTTTGTTGAATGATCTTGCTCTTAGGTGATGGCATCATATACACCCTTCCCTCTGATCCATGATATACACACCTGTATTGCCTATCAGGCAACTTCCATATTATTTCCCCAAGTTTGCAGCTTATGCTAGACCTCAAGCTCTACCAAAGATTAAACACAAATTAGACTACTTGCTGCAGTGACCGCAGTGAGTTATATTCCTTGCTGATGTGAAAATCTTCAGCAGAATGCCTCAGATCCACACTCAATTTTTCAAGTTGTGACACAATGGAACTTCCAGATTCTAATTTTGTAGTGGTACCTAAAAACACAAATAAAAATCCCAAACATAAATGTCTATAAGTGCAAAACCTGCACAGCCAGAATTTGCCTCAGTGACTGCTCTTGTATGAGCACTTGGGATGCTGAAGGGTGCAAGGTTACAGACCAAATGTTGAGAAATGGGATTAGAGTAGATAGGTGCTTGATGGCTGATGCAGGTACGATGGGCTGAAGGGCCTGTATAACTCTATGATTCTGTGACAAGCATTGGTTAATGCCAGTGTGATCAATAGGATATCTGCCAATGTAGGAGGAATTTATGGGGCTTCCAATAAAGCCCTTAGACATCTCGATGACTGTTATTGTGTCTGTAATGCAGCCTCATGGGGTAACTGGCATGTTTTCATGAAGATTTACCATTTTATCTGGTAGTCTAAAGTAGGTCCATAGAATCCAGATTATCTTAATTCAATATAAATGACTACAATTCAGGGCAACCTTGTTGTCCCAATATTTCTGGATGTGAATGCCACTATTTGAGCTTTTTCTTACTGCCTAGAACTTGTGCTCATGGCAGAATGGTAGTTTGCATAGAGAGGAAAAGCCTTCAATGAACTGTAATCTGTAACCTCATTTGTGTCGTGAGTGGGATAGAACTCTTTGCAACTTATAAATTCACTGTGCTAGAAATCTTGTGGAATTCCCACAGTGTTCTGTTCACTCTGAAAGATGATAAATAACAGCCAATCAGGCTATTATGTTCAAGCTAAGGCCAACTAGTGACAGCACAAGAAGCAGAAAAACACCAAGTTACTTATAATACAGATATTGAAGGGCACATTAAAGATAGAATCAAACTGTTCCCCTTCAAACATACGTATTTGAAGGAATGATTCCCTTCAGCGATGTCACACTGTTTAACTTCACGAGCAGCCTGAATTAAAGTCAAGCAGCTAAGTCAGTGATTTCATGCCAAAATAGACCTTTCACATCAAAAGTATTAATGTTAAGACAATTACCATCTACTCCAAGAAGCATATCACTAGGAATTATGTACTTGTTCACCTCAATCTGCACGGCAACATGTAAAAAGAAACTGCCAAATTAGGAAGCAAAATTTGACTCCATGTGATAACTGACAGTGGCACAGCTGTTTTTTATCCAAAGTGAAGATGGGTCTGCTCAGCTCTCTTCAGTGGCCTGACAAAGATCTCTTTTAAAAATTGAGATATTTGAAGCCAATTTTTAAATCACTTTTTATCTCATCTAAAGAGGAAAACAAAATAAAAATCCCCTGAATTGTTGCAGTAAGGTTAAACTTGTGTCATGGAAAGGCTGCATTGCAGTATAAAATGATTTCAGCCTGTGTCCTTTCTTTGACTCCTACCTCTTTTTACAGCTGTGGCTTGGCATCCAGTGCATGAAGGGCTGTTTGCTAGTGGGGGATCTGATGGCTCTTTGCTGTTCTGGCACGTGGGGTGAGTAAAATCTGAAGATGTGGTGTGTGCAAAGGGCATGTAACATATAACATTTCCAAACAAATTCACTCTGATTGTTTCCTGTCCTTTTGATTTTTCTTTGTGGAAGATAAGGGCCATGTATAACTTTCCTAGCCTGGTCAGAATAAATATACTTTAATTAATTTCACATCAACTAAGATACACAACTTCCAAAATGTCTTCAGTCCACATTCTGTGTTAGACTTAATGAGAACCTTGATGAGATTAATATTTTCTTTTGTAATGCAGTACTGATCTAGTCCATGCTCTGCTGTGGTATTTTGAACAAGTTTAGTCAAACCCTGTTTCTGAATGTATCTGTTTGCAGTGTGGAGAAGGAGGTTGGAGGAATGGAAATGGCTCATGAAGGAATGATCTGGAGCCTGGCATGGCACCCCCTTGGGCACATACTTTGTTCAGGATCCAATGACCACACCAGGTATGACCTTCGCTGACAGAGAATTTTAAAAGATACTTAGGGAACTGAATTAAACTTATATTGGGTAATGAAGCAGGTAATGTAGAGCAAACCTTCAGTCCTGGAGCTCTGTTTCTGATGAACAATGTGTCCTACCCACAGGATTTAATAAAATAAAGTAGCAAATATAACCCCACTATTTAAGAATGGAAGGAGAGAAACATTCGGGAAGTTACAAACCAGTTAGCCTAACATCAATTGTAGGGAAAATGCTGGAATTTGTCATAAAGGAAGTAATAAAAGAACATTTAGAAAATAGTGTTAGGATTGGGCAGAGCCAATGTTCATTTACGTAAGGGAAATTATGTTTACTAAACGTGTTGGGAGTTTTTTGAGAATATAACCAGGGGAACAGGTGAATGTGAAAAGCTTTGATAAGGCTAATAAGGAGGTTAGTAAACAAAATTAGAGCACATGGTATTGAGGGGGGAATATATTGACATGGATTGAGAACTGGTTAACAGACAGAAAGTGGTAGGAATAATAAAAGGGTCATTTTCAAGTTGGCAGGCCATAACTAATGGGGTCTTGCAAAGAACAGTGCTTGGGCCCCAACTATTCACAATCTATATCAGTGATCTGGATGTGAGGATTAAATGTAATGGACAGGATTTTCCAACCTTTCCCGCTAGTGGGATGTTCTAGTCCAGCTGAGGTAACCCCCCTGGCAAATTCCTCTGCAGAGAGGCAGATGAGCCTTGCAAACACCCCTAGACTCAGTATGGTGACACAGTGGTTAGCACTGCTGCCTCACAGTGCCAGGGACCAAAGTTTGATTCCAGCCTTAGGTGACAGGTCTGTGTGGAGTTTTCCCTGTGTCTGCATGGGTTTCCTCTGGGTGCTCCAGTTTTCTTCCATGGTCCAAAGATGTGCAGGTTAGGTTGATTGGTCATGGCAAATGCATGAGGTTATGGGGAAGGGCGGTGTTGGGCCTGGGTGGGATGCTCTTTTGGAGAGTCAGTGCAGACTTGATGGGCTGAACGGTCTACTTCTGGAGCGTGGGGATTTTATGGTTCTGTGGACTTTGGTGGAACCTTGTTGACAGCCACTGGCTCTTCACATCAGCTTTGGGAAAACCCACCATGGCGGGGGACTGGAAAATCCAGGCCAGTATTTCCAGGTTTGAAGATGCCACAAATCTAGGTGGAAGCGTGAGTTATGAGGCAGATACCGCTGTAACTTCGCGCACAAAAGGTAGTTGAAGGCATCAGTAAATTCAAACTGCTGTATATACAAAGAAACATCAACTTATATTACAGCAAGAACTCAGGACCGGGAGCAGCAGTTAGTGCACAGGTCCACATTCGAAGATAAACCTGTGAAACCCGCACTGCTGATGATGCCAGTCCGTGCAAGCATTCAACTGTTGACATCAGCAAACGAATTTAAATAAGAAGATGCTAATGATAGCATTTTATAACAAATGCAAGAATGCTTTGGGAGATTTAGAGGGGCTAAGTGCATGGGCAAAAATTTAAATGTAATACAATAGTGAGGCTAGAGAGTGTTAAACTTCAAAAGGTGACCTAAAATGTAGCTAAAAGGTAGGTACAGCAAGCAATTAAACAGACTAATTGTATATTGGCTTTTGTTACAAGAGGATTGAGTATAAGAGTAAAGATGTCTTATTGCAATTATATATAGCCTTGGTGAGATCACACTTGAAGTATTGTATACAGTTTTAGTCACCTTATCTAAGGAAAGATGTACTTGCCATAGAGGAAGTGCAACAAAGATTTTTTTTTGATTCATTTATGGGATGTGGATGTCACTGGCTAGGGCAGCATTTATTGTCCATCCCTAATTGTCCGTGAGAAAGTAGTGGTGAGCCGCCTCCTTGAACTGCTGCAGTTCCCTGTGGTGAAGGTATACCCACAATACTGTTAGGGAGTGAGTTCCAGAATTTTGTCCCCAGTGACAGTGAAGGAACTGCAATATAATTCCAGGTCAGGATGGTGAGTGACTTGGAATTTCCAGATAGTGCTATTCCCATGTGTCTGCCACCTTTGTCCTTCTAAATGGTCACAGTCTTGGGTTTGGAAAGTGCTGCCTAAAGACCACTGGTGATTTCCTGCAGTGCATCTCGTAGACATTACACACTACTACCATGTAACTAATTCCTGAGATGAAGAGATTGACCTGTGAGGAAAGATTAAATAAACCAGGCTTTTATTCTCTCGAGTTTAGGAAAATGAAAGGTAATATCATTCAAACACACAAAATTCTTACTGGGCTCAACATAGTGGATGCAGGCAGATGTTTCCCTTATCTGAGGGGGTCTAGAACCAGAAAGGACAGTCTCTCAGTAAGGGGGAGATCATTTAGGACTGGAATGAAGAGCAATTTTTCCACTCAGAGGGTGGCGAATCTTTGTAATTCCCTGCCCAGAGGACTGTGGAGGTTCAATCACTGATTATGTTCAAGACTAAGATGGATAGATTTCTATAGATTAAAAACATCAAAGGGTACAGGGATAGTGCAGGAAAATGTCATTGAAGTGAAAGATCAGCCAATAGATAGCAGAGTGAACCAGAAGGGCTGAAGAGCCAACTCCTACTCCTCTTTATATTCTTATGTCATTTTTTTTCCTTCCCTCACTTAGTAGTGTATGAGGCAGGCAAATTGAGTGTTTCGATAGTTAGTTTTTCCTAACCAGAGGCAGTGACTTCAGGGGTGCCACTTCCCATCAAGCATAGTTGACAAAAAGTCTTTCCCATTGTTTCCACCAACTGCATTCAGATTAGAAAGATTTACAAACTGCTAACCAAACTACTTGGCTATGTTATGAACGCACCTTCTGTGGTCATCAAGTCCTGGAGAGTTCCCTCTATATATGTCTACCAGATGTTTAATTCCATTATGCATTTCTCACTCATTTGTTCAAATACCACACATTGGAAAACAGATTTCAATCCTGGAAACCATTAGGGATAAAAGTTTAGGAGACCATAGGAGTTGGTGTACATTGAAACGAAGCACTGTTATTACCTACTCTTAAAGGAGCTATATCATGTGTTTGTGAGTGGAAAATCATGTCTCATAAATTTGATTGAGTTTTTTGAAGGGGTTACCAAGAAGGCAGATGAGGGCAGTGCAGTTGATGTTGTCTACATGGACTTTGACAAGGTACCGCATGGTAGGTTGTTGCATAAAGTTAAATCTCATGGGATCAAAGGTGATGTATCTAAATGGATACAAAATTGACAGAAGCCAGAGGGTGGTTGTAGAGAGCTGTTTTCCAAACTGGAGGCCTGTGACCAACGGTGTGCCTCAGGGATCAGCGCTGGGCCCACTGTTATTTGTCATTTATTTTAATGATTTAATAGAACATAGAACATAGAACACTACATACTGGGGCCATGGTTAGTAAGTTTGCAGATAACACCAAGATTCATGGCATAGCGGAGAGTGAAGGAAGTTATCTCCAATTGCAATGGAATCTTGATCAATTGGGCCAGTGGGCTGACGAATGGCAGATGGAGTTTAATTTAGACAAATGCGAGGTGATGCATTTGCAGATTGAACCAGGGCAGGACTTACTCAGTTAATGGTAGGGCACTGGGGAGAGTTACAAAACAAAGAGATCTAGGGGTACATGTTCATTGCTCTTTGAAAGTAGAGTCACAGGTGGACAGAGTGGTGAACAAGGCATTCGTCATGCTTGGTTTCATCAGTCAGAACATTACAGGAATTGTACAGGACATTGGTAAGGCCAATGTCTTGTACAATTGTGGTCACCCTATTATAGGAAGGATATTATTAAACTAGAAAGAGTGCAGAAAAGATTTACTAGGATGCTACAGGGCTTGATGGAGTGAGTTATAAGGAGAGGCTGAATAGACTGGGACTTTTTCTTTTGGAGGTAGGAAGCTGAGGGGTGACCTTATAGAGGTCTATAAAATAATGAGGGCCATAGACAAGATAGATAGTCATTTTCTTTTCCCTAAAGTAGGGGAGTCTAAAACTAGAGGGCATAGGTTTAAGCTAAGGGGGGAGAAATACAAAAGTGTCCAGAGGGGCAACTTTTTCACACAGTGGGTGGTGAGTGTCTGGAACAAGCTGCCAGAGATAGTATTAGAGGCGGGTATAATTTTACCTTTTAAAAAGCATTTAGATAGCTACATGGGTACAATGGGTATAGAGAGATATGGGCCAAATGTGGGCAATTGGGGTTAGCTTAGGGGTTTTAAAAAAAAGGGCAGCATGGACGAGTTGGGCCGAAGGACCTGTTTCCATGCTGTAAACCTCTGTGACTCTATTGTTCTGTCCTAGTTTGGCCAAATATTAAATGTGAAGGTTAACCCTGTTCAAGGAATGAGAATGGCTATGGCTCAGTAAGTGTTCTTAATACTATAAAGCCAGTCTAGCAATATGTTAAATTACATGCAACTTTCCATTGGCAGCAAATTTTGGACAAGAAACAGACCTGGCGATAAAATGAGGGATCGCTATAATCTCAATCTGCTGCCAGGGATGTCAGATGAAGCAGTTGGCGAGTATGGTAAGAATCGAAAAGGCAGTATCCGAATTTATGTACTACTTTACAGGGTCATAAATAGTAGAAGAGACCAGACTATACTTTCATTTCAGTAAATTAAATAACTTCCTGCTAAGAAACAAACCATCAGAAAACATTATTTAATGTACAGAATATAATACAACATGATCATGGGCTATAGCAAGATTGCAAATCTTGTTAAATGCACAGTCCTATCAGAAATACCTCACACTAAATAGTTCCATGTGTGGTGAGAATGTGTCACTCAGCCACTGACCAGCACAGGAGTTGTTTACTGCCTCACACACTTCCTGTAAACGGAAATAAACATTTAAGCACAATATTTCATAAAGATGGAACTTTCTGCACACACCCTGAACTTTTATTTACATTTGGAATTCCACAGATGACATTGAACCCAACAGTCTATCGAGTATTCCTGGGATGGGTATTCCGGAACAACTGAAACAGGCTTTGGAACTAGAGCAGGCCAGTAAGTAGATCACAGAATTTTATATTGTCAGTAAGCAGATTTTACCTCTTGTACACGAATCTGTGTTTTGACCAACTGAACCATTTGCATTATCATTCTGTTAAATTTGTCACTAAAGTTGGCGCAACATAGTTGAATAGTTGTTCAATTCAAATATAAAGAATTGTCTTCTGGGTGAGTTATTCAAATACCAATCCCACTGGGACACTACCTCAGCAGAAAGTTAGCCCCTTAAGTAGAGCAAAGGAAACAAATTGGCAAAGTGGAGGGCGAAAGATAAATATTTGATGCAATCTAATAAAACTCAGCAGAGAAGTCACATTGTTTATCTAGCACAGCACCATAACAAAGATAACTAATTATATTATTTGCTAAAGTAAAAACAGGCACTTATTGGATACTGCTGAGGGTCAGCATACCAGCAATTCTTTCATTAAAAAAAAATTTTGGCTGCACTTATGATCTTTAGATCTGTTAAAGTGAGTCACGTGAAAACAATTCAAAAATCTGCTACTTGGTTTCATAGCCTTCTAAAGCCTGATTTATTTACAGACAAAGAAGAGGTGAATGAGGTGGAGATGGCAATCCCAGGATTGGATTGGGGCATGGATGAGATGATGTTAAAGGATCAGAAGAAAGTGATACAGAAGAAAGTACCCTATGCAAAGCCAATTCCTGTGCAGTTTCAACAGGTCGGATAGATCTAGTATAATTCACTCCTGTTTAATTGACCTGTTTTGAACTCATTATATGATGCATACTGAGCTAGAAGGATCTATGAAGAAAGAAACAATATTAACATTGCATTTTGATGATCCTTCATCAGAAACGATCTAATAGTTGAGTAGCCCATTGCCATTCATTACATAGACTCTTGCATGACTACTTGGAAAAGGGAATGGACACTGCCACTGTTTAGAGAACCTTATTATATCTAACTTTGGGAGAGTGAGGGTATACTGGGTAAGATGGAGAGTATGCAGGGTTTCTTCTTTTATGGGGTGAAGGCATTTGCTAGACAATTTCAGATGGTAGTTAATTGCTACAAGCCTGGAGTCACATATAGACCGGGTAAAGATGGCAGATTTCCCCCTCTTCAAAGACATTAATGATTTTTGCAACAATCACTACGACTGAGACTAGCTTTATGTTCCAGATTTATTAATTGAATTTTATTAATTGAATTTCGCTTTGCCGGTTGCCGTGGTAGGATTTGGACCCATGTCACTAGGCTATTAGCCTGGACTTCTGGATTTATTAGTCAGTGACATTACGGTTATGCCACCATCTCCCCTCCTTGCATTATCCCCATGATATGTATGTATTAAACAACTAATTTGCATCAACTACAGAACGTATTCCTGGCTTACTTAAAGCAAATTTCCACTCGTTTTTACAAGTGCAAATGAAACCTCACCATCCACTGTGTGAACATCATTCAGTGAAGCGGGCAGTTAGGAATTTAAAGCGACAGAAACATGGGAAAATAGTGGGATTTTAAGATGGGAAACAGATGTGAATGTTATGTAATCTCTACCTTCTGACTGCAGGCATGGTCCCAAAATAAGGTTCTCACAGTCCCTATTGAAGAACCAAAGATTGAAAGGACGGAAGAGAAGAAACAGGATGAAAAGAAGAAATCTCAAGCAGAGATTGAGCAAGAGATGGCAGCTCTACAATACACCAATCCGCTGCTCTTAGAGGTTAGGGGAGATTGCAATTCCTTCCTTATAACCTGGGCGCTTCAAATGTGTTGTCAGTGGCTCTTTAAAAGTTTATTTGTAGGTATTAGCTCTTAAATATCTTTGTTAGCATGAATAGAAATGCAAACTAAATTGTTGGAATCTTTGACTATTGATTGTTGGATCCAACGGATGAAGCAAATGTTAAAATGTTGGGTGATCCATGAGGATGTCACATTGAAGAGGCAGCATGTTACCTCTCAAACAGGTTAGGTATGGAAATATATCTTTGCACAATTATTTAATGGTCTCAGCTGATGCCATACTCCTTTAATGGAGTGGGAAAATCAGAGGAAATGTTGTACTGAGTCACTTGTGCATTCATTTCCCAGCGGCGCAAGTAATTCTTCTCATGCTGTGGAGATCCTCTGTCTTATTACTTTTGTATACAACAGCTCTACTTTTTTATTTTAGTTTCAGACTGCAGGGGGCAACTAATGCTGCTGATGCTGGCTTATCATATGCAAGGGTTTATTGCACTAGCAACCAAAGTAACCATGAACTCAGGACATTACAGCCGAGCCCTATTTTTTTCTCAATTGGAATCACTAGGTGGCTGTTACAATGGTCTCTGAAGGGTGATCACACAGGCTTTGAATCCAATTATTTATCTTCTCTGCCTCTGGACTAATTCAGCAGAGACAGCAATTGAACTGGACTTTGTGATTTGTACGTCTCAGATCACTGCCTAAACCCAGTATTCCATTGCAGAGCTGCATTAGTTGCTTTCCCATCATTGCTTCTTGAATATTTCCACCATTAAATTTGTGGTAGTCAAAATAGTATATAATGTGGTTGGGATCAGGAGTGGAAAATTATCATTACTTGACATTATCAATGTCATATAGCCCTGTTTAAGAAAAAGTGATTGATGCCCTCCTTCAGCCATGTTAGACTGAAGTATATACCCAGTTTCTTCTGTAGTTTCCGATAAGAGTCTGAATTGGAAGGGAAAGATTTTTACCTTTTGTCTGTTTTGTTCCTTCCATGCAGCAACTCAAGATTGAAAGGATGGCACAAAAACAGGCCGAACAAGTTCAACAGCAACAACAACAGCAGCAGCAGCAGCAACAACAGCAGCAGCAACAAGGAGCTTCTTTACCACCACAGTCCTTCCCAGGGCAAGGGTTTATCTCTCAACCTCCTCAAGGATTTCAACAGGCACATGCACCTCAGCAGATGCAGATGAATATGCCACACGGACATTCAGGACCTCAAGGCAATTTCAGACCACCAGCACCTCCAGGACAAATGGGTCTTCAAGTTCCCCCACTCATGCAGGGTCCTGTGGTGTCACAAGGATTAATGGGTCCCCAAACACATGCAGGGCCACAAGGAATTCATGGTCCAGGAGGTCCTTCAGGACCTCAGGGACATCCAGGATCACATGCAACACAGGCTTTTCAAGGCCCCCAAAATCATCCTGGACCTCAAGGACAGCAAGGACCGCATGTTCAACAAGGTTTGGGACCCCAAGGTCATTCGGGGTCACAAGGACATCCAGGACCCCAGGGAATGCAGGGGCCGACAGGCCCAAGAGGGATGCAAGGTCCTCCGATGCAGGGACCTCCTCAGGGAATGCAAGGCCCTCCACAGGGAATGCAAGGACATCCCCAGGGCATGCAAGGACCATCAGGACCTCAAGGGCCTCAGGGTGCACCAGGAGGGCCACCACATTCTCAGCCAGGTAGTTCAAACGCACAAGGACCGCCACATCAAGCTCCTTCCTTTCAGCAACCAGCCAAGCCGTCATTATTGGGTGATGGACCTAGAATGCCATTCAACCAGGTAAGTCATCTTGTACTTATTATATTTTACACCGAGTATTATGCAAAGCATATCTATATACAGTACAACATTGAAAATGTAGGAAGCTTTTTGGTTTGAACTTAATATTTGAAGACAGGTACTGATTTAGAAAATGTTTTATTCACAATTACATCAGCTTGGTCAACATGGGAATAGTTAATAGCTGGCCAGCAATTCTGCTCACTATTCCAGTTTTCCACTGCTAATGATCAGGCGTGTTAACACGTGAAATGGCAAATGTCAGTAGCCTCAAAGAGAGAAAGGTGGGGGGCATCCATGTTAGCAGTGACGTGCAGGCTAGATAGAACAGCATGCATTACTGAGGCAATCAAAGTGTTGATGATAATTGAAAATCTGTGTATTAAGGTGGCCCACAGGTAATATGTTCTCCACTCGTATGGTTCTGAATAATCTGTTCCATCATGCGGAATGGAACTTACTTTGAGGACACTTTTAGAAATATGCAAATTAGGATATTAACTTGGAAACAAGAAATGTTCTAGCTCGTGTTGTTTCACTTGCAAGCTTCCTTGGTATTTTTAAATGTTCCAACATATTAAGTCTAAAGAATAAAAGATTTGCATTTACATGGCACATGTCTCTGCAAAACATCTCAAAGTGCTTCAGCTGCAAGAGTTTGCTTTGAAAGCAATTGTATTTAACTTAACACCCATTTTGCGCAAAAGAAAATCTAACAGATAACATATATGATTGATCTATTAATCCTTTACATAAAAGATAGGGCAATTCTTTGTCATCTGTGATTGACCTTCATTGAAGTGCAGACTAATTTCTCATCAAAAGACTGCTACTTTTAACAAAGCTGCAATCCCTTAGTATTGCTAGCCTAGATTTTAGTTCAGGTTCTGCAAAGGGGGTTGAAACCACAGCTTTCTGGCCCAGAGCTGAGTGTGGCTGCTGAGCCACGGTGAAAGTCGTACTTGACTGCTGATTAGCCTCTGTGGAATGCAGTTGGGCAGATAGATGTCCTGTATCTTTTGCTCAGTTACCTTTGAGGACTGGATGCATTTTGTATTCCATTGGGAGATTAAGGTAGAGTAAGTACAGTACTGTGTGCAGTTTTGGTCGCCGCACTTACGCAAGGATATTTTGGCCTTGGAGGGAGTGCAGAGGAGGTTTACTAGGCTGATACTGGAGTTGAGGGGGTTGAACTATGAGGAGAGGCTGAATAGACTAGGCTTGTACTCGTTAGAGTTTAGAAGAATGAGGAGAGATCTCATTGAGACATATAAGATGATGAATGGGATGGATAAGATAGAGGTGGAGAGACTCTTCCCGCTCAGAAAGGACAGTAGGGCTAGGGGGCACAGCCTCAAGATAAAGGGGGGGCAGTTTAGAACGGAGTTGAGGAGGAACTTCTTCACTCAAAGGGTGGTGAATCTCTGGAATTCTCTGCCCATTGAAGTGGTGAAGGCTGCCTTGCTAAATATTTTTAAGACACGGGTTGATGGGTTTTTGATAAGCGAGGGGATTAAGGGTTATGGGGAGAGGGCGGGAATGTGGAACTGAGCCACGACAGATCAGCCATGATCTTATTGAATGGCGGGGCAGGCTCGAAGGGCTAGATGGCCTACTCCTGCTCCTATTTCTTATGTTCTATGGAATGAATGGCTTGTTGATTCTTCTCAATGCAGTTTACTGTGTCATGCAGCAGTGCTTCATCCTTAATGTGCCTTTTGGAAATACACTCATGTTTCCTGCAGGACCATGTGGCTATTATGTCCTTTGGTTCAGTTGGCGTCATTTTTACCTCTGGGTTAGAAGGCTAAAGGCTTGAGGTCTCAATCAGGATTTGAATAAATATTCCTAGTTGACCATCCATTTTATTGCCCAACCTAAATGCCCTTGAGAAGGTCTCATCCACCTATTTTCTGTGTAGCTAAAGGAACTCAGTAATGGTGTTTCCCACCTCTGATAAGAGCATGGTGGATTAAGAGAAATTACCTTTCCATTTTCTCTACAACATATTAAAGGCCTGAACCATATCCAAACTCAACTCTTTTAATGAGGATTGTTTAAATTCTGTCAGCCAGAAGTGCATGTCCCAGAGTCATTGTGGTCATTCTTGTCTTCTGTGTTACAATATCCTTTAGAAAGTTTCAGTCCATTATTGTGAATGACCTCACCATTGAAATGCATCTTAATCCGGGAATAGGATTTTTCTTGACAGCTTCCTGTTGATCTTCCGGTGCAATACTGAGGGAGTTTGCACTATCTTTCAGATTAGTCATTAAATATTTTTGAAAGACGAGCAGGGGAGTTATCCCTAGTATCGTGGCCAATACTTATCCTTCAATCAGCATTGCAAAACAGATTGTGTGTAAGAGTTTGCCGTGTGCAAATCGGTTGCCATTTCTTCTGAATTACATTGGTGACTCCACTTCGAGTACTTCATAAAGCATTTTGGGACACCTTGTCACAAAAGATACCATAGAAAAGCAAGTCTGATAACTGCACTGAAATACAATTTGTCATTGGGCACCTACTCAGTTACATCTGTTTTGTATTACTGTACCAACGTGTTTCACCTTTTCTTTACTCGCATTGATTCCATTTGTTATTTGATAACTCCTATACTTCATCCAGATCTATTTGAATGTTATCAGACCTTTCCCTTAAGTAGTGAGATCCAATGATTAATTAGGAGAACTAACTGAGAGTTGGTGAGGAGCTCAGCAATTTGGAAAATCATTTAACATGTACACAATTAAAATGGCCTTTCTGCCAGCACCTACTTCTTCCAATTAACTGGAACATGACGGATTAAAATCTTGAAAGAACTACTGTATAATATTCCACACGCACTGCCCTCACCACCACCACCATCTCCGCCCTCACCACCACCACCATCTCCACCCTCACCCTTGGCTCTTTCCATTCCTTCTGCTGTTCCAGTTTTAAGTCTGGAATTCACCTTCTGACAACCTACCTTTTTGACCTCTCTTATGGTCACCTTCTCTAACTCGACACCCTGTTCCTACTCAATGTCTGGATCTACCTCTCTTCCACTGCTGCTACCCAGCACGAGGTGCTTTGGGGTGGTGTGATCCTATAGTAACTGAAGTCGTTGTTGAGTTATATTTAATTGGACTTGATTGAATTGAATTGGAATATATTTATTCGGATAAATAACACTCTCATAACAGGCTCAATAACTCATTCTATTCAGTTTTATATGAAACCAAATTCATTTTAAGAAAAACTTTGAAAAGTCTCTTAAACTGATGTTGTGAAGAAAGTGCTTCTTCAACAGACGTTCTATTTCTGACCAAATTAGATTTAACCAGAAAAGCAAGGTGCAAAATAAAATTCCATAATTTTGGCTCAATTTTCCTGGTTTCCCAGCATTTGACTGATTTCTGACCAGCCTGGTTTATGAATCATCAAAGGCTTTTTTTTAATTGGGTCTGTGTCTCATTTGTTATTCTGTTTTCTTACGTAAGGCTCCAAATCAAGTTCCTCCATTGATGATGGTGCCACAGGGACCAGTTCGATTACCTGCTTCTAATCAGGGACCTCCAGGTCCAGGACCGAACAAAGGTGAGAAGAGCAGCACTGCAAATAGGCAGATTTATTCAACAAACCCATCCAAGCTTCACACTTATCACTCTGCCTTGTTGAACTTTCCTGTGCACAAAGGTTATTAAGAGTTAAAGAAAGATAAAGGTTCATTGTTATTTTGTAACTATCTTGTGCAGTAATATTCAAACTTTGGTGAGAGGGAAGAAGCAACAGTGATTCCTTTATGCAGGTTATTCCCAAATTTGGTGAAAAAATTATATGCTAACAAATTACAATAAATAAGATGCAAAAACAGAGTCCGGACAACAAAGCACAAATTACAAATACGATGTTATTGATCCTGCAGCAATTTGAAATAAGACTCTTGATGCATCATGTTGTCGAAACAGTGCATCCATAGAGTGAACAATGAGAATATAAGGCTCCGATTGAGGAAAAATTAAGCTGATTGGCCAACTCACTAGCTTCTTTTGTCAATGGTTGATTCTCGAACAGCAGGTGATATTTGGATGGTCAATATATCTGCCAGTCATACTCACTAATCTCAGTTGATCATCTGTTTTTGGCCAGGTGACTAGCAAAATTCAGAAGAGGCAAGATGAAACCTTCTCAAACCTGTTGAACCTTCAGGGGGTTGCTCCTCTTCTTGTTGGATAGATAATTGGCATTGATTGACCCATAAAGATTTGCAACCCCAACTGAAGTGGATTTGCATTTGGTTCTGTCCACAAAATGTTTGGAAGGCTAGGAAAAGATGTGACTTTAAAAAGACAAGTGAGATGTTTACTAATTCAAGTTTACATCCCGACTCAGACAGTTTATGTGACATATTGTATGCTGAATGAAACATTGCCTAAAAACATGTTCATCTTTTGCTCATTAAGTAAGAGTGTTGCAAAGGTTGACCTAATGTTTGTTCTTGAAATAGTCTTTCAGTTTCTAGGGCTCTAACACTGGACTACTTCAAATGCAGCTGCAATGCGTGTTGCCATTTGTGACGTTGTCGAGGTCAGATAAGTGTGCCTCATTTAAGATAGTGTGTGTGTTTAGGAAAATGTCTTGCGTTTAAACCATTATCACACCTAATAAAGGCAGAAATTGGATCACCTTCGATTCTAGTACAACTGGATTTTAGGCTGGATCACTTTTCCACACAGTGCTAGAAAAGAGCTCTGTGACCAGTGAGCTTCAGTAAAACATCTTTGTCTTTCATTGCATGACCTCAAATCAATACTGCAGATGATCCATTAAAGTACACATTGTCAGGTATAATTCTAACATACATTGAGGAATTATTTCATTAGAGTTTTGCAAATTAACCCATTTATAAGTTTTCAGATTAACCCATTAAGAGGTTTGAGTGTTTACAGAATCAGAGGATTGTGGATTGACTTACAGAAGTTTGAAAAGTCACTTCTCATTCAGTTTCAACTGTGATTCAGTGGGTAGCACTTTTGTCTCTTAGTCAATCGGTTCTAGATTCAAGTCTCACTCCAAAGACTTGTATATAAAATGTAGGCTGGCACTCCCAGTTCAGTACTAAGAAAGTGCTATACTGTTGGAGGATGACATGTTAATCTGAGGCCAATCTGTTGATAAAAATGAGTAGGAGCGTTCCCCTTGGTATCCTGGCAAATATGTTTCCATCAGCTACCATCTACCCATTATTATGTTACTATTTTTGTGAGCTTATTGTGCACAAAACACATTATATACATGAAAATAGGGAAACACTTTAAAAAGTACTTGAATGTCTGCTAAGTATTTTGGGCCATCCTGAAGTTAAAGGTGCAATGTAAATGCAAGTTTTTTTTAATATTCGTTGGACAATCCAGCACAGTTCCTATTCACTCGTTTCTTGTCTGTTTGGCTGTCTAAAGGAAATCAAATATTTCAATGATTGAATGAAAGATATCTGACAAATAAAAACATGTAATAATGTTGAGTGTTCCAAATATATGATTTCAGAACCCCAGTTCTTGCTGCTATTTTAGTCTTTGACCAGTGAATGGGCCATCAGTGATTAGGTGTATTTTGGCTGGACAGTCAATCTGCTCAGTTAAATACCACTGCGCAGGAGGAGAATGATCCTCTTGTGTTTGTGCACATGTAGTTCAACTTTTGTATTAATTAAGTTTCAAGCTTGTTTTGCTTTGACAGGTGAATCTCATGGTCCTCCGAACCATCACATGGGCCATCCACAAGAAATGAGGCGTGATCCGAGCACAGAGCGTGATCCTGAACGGGGACCTCCTTACAGGGGTTCCCATGACTGGAATGATCCTCGGGAAAACAGAGGGTCTGCAGAGAGACGAGGCCCACCCCAAGACTACCACGATCGTTTTGAAGGACCAGATCAGTATCATGATGATTACCGGAAGGACGAGCGATACAGCCACAGGTCGCGGGAGTTTGAGAACCGTATGGGTCCGCTACCCCTTGATGAGGGCTGGAGACGGGGGCCTGGTCCTCAGCGGGATTTTCCTCCTGATCAGGAGTACAGGGACTTTGGGGATCCTGAGCACAGAGGCCCAAGCCGGGGTCCACCTCAAGGTTGGGATGGAAGGAAACCATTAGATGAACGATTCATGAGGGAGCCAGACGATATGCGCTTTCGTGGGCGAAGGGATGACAGGTGAGAATAAATTCTCAGTGGTAACAAATGGGGAACTCTGTTGCATGTAGCTCTAGTAAATCAAAAGCACTAATTTTATTCACAAATATGTACGCAACTGGATTTTAAATGAGACCCAGTATAATTTTAGACCCACAGTTTTTGCTTAGTGAAGTGAAACATTCCTTCAGCTGGAAGTGCAATTTATTGAGCTTTGTCGTACAAACAAGTTACAGCAAGTAGCCAATGTATGACGACTATGTTACCAGTGAAAAGGAGGTCAAAGAACTAGTGTGTCTGTTAAAAGATAACTTAGAGCAAATTATTAATAGGAATGAATGTACCCATAAAGGAATATCAGTCATATCCTTTACAGTGGCCCAGATTTTGCAGTTAGAAGCTAGTTGGGAATACTTACACAGACCTCAATTATCTAGTGATCTCTTTGGCATGGCTTTCCCCTTTCCTGACAGACGTTTAAATCTAATACCAAGTTAAGGTGATCTCTTGCATGGTTTAGTAAGGTCAGCAACTAAAGGGAAACAACCAATCAAATTGAAGTATTCACATACCGCAAACCAGGAAGTTAAAACGACTTAAAAATCTTCACTTTTAAGTTGTATATTCAGATAGTGAAATAAATGTGTAAATATTAAGGAAGGAGCTAAAATAAAGATAAACAGACTTGAAAATAATAAAATTGTTTTTTCAAATGCAACCTCTTACTGTTTCAGAGAAATCTGATATTCAACAAGTAGAAAATTAGTTTCTTAGGGCTGGTAAAGATGTTGAAGTTAGCACTTTGCTAAAACCTCAGTAAACTCTCATTCAACAAAATGCAACTTTTTGAGGAGTCCAAGAGTGAATGAGTGAAATTCTCGCCAAACCGTGATTACATTGGAGATTGCACTTTGTGAAAATTTTTCACATTTAATGGTGGAGATTCTGTACACTCACTGACTGCAACTTCTGAATTTTTGCATTATGCTGTGCATTTCCGATCTCCCAACTTTGCTATCAGTTTTCGGTGAGGGAAACTCACATTTTTGCTGTCATTAGTACAACAAAGGAGGACTTTGTTATACTAATGATAATACATCAGCGTGAATGGGCGCAGACATGTGTAGCGCATTAGAGAAGCTGGTAAAAATATGTTAAGCAGAAACTGGAAGGTTCCTGGGACTCATGAGACACATTGGGAATACAATGTCCAAGGAATGAAGTGAAATGTATGATACCTTGACATTACACAGAGCTCCGTAAATACTCCAATAGACAAGGGCTGGAAGGTTGCCAATGTGGTTCTAAGTATTCAAAAAGGAATGAAGTACAAATTGGCAATTGCAAGCTAGCTAACCTAAAAACTCATATTGGAAAAAATTGAGGGCATTATATTTAAGGAAGAGCTTTCAGCATGGTGTTATAGATTGCGACATACATTTCTTTGAGAATTCCTTGAGGAAGTGGTTGTGCTGAGGGCCTAGTATAACCCAGTGAACCATTAAAATGCAGTTTATTTATATTTTTCAAAAAGCATTCAACGAAGTTCATTATGTGAGTGTTCTGAAATTGATTACATTTTCTAAATATTAAGAATCAATTTGGCAATAGAAGGTGATGATAATTGGGAGATGCCCTAGTCGAAATTTGAGAGGTATAGAATTGGATCAAGCCAAAAAGGACAGGTTGTTGGGCCCAGCAAACATATTCCTAAAGATACTACTACTGTGAGTGTAAAACTGCAGCTTGTAGCTATAACGCACTAAGTCTCCACAGTTAAGCACAGAAGATGGTGGAATTTAAATTAACTTGGAATTAAAACCTAATGATGACCATGAAACTATTGTTGATTGACATAAAAAACTCTTCTGGTTCACTAATGTTGTTAAGGGGAGAAAACCTGTCATCCAGACCCACAACAACATGGTTGACTCTTAAATGGCCTAGCTACAAATGCAAAGAAACCAAAAAGGAGTGACACGGGACAGGCACTGGAAATGGCAATGGTAACCTTGGCCATGTCGATCCTGCAAAGTCCTCCTTACTAACATCTAGGGATTTGTGCCAAAATTAGGACGTTTTACAGACTAATCAAGCAGCAGTCTAACATAATCATACTCTCAGAATCATAACTTGTGGATAATATTCCAGTTACCACTATTACGAGCAGAAGTATATTTTTCCCTCTTACTGGTCCATTATCACCTGCCGCAGACCCAGCTTAGCAGCTACGTTACCTGGCTAGCTCAGTCTGGGTGGTGTTATTGAGCCACTCTTGGTGGTGGACACTGAAGACCCCCACCTCAGTGCTTCCTCCAAATGGTGTTCAATATGGAGGAGTACAGTAGTATGCAGTCGTTGAGGGAATTGTCCTAGGCGTTATCAATACCAACTCTGAATTTCATGAAATCTCATGGCACTAAGTCACACATGGACAAGGAAATCTGCTGCTGATAATCATGTACTGTCCTTCCTTAGCAGAGGAATCAGTACTCCTCCATATTGAACACCACTTGGAGGAAGCACTGAGGTGGGAGACCTCAGTGGCCATCACCAAGAGTGGCTCAATAACAGCACCACAGACTGAGCTAGCTGGGTCTTAAAGGACGTAGCTGCTAAGCTGGATCTGCGGCCGATGATGAGGGACCAATAAGAGGGTAAAACATACTTAACCTCATCCTCGCCAACCTGCCTGCAATAGAAACATCTGTCCATGATAGTATCATTATAAATTACCAATGCACAATCCTGGTGGAGAACCGTCATAGGTGTAGCTCATCCCATCTTCATATTGAGGATACTCCATTGTGTTGTGTGGCACTACCACCTTGCCAAAAAGAATAGAATTTGATCAGATCTAGCAACTCAACACTGAGCCTCCATGAGGCGTTGTGAGCCATTAATAGCAGCAGAATTGTACTTAACCAATCTGTAACCTGATAATCTGGCATATTCCCCACTCTGCCATCACCACCAATGAAGAGTGCAGGAGGGCATGTCAGGAGCAACACCAGGCACACCTAAAAATGAGGCATCAACCTGGTGAAGCTATAATGAAGGAATACTTGCATGCCAAACAGCACAAGCAGCAAGTAATAGACAGTGTTAAACAATTCCACAACCAATGGATCAGATCTCAGCTCTGCAGTCCTGCTAGTGAAAGGTGGTAGACAATTAAACAAGTCACTGGAGGAGGAGGCTCCACAAATATCCCCACCTCCTATGATGGAAGAGATTAGCAGTGCAAAAGACAGGGTTGAAGCATTCGCAACAATCTTCAGGCAGAAATGCTGAGTGGATGAACCATCTTGGCCTCTGAGAGTGTCCATCACCCTTTCAACAAACAATCCTCCACCACCAACGAATAATGACAGCAGTGCCTACCATCTACAAGATGCACTGCAGGAACTCAGGGTTCCTTAAGCAGCTGTTCCAAACCAATGATCACTACCATCCAGAAGGACAAAGGACAGCAGATATCTGGGAACGCCCCCAACACCTGGAGTTCCAAGTCATTCACCATCCTGATTTTGAATATATTGGTTGTTCCTTCACTGTCGCTGGGTCAAAATCCTAGAACTTCCTCTTTAGCACAGTGGGTGTATCTGTATTTGGATTGCGGCAGTTCGAAAAGGCTGCTCAATGTCACCTTCTCCAGGGCAATTGGGGATGGGCAATAAATGCTGGCCTCGCCACTGACACCCACATCCACTAAATTAATTTCTTAAAAGCTGCGTGAAGGCACAAAGATAGAATCTGCCAAGAGGTGGTCTGGTTTACCCTTTACTTGAGATAATTTGCATTCATGACTCCAGCTTGGTTTTACTGTGAAGGAATGAGTTGTAAAATTCCTTTGGTAGATTTGAACAGGTTTTCAAACAACCTGGGAATGAATTTGAGCAGAGATATTGAGATCAACTACACCCATCTCGAGGCAGATGGGGACCAGGTTTTGATCCATGTGATCAGTTTGAAGATTCCCAGTGTTTTTGTATAGATTTGAAAATCAGGTTTTAAATATCAGCCAATTGTAATATCCCTGGAACCACTCTCTTTGGAAGTTGGGAATGGGCGACAATCCATCAGGCACTGCTGCCAGCTGGATAGAGCCCAGCAGTACATCAGGTCAGTATATGGCTGAATCCATTTATTCAAGACCATTTGGAAATGTGTAGTTTCAATTCAAACTCTATCCAGACATTTTGTATTTGTGTTTTCCATAGAAGGTTCACTGAAAGTCCCTTCTTCCTGGGATAGCTTAACTGAGGTGAACAATGAACTCTTTTATTGCTATTGGATCGTATTAGGTATTCCACTCTATCTTGCATTGTTTCCAAAGGCTAGTATTGGCCATACCAGATGCTTTTAGTAACAGAATAAACCTGCAAGCAGGTTTATGGACAGAAGCAGCAGTATAAGCAACACCTTGAATCAATTCAAATACATTCGTGTAGAGCCAACTCTCAAAACTTGAGCAAACAAGTCAGCCAGACAGAATCTTTCCCACCCTTGAGATCAAAATACTTCTCAGAAAGAAATAGTAGACATTCCTCAGGGAGCTGACTGAATTGACATTTTAGGAATCACCTACAGAGAATCGTTCTGTTTTCTCATCCCAAGGCTAATAACCACCGGGCCTTGTTTTGAAGGTCAGTCTGAAAGGATAAATTTTTGACAATCTTAATCTACAAACTCAGAAAAGTGTTTGTGCTGGTCTGTGGCCTTTGATGTGTGCATCCTTTGTTTGAGCTGTTGTCCAATTGACCCTTTATTGATCAAAAGGAGCAGCCTATTTGATTTTGATTACAGCAATTATTTCAACCGATGCATTCACTCATGACTTAGTTTTATCATCAAAATACCTACATTAAAGATACTTTCCCTTTTCAGCAATGTCAAAACTGCGACCTGTTCTCAAATACAGCTCCTGCACTCTGACAAACCAGTTCTCAAAACCCGGGAACTCGTTCATACTGTATTTATTGTCTTTGTTTGGATTTTGTGAACTTGAGGATTTTGAAAGTTGGGTTGTTTCATTGATGGATGAATTCTACGTCAAAGCGCCAAGATCTATCAGAATGAGATCTTGGAGTTCTAATGTCAAATTTATCCATTAACTAGATTTTGACGTGTTTTTGTACCATGCCAAGTTTCCTCAAACGAAGGGCAGTCCATATGGTAAATGTTATGTAGAAATATGCCATAACTTTTGGAATGCCCGGATGGGGCATTTTTCATCATTTGTTAAATATGCCATTTCCCATGACAGTATGATCTATAACTCAAGTAAATAATCAAACAATCCTACCGAAAATCCTTAACTTGATTCAGTACAGCACCAGTGCCCATGTCTGACACACTCATGAAGACAGCAAAACTTGGTACAATCTGTCCCAAATTTAGCTTCATTTTATGGATTCAGTCTGTTCGTGGAACAATAATGATGCAATTAGTTGGCCATCTTGCTCAACAACTTGGAGATTGTCTGCACTTGTTTCTTGACGTGGGACAAGGTGATTTAAGGATGGAATTCCCTTTTGCCTACTCTAGTTTTTAGTGTTCAACTCATAATAACCTTGGTAAAATACATCAGCCACTCCAAAGCTGTGTTTTTTGGCCTTGACAGTTAACTCTGATTTGGTTAACCAGGTCAGTATGTATAAATGAAGTACAGACATTGATGCACAGGTCAGGCTAAGAACCTTTCTTTGAGTCACCAGTAATGGTTTCCATCTGTTTTATTCACCATCTTGAAGAAATATCCAAACTTCAATCTGGCTTCATTATTTGTTATCTGACATTGAGCTGCAAGAGGGAGTCAGTGTTCAAAGGGCTAAAGCAGAGGTACCCCAAACAACACTCAACACAGTAAAAGCCCAGGAATGGGAAATATCAGTTTCTGGAGGCTGTTTCTGATGATTAACTGGCCACGATCCTCGGAAGAGTGCAACTCCGCAGGAGACCAGTGAAGAAATAATCTGTCTTCTCATGTTCTCTGAATATGCAAAGTGCTTCACAACCCATGTACTACTTGTAAAGTGCGTTCATTGTTGTTGTGTAGGTAAGTATACCAGATACTCTGCACATGAAGTGTTTTTGATAATTAGTAGGAGTCTGTAACTCCTCCTCCTCCTTTCATAGTTCTACCTTCTAATGTATCCAAACAAGGTAGCTCGTATTTACATAGCACCTCTAATGGAATAAAACATAGCAAAGCACCTCACAGGACTGGTGCCAAACAAAATGTTGATACTGAGCCACATAGAGGTATTGGAACTGATGAACCTTGTGGAATACCACTGGTCATATTCTGCCCATTTATCCCCACACTCTGTCTCCTGCCACTCAATCTATTTCCTAACCAGGTCAATAATTTACCACTAATTCCATGGACATCACCATCAGTCAGCTGCCTCTTATGAAGGACTTTATCAAATTCATTCTGGAAGTCCATGTATATATATACCATTCATTGGTATTCCCTTATCCACTACTTTAGTTACCTTGAAAAAAAAATCACTGGAGTTTATCAAGCATCACCTACTCTTTACAAATCCACGCTGGCTCTCTGATCTGCTGAAAAATTTCCAAGTGTTGAGAAACAGGAAACACATATTAAACTAACTGGTCAGTTATTCTGGATTCCTCTTCTCACCTTTCTTAAATAGCAGAACAACATTCATTTTTACATTCTGAAAGAACTTTAGAACATTTCCATATTGCCAATTTTCTCACCAACTTCCTTTAAAATCTTGGGATTGGAACCATCTGTTCCTGGGCATTTGTCACTCTATATTAGCTTCTCTTGTCTGTAATTTTATTAACCTTAGTTTTAGTGAGTCTGTGTCCCTTATTCAATCATAGTTTTCCTCAAGATGTCATATTGACCTCTTTCTCTATTGTAAATACTGACACAAAGTAATTATTCAACATGTCTGCCATTTCCTTCTTTTCATTGGCAACATCACCATTCTCAGTTTTCACAGGACCCATTTGGTTCCTGATCACCTTTATTCCCAATATTGTAAAAAAGCAATTTGTATTTGATACCCTTGCAAATTTCTTTTCATGGTTCTTCTGTCTGTTTTATAAGCTTTTGCTGTTGCCATCTGCAAGGCTGTACTAGTACCTATGTACAGGTGATGTCCTGTGAGAATACTGACAACTATAGTTATGCATAGATAATCGCACCTTTGCTGCTATCAATTTTGGGAATTTGTACTGGGCAGCTGCTGCTTGAAATGGGTGTTGATGAGTATGCTATACACGCTGTAATCTGTTGTTGGGCCACTTTCCATGTAGTGTTATTCAACCTCAGTTGCCAGTTATGCTCATCAGGTATAAGGACTGTATAATTAATTACAATGATTGTGTGAGGGCTGTTTCATGGGCAAAGGTAAGCAAACACTGGTCTTTTAAGCCCATTTTTGGGTTTGGGGTCAGTATTAAAATTTCTTTACACAAGTTGAATGAAATGTTTTCCTTTAGCCTTCACTTAATGCAACTGTTCGCACCCAAATGGAGGAGCTGCAACAAAGACAGTATACCAATGGATTGAACCCTTGGCCTGTCAACAGGTGTAAAATTGGTTAACTTGTTTCTTCCTTCTGTATGTATATCTTCATAGCACCTTCCTCATTAGCTGGACAGTCAATTTGATTGACTAATCTCAAAGGATTTGACAGGATTAAAGATCTCTTGTCCTACACAGATATTAAAGGGAGGTTTTTCACACAGAGGGTAGTGGGGGTATGGAATGCTCTGCCAAGTAAGGTGGTGGAGGCAAACACGCTAGAGTCCTTTAAGAGTAACTTAGGCACATGACTGAGTTGGAGATGGGTGGATATAGGAGAACCTTTAAATAAGGGTCATTAGCATTGGGGTGTGCCTAGAAATGTAAATGGGTATAGTATGATAATGTTTTTCTCTTTTCATTCACAGGTTTTAAGTCGGTCCACCTCGTGTCCAACGAGGGGCATACACGCGATGGGTCGTACTGGGGCTGCTCTTGGTTGTTCGAGATTGGCCTAGTGCTTCATGTCATTAGTGTGTGCCTAAACTGGACAAGATACTGGGCAAGACGACAGTTCAGTGACTATCGCTGATGGCTGTGCAGACACATGGATTTGGGCCGGTGTCTGTGGGAGTTTGCGCATTCTCCCCGTGCTTGCGTGGGTTTTCTCCGGGTGCTCCGGTTTCCTCCCACACCCCAAAGATGTGCTGTTAGGCTGATTGGCAGGAATAAATTGTCCCTAAATCAGTTTTCCCTCAATCTGGATGGCCATAAAACATTAGATAGGGGTCATGGGTAGTGAGGTGGTGTTGAGATGGCAGCGTGGGCTCGTTGGGCCGAAGGGCCTGTTTCCCAGGCTGATTTTGTTCCTTGTTCTTTGTACTGCAATAATGGACTCATGTTTTAAGGTTATTTTTGAGCTCCCCTGAATTACCCATCCTTAAGATGACCACCTTATTTTCAACCTCTAAACAAATGCCTAAAAAGCGAAATACTGCAGATGTTGGAAATCTGCAATAAAAACAAAGTGCTGGGGAAATGCAGCAAATCTGGCAGCACGTGTAGAGAGAGAAAAACGGAGTTAACATTTTGAGTCCAGTATGACTTCTTTGGAGCTAGAATCCTTGTTCTGTGTGCAGAATGTCATCTATTCAAGTTTATAATTCAGTGTTGATTTATTTTTTATAAAGTCTGTTGTTTCAGATTGTCTTCAGATTGTTGTGGTGTTTTGATTAACAGTCTTCTAGGGCAATCGTAAACTACACTAACTCAAATTTTATCTCAGAAAATCATGGGTGTGGATATTTAAGCTCCCTTTGCAAGAGGATCACTTTGATGATAAACCATTGCATTCTCTATGATCAGATAAAGGGCATCTATTAATCTAAGTCATTAGTTTATAAGGGTGAAGTAAAGCATTTTGTTTGGCTGAATAGTTGATGTCCCAGTGAGCTGCAACTGAGGGACGACAGATGACGGAGCTCATGTGCTGTACTGAAGCAATGGATTGTAGTGCTGGGATAACATGATTTTTGTTATTTGACATGTTCATACTGAAATTGAGTTTATGTGAGCAGAACATCAGTACTGGTGTTCAGAATATTGCTGAGAGTGTTGTACGCAGCTTACTGGGGCCTGGAAAGGATCCCTGGAGCTTATTTCTGGTGAAGGATCAGGCTATGTGTAATATGAACATTATAATTTATGGCAGTTGGACCTGCATTTCTGAAATGTCTCAGACTACTATATGGTCACTATTCTTCATGAGATGTAGAAATGTTATGGTCAGTTAGGCCCATGAGACTGCAATAGCTGTGAGTGAACTTCCAAATATTCTCTGTCCAGGTTCCGGCCCGTTCGAGGGGGATCACGGCATGATGGTCGTGGTCCACGAGGGAGAGATGCTTTCGTGAACATGGATGAGTTCATGGGCGATGAGGAGTTTGACCAATCAGAGGAGAATGCAAGGGGCCGTGATCCAGGAGGGAGAGGTCGGGGCCGTGGAACAATGCGAGGTATAGCTGACTGTCGGCGTACTATATTTATATTGGTAGTTTATTGGGTAGGCATTGAACCATATATAAATAATATGTGTGGCCAAATTAAAAAGCACTTCAAACACATAAAGTGGTTACTGGCACAGTCAGTCCCAATTATATCTCAACAGTGAGAGACACTATTGGTGGAAGGTGATGCAAAGTACACGAATACAGATTTAATTGCCATCCAATTTACAGCACACCCCCTCAAAAACATTGACCCGTTGACAGCTGAATGTGCTTATAGGCTTTCCAATGGTACCCCAGCTTGCAACTAGAACATAAAAGCATGGGCTGACCATTTGTCCCCTCAAGCCTAGCGTGCCATTTTTTTGGATTGTGCATTTCAGCTGTTCTATCCAAATTAGTTCCATAACCCTCAATAATCTTCCCTTACAGATAATTGTCAATCTTATTTCTGAAAGCTTCTAACTCTGATTTTGATGTTCAGCCCCCCACATATTTCTCTCTATCTCCCTGTAAGTGTCTTTAATCACGGAAGGCACCTATGATACTGCATGGTGACAACCCAAAATGACAGGATTGATTCCAAATTGTTGAGTTGTTTCATTTTTGATTTTGCAGGCGGGCGAGGGGGTCTCCTTCCTCTCCCTGGCCATGATGAATTCCCTCGCTTTGAAGGTGGCCGTAAGTCAGAGAAAAGGCCATTGTCTCCAGGAGGTCACCGGGATGGCTGGGGAGGCCGAGGAGATCGAGGTGAAATCCATGATGCCAGTAGAGAACAAGGTTTGTTCTGAGGATCATCAACATCCATAATCAAATATTGCCTAAATAGTGAAGCAGAGTCCCAGTGGTAGGGTTGCTGGGGGGAATTGTGTGTCGAGCCAGTGTGTGCGCTCAGGCCACCATGTATGCAATGATATCAATATACAAGTATATTGTATATGTTGATATCTGCTCCTCCCTGGAAGAAGCTATAGCTAGTTTTGGGGTTATTTATATGAAACTCAATCTGTAATCTGGCTGTGGCATTTTCAGCTGCCTGAGCTAAAATATAATTTATGTTTGTTTTATGCCAAACATTTTAAATTCTCTTTTTATTTGGCTCTGTAAAGTTTGAGTGGCCCATAGTCAGAATATAAAATGTGGTTAGCTGATTTACAAGAGGCCTTTACTGTGAAGTTTCAGTTCCTCCAATTTATCATATACTTGTCTGGTTGGAAGGTGAGACTGGCTGCAGTCACTATGCAGATGATTCTTGCCAGAACCACTCATCCCTTCATGGCCAATCTCCAGGCAGCAGAGGGAGACCTGCATCACTCCATAGCATGGACACTGTGTCACTTCTACCCCGCAAGTGACTATAGAATGAAGGGCCAGGAACACCTGATCAAAGAAACTTGGGTGCACTTGGCTCCCTGGCTGAGGACAGAGGTCCAAGTAAGTTTCTGCCTGTGTGTGTGTGTGTCCATCCAAGGCTGCACCAGCAGCCAGACAGTGACAGGACATCTGAGTAATCAAAGCTGCTTTTCAGTGGCAACACCCTTTGCCGGCACAGGGTTAACTTTGGAAGGGCAGCTCTCGCCAGTCTGTGCCATGCTTGCAATGGAGTAATCCCGTGGCAGAGAGGTTGCTATCGGAACCACCCTGTTGCTGCACAAAGACATAGGGAGCAGCGCGGCCAAGTGCTTGCCACTTCCCTTGTGTAAATCAGTGCCGAGGCAATCAGAACTTCATTAATGATGTTTGAAGTTTGTTGGTGTTTGAGCAAAGTACCCCAGCTTGGCGTCTTGAAGGGATTAATCACGCATTTGTCTTTCACTCAAATTGAGGTGATTTGTTATCCTCTAAGACAAGCAGGTTCCTTATGCTATGTCCTTTCAGTGGTGAACTAGCAGCAAAATAGGATGTTTGTGTCGACTGTTTTGTCACTGCTGCAGAGGGATTTATTATAAAATATTCTGCATAGGATATCAGCGAGAGGAGTAGGATTTGAAATGAGCTGTTTTTTAATGGATTCTTTTACAGGCCGAAGTGGGCCAGCCTCATCACCACGCATGCCCAAGTCCGGCCGTTCCAATTCACATGAGGGAGATCGACACGACGGTTTCCACCGAGATGATGGATTCAGTGGCCCCGCAGGACCCCCTCCACGGGGTGGAGCCAGAGGCGGGCCCAACTGGGGAAGGAGTGGCAAGGGTTCAGGTCCGGTGCCGCGCCGAGGTTCCTCCAGAGGCAGCAGGGGAAGATGAGTGGAGCAGCAGCTGAGAGAATAGTTTTTACCCCTGATACCCAGTGACATGTACAGTCTTTCAACTGGAACTTGTGCGTGTGGCCAGTGAGCGGATCTGGCCTCAGAAGCAGCCATCGTTCCTTTTTCATTTTTGTACAGTTGGCAGCAGTGTTTGTTGTTAAACTCCAGCAGTTTTAGTGTTGTGGGCTCCGGAGCATTGCCACACACAGTGATATGTGTCAGAACAGAGCGGCTCTGACTCCGTGTACAGTTTGTCTCAAGTGTCATTTTGTATGACTACACAATATAATTTGTGCAAAATTTAACAAAAAGACATGGAAACTGGCCTGTTTTTATTTTGCCGCATATCACATCACACACCTGTTGATTGTCTTGTGAAGTCTTTGCTTGATTCAAAACTAAGGGCTCGCGGTAGTGAAATTTGACGCTGACTCCAATGGAACAGATGTGTTAAAAGCAAGTATTGATAGGCACCGTACAGACACTACATACAAACAGGGTCTTTGTCTAGTGTCATCTAGGACTTGTACTTATCACAGAACCTTTCATTACTATATTGAGGTATAAGCCTAGATTCTGCACTCAAGTTCTTAGCCAAGTTACCACACAAGTTGGGATATTTCAGAGATACATACTGGCAGCAAAGATACAAATAATTCAAAACATTTCATATACACAAGTTAAGGTATCTGTAATCCAGCTATGGGCAGTACGGTCACAGGCACAGAACTAGATCGAAATGGGTGCAGCAGAGATACACCACTGAAGCTTGAGAGGGGAAGAGAATGCGATATGGAGGCCAGTAACAAAATGAGAAGTATGAGTGGTGCTAATATACTTTTCGCTGCAAGTGCGAGCAAAGGCAAACAGACACTCCAGGGGCTGCTATGGGCATTAACAATACAAAGGCAGCTACAGAGTTTTTTTTAATACAAATGTAATTAAGGGCCTGTGGAAACATCACGAATCAGATGCTACCAGAACTTGATGAATGCAAGTGGTAAGAACAATGCAGGTATTTACTGGCAATACAAGAGGAATTTCAGAAAGTGTAGAGAGAGAGATCGAGAAAGTGCCAGCTCACTAATTATCTGTAATGTCAGTTGGTTCTATCTCCTGTGGCCCACATTTCACTGACTTCCTTGCACAAATTTGCCCAGTACACACATTTATCATTGTGCTCACTTGGCATGCTAATCTTTGATGACTTGACCAATAGATCCCTGTGCTTTGTTGACACAGGTAACATAAAGAACAATCTACTTTGTAATAAAGATAAACTGAATCTTCTGCAGATCATTCTAATTTCACATACCCTGTATATAATGTCACCAACTAGCTCAACCCAGCTCCCCTTCATTCACTTAACCTCTCATTTTGCTGATCACTTCTGAACACTACCCTCGAAAGCAAGATAGAAACAAGAGCCTTTTTACTTCAGAGTAAGATCTTAGGTGGTTTGATGGGTAAGAACTAAAAGTGATGGCTAAATTTTTAGAGTTTTAACCGCAATATTCTTTTGGGCTCATAGGTGCGAGTCATTCCCATTTTGTGTTTAAGATGTGCCTATATTGCCTGATATCAGCATGACGGTGTAATGTTGTGATTTGAACCAAATACTAAAATATTTTACCTGTCTCCACATGCCTTTCCAAACTTTGAAGACAAATTCAGTAACCACTTGGTAAAACAAGGCCAGAGAGGAATCATGAAGGTGCTTTATTTCACAGTAAGTGAACATACAGAGCAAAGTGATTAGATTTGATTAGGTCACTAAGCACATAGTTATCGAAAAATAATGAAGATACAACACTTCTCCATAACGTGATTTAAAAGAAATCCTAATTACCTTCCCTGCATTCTCTATCTGAGTATGGGTTAAAGCTTGTCCTTGTAGCCTTAAGTTTAAAACTTGAGTGACGTTTTATGTGTGCCTCTGGTTTTACTATTGTGTTCACATGCGTAAGGGAAGACCCTCAAGCACATGAAACCAAGGACGTTTCAACCTAATCAGTCAGAGCTGTTAACTCAATTTTGGAGACAAGCTAAAGCAAACATCATTATTTATATCTAAGCCAAGTGACATTTGTCCTTTATGTCTTCAGTACCTTGTTGAAAATATTTTTAAAAATTATGTGAACCCACTTTGCATTAAAAAACCAAAATTGGAAACTAAGTACTCTGCCAAATTCTTTCTGTGGATAAAACGTACCAAAAGTCCCAGTGTGACTGTAATAAGGGCCAATGAACTATTTGGGTCAGTTGAAAGAGACAGCCTGAGTTAGCATTTCAATGCCAGAACTGAACTGGAAATTCTGCCTCAAAGGTTGCATTGTGTTATACTCATAAATTGACAGAAAAATATGTCAACAGTATTCATTTTCTTTAGGCCTTCTCAAATTACACTCGGAGTATAGCATCTAGTGCTTGTGGTTTAATTTTCAGAGCAAGAAACTCTTTTTGTTCCTGTGCATTAACAACCTGAGGTGGTTCACAACTGAATCTGATTATTTGGTTCTGAGATCCTTTGCATCCGAAATATGTAAATGTGGTGGCACCAGAATTCCTTGTAAGCTTACAAACAGTGTCTGTCGTCCATGCCTCCAGCCCAAGTTTTGCAGTTGGACCTTCTCTCCTTCAGAGAAGTAATTTTCAATGCATGCACCTCCCTGGATAGCTGCCAAGAAAAGTAAGTGTACCATTCAATCTTCAACAAATAGCTGAAACAAATGCTTATTTTTTAAAATGAAAAAAAATGATCTTGTGGTATTTTCACAACAAGCAGCATAGGTAGTTTCATATATGTATGACTAGGGCATCATCCCAAGTTTGGCATTATCCTTCACAACTAGTGGAACTGTCAACAACCTTCAACTTTATTGCAAATTTGCCAACTGACAAATGTTGGAGTTTATGACTCACGGTATAAACCATTGGAAAATATGAAGCCTTTTTAGTTTTCTGCAGCAGTTATTTGTACGTTTTCATTCCACTTCATTGCTGTATCCTTTGAGTTAGGCAGAAATGTAGTAAAAACTACAGCCTCTGTGATGTCTATGCCTATCTCAATCTAAATCATTCTGTAGGAGGTGAAGCTACCTGGTATATTCCTATTTGTCCCTCATGTATGGCCATTGGTGTGTTGTCCCACAGGAGCAGAATAAAAGCTTCAAATGCTGCTCAATTTGCAAAAATTGTTTTACATGAGCAGGAAATCCCAGCAGCACTCAATTTCTATGGGCTCCTAACTGAATGGGGGCTTATGTGGCAGAATTTGCTTTTCATATCAGTTACCCAATGTTGATGTGTAAGATTCATTCATGCTATTTTCATCTGGGTGGGAATTAATGGATGGAAATGATTTGAGCAATTGGATAGGTGCTGAGTATAATGTAGTTGGTGACTTAAAAAGCTCAGATTCTTGTGTCTCACTGATTTGTACTTTTTGATTTTAAGAATTAATTGATTCAATATTTGCTAATTTAACAAGTGTTTGACAGTTTAGTTGATCATGTTTTTATATCTGATAGATCTGTAAATTTGGGGGTGTGGCACACCGAGTTATGCTCCAAGGCTACATTGGGGTCACACAAGGTGCAACACTTGTTTTTACATTGATGAAAAGTGCAGTCCGGATAAACCAACATGGCACGTTGACAATCATCCTGAACTTGAGCTTGGTATCATCTAACCATTAATGGATTCTTCCATTGTAGTTCGAAAAGAAAAACCAATTGATAATTTCAGTTGATGCTGTCTAGTGTGTGTGTGACATTAGGCCAAATCTCGATTGGATAGCCAATTGCAGATACTGCATATAAAGTCAGTACTAGAGGGATGGGTGGAGGCATTGACTTTGTGCTACTTTTGCTTGTCCTGAAGATATTTTTCCCTAAATATCAAAATCACTTGAAATTTCACCATTTGTATTGGAATCCAGCTTGCAAACTCTGAAGTTGGCTTTCAGATCGTCTTTAGATCTTTATTTGGAATGTCTTTTGTTGCAGGTTCCTGTGTTCAGTTGGTTCTGCGTTTGTTCTGCAGGACTCCTCAATTCAGACCACATGACCAATTCAGTGAGATTGAGTTCTGATGAGCATGCCCTTGCTGCCAGATATACATCATCTCATTTAACCATGACTTAATTACCATATCTCCTCCTTAGTCTGTTCAATCAGCGTGGCTGCATGAGGGCCTTTGGCTCTTCCAGTATTTTTGTCTATGGCTCATGTTAAATGGAGCAAAGTCTGATGATTTCACGTTGCTAAATCCCTAGAGTCAAGTCTGTGAATGAGAAGTACCATCTCCTCTCCCACAAAAACAAATTTTCTCCTGCTCAGAATTTAGGAGTGAAATTAGAAAGCACTTTGTGCATAAGACTAATGGAAATCAGGACCTTCCTCCATCCCAAAGGCTGTGGATATGAGGGGGGGAGGGGGTGCCTGTTAGGATCAATTGAAATTTAAGTCAGAAATAGATTGTTAATGAGGGACATGGAGCAAAGGCCAGTAAATATATAAATGAGCCATGGGCTAATTAATGGTGGAACTGGCTTAAAGGCCAGAGTTTGAATCAATGTTTTTGCTCAGGTCACCATCATCATCCCCAACATTGAAGCATTGGCCACATTTGACCAGCTCTGGTGGCTGGACCACATTGTCCACGTGCCTGATACGAGACTCCTGAAACAAGGACTCTACTCAGAGCTTCAACACAGCGAGCGAGCCCCAAGAGGGCAGAGGAAACTCTTCAAGGATATCCTCAAAGCCTCTTTGAAAAAGTGCAACATTCCCACCAACACGTGGGAATCCCTGGCCCAAGACCACCCAAAGTGAAGGAAAAGCATCTGGGAAGGAGCTGAACACCTCACGTTTCATCGTCGAGAGCAAGCTGAAGCCAAGTGTCAATGGTGAAAAGAATGCTTGACAACCCAGGCAACCCACCTGCCCAGTCCTGTAACCGTTCTCTGCCCTATCTGTGACAGAAACTTGTAGAGTCACATATTGGACTCTTCAGTAACCTGAGCACTCATTGTTAGTGTAGAAGTCAGTTAATCTCCATCCTGAGGGATTGATTAAGGTTAAGACATTAGAATCAGTGTCTTTAGAAGGAGGCCATTTGGCCCATATCAGCTCTGTAAAGAGCAATCCATTCCCTCCATTCTATTCCTATAACTCTGCAAGAAGTGTCTCCCCAATATCCTTTTGAAATCGTTGATCAAATCCTCTTGCACCACCCTTTAAGGCAATGAGTTTTGTAAAATTGCACTACTTCAACCCCCAGCCCCCTCCGACCCAACTCACCCCCTGGAGGAGTGGAGAACATAGATAATCTCAAAATAATGTTGGGTGCAGTGCAGGATAGTTAAGAGTCTGTATGCGAAGCCTTTCCATCAACAGAGAATGGCCTTCACTCCAATGATACTTCCTCCAAATCCAAAGGGAATCCTCATTGAAAGAGCCCCTCCCCGCTAATATTCCCTTCGCCCCCACCCTCCAAAATTTTGCCTGCTCCTAATTTTTTGCTGCTGGGTTGTGTTGACAGGTATCTTACGGGATAAGAGTACTTTTGTTTACAATCCTCTGGTCAAAACAGTCGGTATTCTTATTTAACCACTGCTAAGGAAAACAAGAGCCTACAGTAGCATGAACTCTAGACAAGTGGTCCTGAGGTGGGGGCAGATTATTGCCGCAAAGCCCAGCACTGTTAATGTCCATATGATGTGTCCAGCTCAAACAGTGCGGTGGGGAGGAAGGCAGGGCTGATTTCTTTGTCATGAGCCTAAAGGTACTGAGACCAAATGGAACATGCTCCTCACGGTGTGAGTTTCGAGCTCAGTTTGAAGTTGTCTTGTTGGAATATGTGATCCAGTATTAGCCCAGTACTATGATGCAGAGTGCCGCTACTGACGGGTGATTAATGTCCCAGGAGAGGGAGACAAGTCTCTTTTGCTTCAGGAGCCTGGGCTGTTTCCCACATTAGAACCATTCCAATCCCAGACTGCGAGCCGTCTCGTGATGTTGCCAAAAGCCGACTCTGCCGCCCAGCTCCCTCCTTTTTTGGGCTGAAACTCTCTCTCTTTGCATCTTTGCAGAACCTTGGCAGTCTGTAAGGGGCCAGCGAGCGGAGGGAGAGTCGCTGCGAGGAACATGACGGGAAGGTGAGGAACGGGGTCCCTATTCCCGGAGGAGGCACATTGAGGGAGTGAGGAGGAGGGGGATGTGAGCGAGGCAGAGGGGCAGACAGTGGCTGGGGCCAGGGTGTGGGGTATCAGAATGAGGCAAAGATTGAAACAGAAAACGGGGACTGGGGTATGGGAGTACTGGAAAAAACTTGGAGGTCAAAGTTGCTCTAATCGGGGTTTGTTTCTGAGCGAGAGTCACACAGGGACTGTATGTGTCAATGTTAGTGTGAGCGTGTGTCACTGTTAGTGTGATGGACTGTGTGTGTCAGTATTAATGTGGTGGGCTGTGTGTGTCAGTGTGTGTATGTCAGTGTTAGTGTGATGGACTGTGTGTCAGTGTTAGTCTGATGGACTTTGTGTGTCATTGTGAGTGTATGTCACTTACTGTGATGGACTGTGTGCCAGTGTTAGTGTGATGGACTGTGTGTGCCAGTGTTAGTGTGATGGGCTGTGTGTGCCAGTGTTAGTGTGATGGGCTGTTGTGTGCCAGTGTTACTGTGATGGGCTGTGTGTGTCAGTGTGTGTATGTCAGTGTTAGTCTGATGGACTGTGTGTCAGTGTTAGTCTGATGGACTGTGTGTCAGTGTTAGTCTGATGGACTTTGTGTGTCATTGTGTGTGCCAGTGTTAGTGTGATGGACTGTGTGCCAGTGTTAGTGTGATGGGCTGTGTGTGCCAGTGTTAGTGTGATGGGCTGTGTGTGTCAGTGTTAGTGTGATGGGCTGTGTGTGTGTCAGTGTTAGTGTGATGGGCTGTTGTGTGTCAGTGTTAGTGTGATGGGTTGTGTGTGTGCCAGTGTTAGTGTGATGGGCTGTGTGTGTGCCAGTGTTAGTGTGATGGGCTGTGTGTGTGTCAGTGTTAGTGTGATGGGCTGTGTGTGTGCCAGTGTTAGTGTGATGGGCTGTGTGTGTGCCAGTGTTAGTGTGATGGGCTGTGTGTGTGTCAGTGTTAGTGTGATGGGCTGTGTGTGTGCCAGTGTTAGTGTGATGGGCTGTGTGTGTGTCAGTGTTAGTGTGATGGACTGTGTGTGTGTCAGTGTTAGTGTGATGGACTGTGTGTGTGTCAGTGTTAGTGTGATGGACTGTGTGTGTGTCAGTGTTAGTGTGATGGGCTGTGTGTGTGCCAGTGTTAGTGTGATGGGCTGTGTGTGTGCCAGTGTTAGTGTGATGGGCTGTGTGTGTCAGTGTTAGTGTGATGGGCTGTTGTGTGTCAGTGTTAGTGTGATGGATTGTGTGTGTGTCAATGTTAGTGTGATGGATTGTGTGTGTGTCAGTGTTAGTGTGATGGACTGTGTGTGTGTCAGTGTTAGTGTGATGGGCTGTGTGTGTGTTAGTGTGATGGGCTGTGTGTGTGTCAGTGTTAGTGTGGTGGGCTGTGTGTGTCAGTGTGAGTGTATGTCACTGTTACTGTGATGGACTGTGAGAGTGTGTGTCAGTGTTATTGTGAGTGTGTCAGTGTGAGTGTGGTGGGCGGTGTGTGTTTGTGAGTGTATGTTACTGTGATGGGCTGTGACAGTGTGTGTCAGTGTTATTGTGAGTGTGTCAGTGTTAGTGTGAAGGGCTGTGTGTGTCAGTGTGAGTGTGAAGGGCTGTGTGTCAGTGTGAGTGTATGTCACTGTTACTGTGAAGGACTGTGTGTGTGTGTGTCAGTGTTAGTGTGATGGGCTGTGTGTGCCAGTGTTAGTGTGATGGGCTGTGTGTGCCAGTGTTAGTGTGATGGGCTGTTGTGCGTCAGTGTTAGTGTGATGGGCTGTGTGTGCGTCAGTGTTAGTGTGATGGACTGTGTGTGCGTCAGTGTTAGTGTGATGGATTGTGTGTGCGTCAGTGTTAGTGTGATGGATTGTGTGTGCGTCAGTGTTAGTGTGATGGATTGTGTGTGTGTCGGTGTTAGTGTGATGGGCTGTGTGTGTTAGTGTGATGGGCTGTGTGTGTGTCAGTGTGAGTGTATGTCACTGTTACTGTGATGGACTGTGAGAGTGTGTGTCAGTGTTATTGTGAGTGTGTCAGTGTGGTGGGCTGTGTGTGTGAGTGTGTCAGTGTGGTGGGCTGTGTGTGTCAGTGTGAGTGTGGTGGGCTGTGTGTGTCAGTGTGAGCGTGGTGGGCTGTGTGTGTCAGTGTGAGCGTGGTGGGCTGTGTGTGTCAGTGTGAGCGTGGTGGGCTGTGTGTGTCAGTGTGAGCGTGGTGGGCTGTGTGTGTCAGTGTGAGCGTGGTGGGCTGTGTGTGTCAGTGTGAGCGTGGTGGGCTGTGTGTGTCAGTGTGAGCGTGGTGGGCTGTGTGTGTCAGTGTGAGCGTGGTGGGCTGTGTGTGTCAGTGTGAGCGTGGTGGGCTGTGTGTGTCAGTGTGAGCGTGGTGGGCTGTGTGTGTCAGTGTGAGCGTGGTGGGCTGTGTGTGTCAGTGTGAGCGTGGTGGGCTGTGTGTGTGCCAGTGTTAGTGTGATGGGCTGTGTGTGTCAGTGTTAGTGTGATGGGCTGTTGTGTGTCAGTGTTAGTGTGATGGATTGTGTGTGTGTCAGTGTTAGTGTGATGGACTGTGTGTGCGTCAGTGTTAGTGTGATGGATTGTGTGTGCGTCAGTGTTAGTGTGATGGATTGTGTGTGCGTCAGTGTTAGTGTGATGGATTGTGTGTGCGTCAGTGTTAGTGTGATGGACTGTGTGTGTGTCAGTGTTAGTGTGATGGGCTGTGTGTGTTAGTGTGATGGGCTGTGTGTGTGTCAGTGTGAGTGTATGTCACTGTTACTGTGATGGACTGTGAGAGTGTGTGTCAGTGTTACTGTGAGTGTGTCAGTGTGGTGGGCTGTGTGTGTGAGTGTGTCAGTGTGGTGGGCTGTGTGTGTGAGTGTGTCAGTGTGGTGGGCTGTGTGTGTCAGTGTGGTGGGCTGTGTGTGTCAGTGTGGTGGGCTGTGTGTGTCAGTGTGAGCGTGGTGGGCTGTGTGTGTCAGTGTGAGCGTGGTGGGCTGTGTGTGTCAGTGTGAGCGTGGTGGGCTGTGTGTGTCAGTGTGAGCGTGGTGGGCTGTGTGTGTCAGTGTGAGCGTGGTGGGCTGTGTGTGTCAGTGTGAGCGTGGTGGGCTGTGTGTGTCAGTGTGAGCGTGGTGGGCTGTGTGTGTCAGTGTGAGCGTGGTGGGCTGTGTGTGTCAGTGTGAGCGTGGTGGGCTGTGTGTGTCAGTGTGAGCGTGGTGGGCTGTGTGTGTCAGTGTGAGCGTGGTGGGCTGTGTGTGTCAGTGTGAGCGTGGTGGGCTGTGTGTGTCAGTGTGAGCGTGGTGGGCTGTGTGTGTCAGTGTGAGCGTGGTGGGCTGTGTGTGTCAGTGTGAGCGTGGTGGGCTGTGTGTGTCAGTGTGAGCGTGGTGGGCTGTGTGTGTCAGTGTGAGCGTGGTGGGCTGTGTGTGTCAGTGTGAGCGTGGTGGGCTGTGTGTGTCAGGGTGAGCGTGGTGGGCTGTGTGTGTCAGTGTGAGCGTGAAGGGCTGTGTGTGTCAGTGTGAGTGTATGTCACTGTTACTGTGATGGACTGTGAGAGTGTGTGTCAGTGTTATTGTGAGTGTGTCAGTGTGAGTGTGGTGGGCGGTGTGTGTCTGTGAATGTATGTTACTGTGATGGGCTGTGACAGTGTGTGTCAGTGTCATTGTGAGTGTGTCAGTGTGAGTGTGAAGGGCTGAGTGTGTCAGTGTTAGTGTGAAGGGCTGTGTGTGTCAGTGTTAGTGTGAAGGGCTGTGTGTGTCAGTGTGAGTGTATGTCACTGTTACTGTGAAGGACTGTGTGTGTGTGTGTGTCAGTGTTAGTGTGATGGGCTGTGTGTGCATCAGTGTTAGTGTGATGGGCTGTGTGTGCGTCAGTGTTAGTGTGATGGGCTGTGTGTGCGTCAGTGTTAGTGTGATGGACTGTGTGTGCGTCAGTGTTAGTGTGATGGACTGTGTGCGTCAGTGTTAGTGTGATGGACTGTGTGTGCGTCAGTGTTAGTGTGATGGACTGTGTGTGCGTCAGTGTTAGTGTGATGGACTGTGTGTGCATCAGTGTTAGTGTGATGGGCTGTGTGTGCGTCAATGTTAGTGTGATGGACTGTGCGTCAGTGTTAGTGTGATGGGCTGTGTGTGTTAGTGTGATGGGCTGTGTGTGTTAGTGTTAGTGTGGTGGGCTGTGTGTGTGTCAGTGTTAGTGTGATGGACTGTGTGTGCGTCAGTGTTAGTGTGATGGACTGTGTGTGCGTCAGTGTTAGTGTGATGGACTGTGTGCGTCAGTGTTAGTGTGATGGACTGTGTGTGCGTCAGTGTTAGTGTGATGGACTGTGTGTGCGTCAATGTTAGTGTGATGGACTGTGCGTCAGTGTTAGTGTGATGGGCTGTGTGTGTTAGTGTGATGGGCTGTGTGTGTTAGTGTGATGGGCTGTGTGTGTTAGTGTTAGTGTGGTGGGCTGTGTGTGTGTCAGTGTGAGTGTATGTCACTGTTACTGTGATGGACTGTGAGAGTGTGTGTCAGTGTTATTGTGAGTGTGTCAGTGTGAGTGTGGTGGGCTGTGTGTGTCAGTGTGAGTGTGGTGGGCTGTGTGTGTCAGTGTGAGTGTGGTGGGCTGTGTGTGTCAGTGTGAGTGTGGTGGGCTGTGTGTGTCAGTGTGAGTGTGGTGGGCTGTGTGTGTCAGTGTGAGTGTGGTGGGCTGTGTGTGTCAGTGTGAGTGTGGTGGGCTGTGTGTGTCAGTGTGAGTGTGGTGGGCTGTGTGTGTCAGTGTGAGTGTGGTGGGCTGTGTGTGTCAGTGTGAGTGTGGTGGGCTGTGTGTGTCAGTGTGAGTGTGGTGGGCTGTGTGTGTCAGTGTGAGTGTGGTGGGCTGTGTGTGTCAGTGTGAGTGTGGTGGGCTGTGTGTGTCAGTGTGAGTGTGGTGGGCTGTGTGTGTCAGTGTGAGTGTGGTGGGCTGTGTGTGTCAGTGTGAGTGTGGTGGGCGGTGTGTGTCAGTGTGAGTGTGGTGGGCGGTGTGTGTCAGTGTGAGTGTGGTGGGCGGTGTGTGTCAGTGTGAGTGTGGTGGGCGGTGTGTGTCAGTGTGAGTGTATGTTACTGTGATGGGCTGTGACAGTGTGTGTCAGTGTTATTGTGAGTGTGTCAGTGTGAGTGTGAAGGGCTGTGTGTGTCAGTGTGAGTGTATGTCACTGTTACTGTGAAGGACTGTGTGTGAGTGTGTCAGTGTGATGGACAGTGTATCAGTGTTAGTGTGATGGGCTGTGTGCGCCAGTGTTAGTGTGATGGGCTGTGTGCGCCAGTGTTAGTGTGATGGGCTGTGTGCGCCAGTGTTAGTGTGAAGGGCTGTGCGCGCCACTGTTAGTGTGAAGGGCTGTGTGTATTTCAGTATGAGTATATGTCACTGTTACTGTGATGGACTGTATAAGTGTGTGTCAGTGTTATTGTGAGTGTGTCAACGTTAGTGTGATGGGCTGTGTGTGTCAGCGTTAGTGTGATGGGCTGTGTGTGTCAGCGTTAGTGTGATGGGCTGTGTGTGTCAGCGTTAGTGTGATGGGCTGTGTGTGTCAGCGTTAGTGTGATGGACTGCGTGTCAGCGTTAGTGTTGATGGACTGTGTGTCAGTGTGATGAAGTGTGCATCAGCGTTAGTATGATGGACTGTGTGTTTGTCAATATTAGTGTGATGGGCTGTGTGTGTGTCAGTATGAGTGTATGTCACTGTTATTGTGATGGACTGTGTGAGTGTGTGTGTCAATATTATTATGTGTGTGTGTCAGTATTATTGTGATGGACTGTGTTAGTGTGATGGACGGTGTGTGTCAGTATTAGTGTGATGGGCTTTGTGTATGTCGGTGTGAGTGTATGCCACTGTCACTGTGATGAACTGTGTGAGTGTGTGTCAGCATTAATGTGATGGACTGTGTGTCAGTGTTTATGTGAGTGTATATCAGTGTTATTGTATGCTGGACTGTGAGAGTGTGTGTCAGTGTTAGTGTGATGGACTGTGTGTGTCTGTGTCAGTGTTAGTGTGATGGACTGTGTGTGTCAGTGTTAGTGTGATGGACTGTGTGTGTCAGTGTTAGTGTGATGGATTGTGTGTGCGTCAGTGTTAGTGTGATGGACTGTGTGTGTGTCAGTGTTAGTGTGATGGGCTGTGTGTGTTAGTGTGATGGGCTGTGTGTGTGTCAGTGTGAGTGTATGTCACTGTTACTGTGATGGACTGTGAGAGTGTGTGTCAGTGTTACTGTGAGTGTGTCAGTGTGGTGGGCTGTGTGTGTGAGTGTGTCAGTGTGGTGGGCTGTGTGTGTGAGTGTGTCAGTGTGGTGGGCTGTGTGTGTCAGTGTGGTGGGCTGTGTGTGTCAGTGTGGTGGGCTGTGTGTGTCAGTGTGAGCGTGGTGGGCTGTGTGTGTCAGTGTGAGCGTGGTGGGCTGTGTGTGTCAGTGTGAGCGTGGTGGGCTGTGTGTGTCAGTGTGAGCGTGGTGGGCTGTGTGTGTCAGTGTGAGCGTGGTGGGCTGTGTGTGTCAGTGTGAGCGTGGTGGGCTGTGTGTGTCAGTGTGAGCGTGGTGGGCTGTGTGTGTCAGTGTGAGCGTGGTGGGCTGTGTGTGTCAGTGTGAGCGTGGTGGGCTGTGTGTGTCAGTGTGAGCGTGGTGGGCTGTGTGTGTCAGTGTGAGCGTGGTGGGCTGTGTGTGTCAGTGTGAGCGTGGTGGGCTGTGTGTGTCAGTGTGAGCGTGGTGGGCTGTGTGTGTCAGTGTGAGCGTGGTGGGCTGTGTGTGTCAGTGTGAGCGTGGTGGGCTGTGTGTGTCAGTGTGAGCGTGGTGGGCTGTGTGTGTCAGTGTGAGCGTGGTGGGCTGTGTGTGTCAGTGTGAGCGTGGTGGGCTGTGTGTGTCAGGGTGAGCGTGGTGGGCTGTGTGTGTCAGTGTGAGCGTGAAGGGCTGTGTGTGTCAGTGTGAGTGTATGTCACTGTTACTGTGATGGACTGTGAGAGTGTGTGTCAGTGTTATTGTGAGTGTGTCAGTGTGAGTGTGGTGGGCGGTGTGTGTCTGTGAATGTATGTTACTGTGATGGGCTGTGACAGTGTGTGTCAGTGTCATTGTGAGTGTGTCAGTGTGAGTGTGAAGGGCTGAGTGTGTCAGTGTTAGTGTGAAGGGCTGTGTGTGTCAGTGTTAGTGTGAAGGGCTGTGTGTGTCAGTGTGAGTGTATGTCACTGTTACTGTGAAGGACTGTGTGTGTGTGTGTGTCAGTGTTAGTGTGATGGGCTGTGTGTGCATCAGTGTTAGTGTGATGGGCTGTGTGTGCGTCAGTGTTAGTGTGATGGGCTGTGTGTGCGTCAGTGTTAGTGTGATGGACTGTGTGTGCGTCAGTGTTAGTGTGATGGACTGTGTGTGCATCAGTGTTAGTGTGATGGGCTGTGTGTGCGTCAATGTTAGTGTGATGGACTGTGCGTCAGTGTTAGTGTGATGGGCTGTGTGTGTTAGTGTGATGGGCTGTGTGTGTTAGTGTTAGTGTGGTGGGCTGTGTGTGTGTCAGTGTTAGTGTGATGGACTGTGTGTGCGTCAGTGTTAGTGTGATGGACTGTGTGTGCGTCAGTGTTAGTGTGATGGACTGTGTGCGTCAGTGTTAGTGTGATGGACTGTGTGTGCGTCAGTGTTAGTGTGATGGACTGTGTGTGCGTCAATGTTAGTGTGATGGACTGTGCGTCAGTGTTAGTGTGATGGGCTGTGTGTGTTAGTGTGATGGGCTGTGTGTGTTAGTGTGATGGGCTGTGTGTGTTAGTGTTAGTGTGGTGGGCTGTGTGTGTGTCAGTGTGAGTGTATGTCACTGTTACTGTGATGGACTGTGAGAGTGTGTGTCAGTGTTATTGTGAGTGTGTCAGTGTGAGTGTGGTGGGCTGTGTGTGTCAGTGTGAGTGTGGTGGGCTGTGTGTGTCAGTGTGAGTGTGGTGGGCTGTGTGTGTCAGTGTGAGTGTGGTGGGCTGTGTGTGTCAGTGTGAGTGTGGTGGGCTGTGTGTGTCAGTGTGAGTGTGGTGGGCTGTGTGTGTCAGTGTGAGTGTGGTGGGCTGTGTGTGTCAGTGTGAGTGTGGTGGGCTGTGTGTGTCAGTGTGAGTGTGGTGGGCTGTGTGTGTCAGTGTGAGTGTGGTGGGCTGTGTGTGTCAGTGTGAGTGTGGTGGGCTGTGTGTGTCAGTGTGAGTGTGGTGGGCTGTGTGTGTCAGTGTGAGTGTGGTGGGCTGTGTGTGTCAGTGTGAGTGTGGTGGGCTGTGTGTGTCAGTGTGAGTGTGGTGGGCTGTGTGTGTCAGTGTGAGTGTGGTGGGCGGTGTGTGTCAGTGTGAGTGTGGTGGGCGGTGTGTGTCAGTGTGAGTGTGGTGGGCGGTGTGTGTCAGTGTGAGTGTGGTGGGCGGTGTGTGTCAGTGTGAGTGTATGTTACTGTGATGGGCTGTGACAGTGTGTGTCAGTGTTATTGTGAGTGTGTCAGTGTGAGTGTGAAGGGCTGTGTGTGTCAGTGTGAGTGTATGTCACTGTTACTGTGAAGGACTGTGTGTGAGTGTGTCAGTGTGATGGACAGTGTATCAGTGTTAGTGTGATGGGCTGTGTGCGCCAGTGTTAGTGTGATGGGCTGTGTGCGCCAGTGTTAGTGTGATGGGCTGTGTGCGCCAGTGTTAGTGTGAAGGGCTGTGCGCGCCACTGTTAGTGTGAAGGGCTGTGTGTATTTCAGTATGAGTATATGTCACTGTTACTGTGATGGACTGTATAAGTGTGTGTCAGTGTTATTGTGAGTGTGTCAACGTTAGTGTGATGGGCTGTGTGTGTCAGCGTTAGTGTGATGGGCTGTGTGTGTCAGCGTTAGTGTGATGGGCTGTGTGTGTCAGCGTTAGTGTGATGGGCTGTGTGTGTCAGCGTTAGTGTGATGGACTGCGTGTCAGCGTTAGTGTTGATGGACTGTGTGTCAGTGTGATGAAGTGTGCATCAGCGTTAGTATGATGGACTGTGTGTTTGTCAATATTAGTGTGATGGGCTGTGTGTGTGTCAGTATGAGTGTATGTCACTGTTATTGTGATGGACTGTGTGAGTGTGTGTGTCAATATTATTATGTGTGTGTGTCAGTATTATTGTGATGGACTGTGTTAGTGTGATGGACGGTGTGTGTCAGTATTAGTGTGATGGGCTTTGTGTATGTCGGTGTGAGTGTATGCCACTGTCACTGTGATGAACTGTGTGAGTGTGTGTCAGCATTAATGTGATGGACTGTGTGTCAGTGTTTATGTGAGTGTATATCAGTGTTATTGTATGCTGGACTGTGAGAGTGTGTGTCAGTGTTAGTGTGATGGACTGTGTGTGTCTGTGTCAGTGTTAGTGTGATGGACTGTGTGTGTCAGTGTTAGTGTGATGGACTGTGTGTGTCAGTGTTAGTGTGATGGACTGTGTGTGTCAGTGTTAGTGTGATGGACTGTGTGTGTCAATGTTAATGTGATGGACTGTGTGTCAGTGTTAGTGTGATGGCCTGTGTGTCAGTGTTTATGGGTGTATATCAGTGTTATTGTATGATGGACTGTGTGAGTGGGTGTTAGTGTGAGTGTGTGTCAGTGTTAATGTGATGGACTGTGTATGTCAGTGTTGGTGTGTATGTGTGTGCCAATATCAGTGTGATGGATTTTGTGTGTCAGTGTTGGTTTTGGTGCGTGTCAGCCTTAGTGTGTGTGTCAGTGTCAGAGTGACGGGCTGCGTATGTCAAAGTTGGTATGTGGGTCAATATTAGTTTGATAGACTATGTGTCAACGTTATTGTGATAGAAATGTGTCAGTGACAATGTTAGTGTGACAGAAGTGTGTCAGTGTTAGTTTGTCTGTCAGTGTAGTTGATGAGCTGCGTCTGTGTTGGTTGGTAGAGTATGTCTGTTGTGTTATTGTGGTTGTGTCTTTTAGTGTGACGGACTGTGAGTGTGTCAGTGTTTAAATGTGACGGTGTGTCAGTGTTAGTGTGATGGACTGTGTGTATCAGTGTTAGTGTGATGGGCCCTGTGTGTTTCAGTGTTAGTGTGATGGGCCCTGTGTGTTTCAGTGTTAGTGTGATGGGCCGTGTGTGTTTCAGTGTTAGTGTGATGGGCCGTGTGTGTTTCAGTGTTAGTGTGATGGGCCGTGTGTGTTTCAGTGTTAGTGTGATGGGCCGTGTGTGTTTCAGTGTTAGTGTGATGGCCGTGTGTGTTTCAGTGTTAGTGTGATGGGCCGTGTGTGTTTCAGTGTTAGTGTGATGGGCCCTGTGTGTTTCAGTGTTAGTGTGATGGGCCGTGTGTGTTTCAGTGTTAGTGTGATGGGCCGTGTGTGTTTCAGTGTTAGTGTGATGGGCCGTGTGTGTTTCAGTGTTAGTGTGATGGGCCGTGTGTGTTTCAGTGTTAGTGTGATGGGCCGTGTGTGTTTCAGTGTTAGTGTGATGGGCCGTGTGTGTTTCAGTGTTAGTGTGATGGGCCGTGTGTGTTTCAGTGTTAGTGTGATGGGCCGTGTGTGTTTCAGTGTTAGTGTGATGGGCCGTGTGTGTTTCAGTGTTAGTGTGATGGGCCGTGTGTGTTTCAGTGTCAGTGTGATGGAATATGAATGTGTCTGTGTTAGTTTTTTAAATTAATTTTTGGGATCTGGCTGTCACTGGCTGATCAGCATTTATTGCCTATCCCTAGTTGCCCAAGGGCAGTTGAGAGTCAATCACATTGCTCTGGATTTGGAGTCACATGTAGGCCAGACCAGGTAAGGATGGCAGATTTCCTTCCCTAAAGGACATTAGTGAATCAGATGGCATTTTCCGACAATCAGTAATGATTTTCTGCTCATTAGCAGCTTATTAATTCCAGACATTTTTTATTGAATTCAAATTCTATCATCTACCAGATTTGAATCCTTGTCCCCAGAATATTAGCTGAGTTTCTGTAAGTGTTAATACCACTAGGCCATCACCACCACCTCCTCACACGCCCCCCACCTCCACCCTAAGTAGAAAGGAAGGTGTGTGTGTTAGTGTGATGGACCCTGTGTGTGTGTCAGTGTTAGTGTGATGGGCTGCCTGTGTCAGTGTTTTAATGTTATGGGATGTATGTGAGTGCGTCTAAGTGTTAGTGTAATGTGTTGTATGTGTCAGTGCTACTGTTAGTGTGTGTCAGTGTGATGGAATGTGGATGGATCGGTGTTAGTTGTTGGAATGTGCATGTCAGTTTTATGCAATGGGCTGTGTATGTGTGTGTCAGTTGAGTTGATGGACTCTTGTGTGTCAGTGTTAGTGTGATGTGTGTGTTAGTGTGATGTGTTGTGCGTGTCAGTGTTTGTATGAAGGATTGTGAGTGTACCACTGTTAGTGTGATGTGTTGCGTGTGTTAGTGTTATTGTGATTGTGTGTCAGTGTTAGTTGATGGATTGTATGTATCAGTGTTAGTGTGACTGTGTGTCTTTAGGGTGATGGGCTCTGTGCATCAGTGATAGCTTGATATACTGTGATGTGTTGTGTGTCAGTGAGAGTTGACGGACTATGTGTGCCAGTGAGTGTGTGTATCGGTGTTATTGTGATTGTGTATCAGTGTTAGTTAATGGACTGTGCATGTCAGTTTTAATGTGACTGTGTGTCTATTATGAATTGCTATGTATACGTCAGTGATAGTTTGATGGACTGTATGTATCAGTGTTAGTGTGATGGGCTTTGAGTGTGTCAGTGTTACTGTGAATGCTGCAAGTCTGCTAATGTTTTAATGTGTGTGTCAGTGTTAGTATGTGTCTATTAGTGTGATGGGCTGTGTGTCTGTTAATGAACGTTTGGGGGTTGTGTGTGTGTGAGTCAGTATGAATGACTGTGAGTATGCTAGTGGTAGTGTAATGGGCTGTGTGCGTCAGTGATGGGGTGATTGCGTGTGTGTCAGTGTGACAGACTGAGTGTGTCAGTGTGACAGACTGAGTGTGTCAGTATTAGTGTGATGAACTGTGATTGTATCAGTGTTGGTGTGTGTTAGCATGTGTCAGTTTCATGTGTGTGTGTGTCAGTGTTAGTTTGTGTGCTAGTGTTAGTTGATGGACTGTGTGCATGTCTGTGTTAGTGTGATCAGCTGTCTGTGTGTCAATGTTTCTTGGTGGACCATGTTTCTCAGTGTTTGTCTGAATGTGTGGCAGTGTTAGTGTGATGGACTGTGAATGTATCACTGTCAATCTGAGTTTGTCAATGTTAAAGCGATAGACTGTGTGTGTTTCAGTGTTAATGTGTGTGTGTCAGTCTCACAGTGTGATGGAGTGTGAGTGTGTCAGTCTCACAGTGTGATGGAGTGTGAGTGTGTCAGTCTCACAGTGTGATGGAGTGTGAGTGTGTCAGTCTCACAGTGTGATGGAGTGTGAGTGTGTCAGTCTCACAGTGTGATGGAGTGTGAGTGTGTCAGTCTCACAGTGTGATGGAGTGTGAGTGTGTCAGTCTCACAGTGTGATGGAGTGTGAGTGTGTCAGTCTCACAGTGTGATGGAGTGTGAGTGTGTCAGTCTCACAGTGTGATGGAGTGTGAGTGTGTCAGTCTCACAGTGTGATGGAGTGTGAGTGTGTCAGTCTCACAGTGTGATGGAGTGTGAGTGTGTCAGTTTCACAGTGTGATGGAGTGTGAGTGTATCAGTCTGCACTGTGACAGTGTGTGTGTCAGTCGCACACTGTGACAGCATACGGGCACCTCGTCCCTGCCCCGTGGTGGAGTTGGGGGGGCACCTCATCCCTGCCCCGCGGCGGAGTGGGGGGGGTGCCTTGTACCCGCCCCACGGCGGAGTGGGGGGCACCTCGTCCCCACCCCGCGGCGGAGTGGGGGGGGCACCTCATCCCTGCCCTGCGGTGGAGCGGGGGGGGGGGGGGGCGCGCCTCGTCCCCGTCCCTGCCCTGCGGCAGAGTTTGGGGGGGGGGGCCTCGTCCCTGCCCTGCAGCGGAGTGGGGGGGCACCTCGTCCCTGCAATGTGATTGTGTCTCCCATCCTGCCCCGTTGCTGCTGTAGTGTGGTCATTGGGCGAGGGTTGTGGAATGATCAGATATAACCAATGAGTAATTTTCTGCACTGTTGATTGCCTGTTTCCAACCATCCACCTGAAGATTATTCCCGTCTGAACCTGGAATTTCTGGACAGTTGTTGTAGGGAAAAGGCACGATGGAATTCTGCTGCAATGTGACCCATTCCTGAGTGTACTGTCTGAACAGTGGGAAAGGTTTGGATAAATGCTCGCACTCCTGGGAGGACAGAGCCAAGCATGTGTATGGGATCCGCAGGATATTCCCCCCCCCTCGTTACCTTCCTCCTCATCCTGTTGTCTTTCATTATTGACTCCCCCTCCCCCATGGTTCTGTGCCTGATTCCAGGAATTATGCCATTCCTGTCAGGAAGACGATATAAAGGATACACAACAGTCTTTCCAGCTTCCAGCCTTTAGCCTCATATTATTGTGAGCCTGTCCAGAGTTTGAATCTGTGCTGGGCTGAGGGAATTTGGCCAGTTAGGCCCTGAGTTTGGCTTATCTGTGTGTGAGGTTTTGACCCTGCAGGAACAGAGCAGGAAGGCTGACTCAGTGCCCGCTCTGAGCAGGCCGTTCTGGCTGGGCCTCCTTTGTATTGTCCTGCAGCACGTCCCCACCCATTGCCCTCATCGAACCCCAGCAGCACTGTCCCAACCGACTGTGTAGACATGGCTGCCGTCAGGCTTCGGGAGCTGGCTTCATCCCAACTGTACCGGCGTCGGTATGAGCGTAACAGCGGAGTGCTGGAGCAGTGGCAGAACAGGACTCAGTCCAGGAGTGCGAGACCAGGGTAGGTGCTGCCTGTCAGCTCAGTGAGTTTGTGAAAGGGCAACAAAATGTTTGCTCACAGAACAGGACAGGAAGAGTTTGTTTAAGCTGCTGGCAGTTTTAGGGCAAAATACAGAGACAGAACTTGCCGTTCAGATCAGTCATTCTCCATCCCTCGTACTTTGTGTATTTACTGATACTTTGTTTTGTTTTTAGAGACAGTGAATGAATGAATGGGGAGTGGTTATTCAATCTGATAACTGAGCTACCTGAACTGCACAGCCTTCAGTCCCTGTAAGATTACCCCTCAAAGCCCTGGCCCTGCTCCTTTGCCCGCTCTGCGCCGCTCCTTTGCCCGCTCTGCGCCGCTCCTTTGCCCGCTCTGCGCCGCTCCTTTGCCCGCTCTGCGCCGCTCCTTTGCCCGCTCCGCGCCGCTCCTTTGCCCGCTCTGCGCCGCTCCTTTGCCCGCTCTGCGCCGCTCCTTTGCCTGCTCTGCGCCGCTCCTTTGCCCGCTCTGCGCCGCTCCTTTGCCCGCTCTGCGCCGCTCCTTTGCCCGCTCTGCGCCGCTCCTTTGCCCGCTCTGCGCCGCTCCTTTGCCCGCTCTGCGCCGCTCCTTTGCCCGCTCTGCGCCGCTCCTTTGCCCGCTCTGCGCCGCTCCTTTGCCCGCTCTGCGCCGCTCCTTTGCCCGCTCTGCGCCGCTCCTTCGCCCGCTCCTGCCCCCGTTCCGCCTCCATGTCAGTTGTTGGGCCAGGATTTTTTCAATGGGCCATTTTTAGTGCTTTTGCCTCATTGGTGGATACTTCCAAAATCACAAATACCCAAGTCCATGTAACTTAATGTCTTACGGGGGATGGTGGTGTGTGTGTGCCTGTGTGTGTGTGATATGTGTGTGCAAGTTGGTGTGGCGTGTGTATTGATGTGATGTGTGTGTGTGCGCACTGGTCCTGGTTCTGGTCCTGATTTGGAAGTATATCACTGAGCCCTCACTGTCACTGGGACAAAATCCCGGAACTCTCACCCTAACAGCACTGTGGGTTTACCTACATCATAATTACACTAAAAATGTATATTTATACAGTGCCTTTACTACAATGAAACATCAAAGATGCATCCCAGGTGTATTATAAAACAGTCTGACGCTGAACCACAAAAGGAGATATTAGATCAGATGGCCAAAATCTTGATCAAAGAGAGAGGTTTTAAGAAGAGTTTTAGTGGGTGGTGGGATAGAGTGTTTGAGGGATGGGTCTCGGCATGACGTTAGACATGAGCAGTTCAGCTTGGGGTGCAGCGGGTCAGGAAGGTGGGTCCATGTTCCAGAGGGTTCTAAATGCTGACTATTCCAGCCAAGGTCCCCCATCCCAGGAATGAATTAGAAAAAAACTGTAGGAATGGGGTTCTCTGGATTTCCAATGGAATGGAAACTCAGGAATTAATCTGATTAAAGGAATTGATTGGATTGATGTAGAGAAACTCTGGTTGTGGAGTTCAGGACAAAGGGATAGAACCTTCATATCTCAGCTGAATGATTGTAGAACCTCAAGTCATACAATCCATATGGTGCAGAAGAAGGTCATTCAGTCCATCGAGTCTGCACCACTTTGCTGAAAGAACATCTCACCCAGGCCCTCCCCTTCACCCTATCCCCGTAAGCCCGCGCATTTACCAATCCACCAAACCTACACATCTTTGTGACTGTGGAAGGAAACCACGCAGACAGAGGGAGATTTCAGGGATAAGTCACCTCACAAACGGGGGTGGAAATCTTGTGCTCTTTCCTCCACAAATGCTGCCAATGCTGGGGGTGAATTGAGCGTTTTCAGAACAAAGGTAAGGAAATTGAGCAAAAATTCATAACAGCCATGAAGGAACAGGCCCAAGGGGCTGAATAGCCTCGTCCTATTCCTTGTCAGCCTGGAAATCAGATCATCAGGTGCTGGGATCTATTCACCCCCAGTATGAAGTTGTAACTGTGCAGTTGCAGACTGGAGATTGTGAGAGTAGAGTGCAGTCACTCACATGGACTGTAAATAGACACTATAAGAGGAGCACATTAGCAAATAAAGTCATTCAGTGCCTCACTCAGAAATGGATCTGACAGTAGCAGAATCAGCATGCAGGTTGTTAGTATTCAACATCTCTCCTCCTTAGAACGTGAATACAATCCCTGCACACAGTGTGCAATGCACTGCGATGCCAATTGAATGACCTGATATAATGCTAGCAGGCTGCGATAATGGAGTTGCTCCCACAAAACAGCACGGTCAATCTGTGATCTTCCTATCAAAGAGGCGGGAACGTCACTAATCCAGGGGCCATTGACTGATCAGCAATATGTTTCACCGTTCAGAGAGAGTATCCTGCCCCATTAAAACACAACCAAACTCAAAACTCAGTGACACACAATCACCAATGATCTACACTTCCTTTATTTCCATTTAAATTGGTTCAAATAATCATAAGCAGTTACTAAGTGACACTGTGAGGGAGCTGGATTAACATCAATAGAGATACAGCCAGTAACACAGAGCACTGGGGGAGAGGGGTTACTGAGTGACAGTGTGAGGGAGCTGGATTAATATCAGTAGAGATATAGTCTGTAACACAGAGTGCTTGGGGGAGATGAGTTACTGAGTGACTGAGTTACTGAGCTGGATTAACATCAGTAGAGATACAGTTAGTAACACAAGGTGTGGGGGAGAAGGGTTACTGAATGAATGTATGAAGGAGCTGGATTAACATCAGTAGAGATACAGTCAGTGTAAGTCTGAAACTACCAATGTGGTAGTTTGAAAGAAGTCACGCGGAAAGGCAAGCCACAGGAATAATGGGGTTTATTGAAGAACTGTACTCCTCGCACTCCAGCCCTTGGGTGGTTGTAGGGGCAGTTTCCTGGGCAGGTTACCCCATACCCAGGTCACCTGACCATCCTCTTAAAGGGGCCCCGCATACGTAACACTCCTTCCTTCTAAATATAATCCCTGTCCAGAAATAACAATGAACTATTTACACCTTACCAATAGTAATAACATTCATTTGGTGTTACAGAGACATGTCTAATTGGTCCAGAGGCTGACAGTTCCGTGGAGATTGTTTCTTAGGAGCTGGGACTGGCCTTCGGCCCCTCTCCCAAACACAATCAGTCACTACTACCAGTGCATATGGCTCATCAGTTGAACATGTGGCTATCCGTCCCTGCTTCCTTCCTCTGGAACCACTGTCGGTTCTGGCTGACCCGTCTCCATCTCCCCAGCTGGTGCTTCCACTGGTGCTGCCAGTAATTGGTCTGTATGTCTACATCAAAGCAACGCGGCTTGTGTTTCCACAGTGGTTGGACAGCGGTCCAGTCTTGGCCAGTATTATTGCTAGAACCCACTTGCTCCTTGGTGCGCAGTTTTGCATGCTCGGCTCACTGGTCCATCTGCCTCTCTTGGCTGCTTTCCACCATTTGCCTGGTCTCTTCCGGCCTCAGTGAACACAACATTGTCCGTAACTGTCTTCCCAGCATCAATGTCACCGGTGGGGGTAGGGGGAGCGGCAGAGGGGTTGGGGGAGGCATTTTGTCATTGCATGTGGTTTGATACACGTTTAGAAACTGGTTCACTCTTTATCTCAATGACTTTTCCCCAGTTGACACCTCCAAGGAGTGTTTTACCGACTGCACAAACTGCTCCGCTAGATCATTCATCGCCCAGTGCAGACTTTACATGCTGAATGCCATGCACTTCCACGTACTCCTCGAATTCCCGCAACACAAGCTGCAGCTCTTTGTCCAGAAAACCAAACCTGGTGAATATGTCGTTCGGTCTGTCCAGGGTCACCTTGGTGTTAATTGTTTTCACGTCTATCACCTCCGGTCACTCAGAGTATGCATCCACAGCCATTAGTAACATGTAGTTTTCCACTGGCCCACAAAATCAATAAGGACACATTCCCACAGTCCTTTTGGCCATACCCAAGGTGTAATGGTGAGGCTGTTGGTGCTTTCTGAATCGGGGAGCACGCTACACATGCATGCTTTCTTTTCTATGTTAGCATCAATGTTTGGCCACCAGATGTAACTCCTTCATCTGTAGCACCTTTGGATGCTCTTATTGGAGCTGCTCCAGCACCTTCCACCTCAACGTGGTTGAGATAAAGACCCGTATACCACACAAGTAGCTGTCCTGTACCAACATTTCCCACTGTAGGTTCAAACAGGAGCTCAACTCTGGGTCCTTCTTGTCAGAAGTCATAACTCTCCGGACATGGTCAGTCACGCGACAGTCATAATGGGTGCAGGGTTCTGGGGGAGACGGGTTACTGAGTGACAGTGTGAGGGAGTTGGATTAACATCAGAAGAGATACAGTCAGTAACCCAGGGTGCTGGAGGAGAGGAGTTACGGAGTGACGGAGCTGGATTAATATCAGTAGAGATACAGTCTGTAACGCAGGGTGTTGGGGGAGAAGGATTACTGGATGAGGGAGCTGGATTAACATCAGTAGAAGTGGAGTCAGTAAGACAAGGTGCTGGAGGACAGAGCTTCTTGAGTGACAGTGTGAAGGAGCTGGATGAACATCAGTAGAGATACAGTCAGTTACATAGGGGCTGGAGAAGAGGGGTTACTGAGTGACAGCAAGAGGGAGCTGATTAACATCAGTAGAGATACAGTCAGTATACAGGATGCTGGGGGAGAGAGGTTACTGAATGACAGCATGAGGGAGCTGGATTATCAACGGTAGAGATAGTAAGTTACATAGTGTTCTGGGGGAGAGAGGTTACTGAATGTCACTGTGAGGGAGCTGGATTAACACACGTAGAGATACAGCCAGTTTCATAGGGGCTGGAGAAAGAGGGGTTACTGAGTGACAGTGTGCGGGAGCTGGATTAACATCAGTAGAGATACAGTCTGTAACACAGAGTGCTGGGGAGAGAGGTTAACGGAATGTCAGTGTGAGAGAGCTGGATTAACATCAGTAGAGAAAAAGTCAGTTACAATAGTGTTCTGGGGAGAGGGGTTACTGAGTGACAGTGTGCGAGAGCTGACCCTCTGACAGTGCAGCACTCCCTCAGTACTGATCCTCTGACAGTGCAGCACTCCCTCAGTACTGATCCTCTGACAGTGCAGCACTCCCTCAACACTGACCCTCTGACAGTGCAGCACTCCCTCAGTACTGATCCTCTGACAGTGCAGCACTCCCTCAGTACTGATCCTCTGACAGTGCAGCACTCCCTCAGTACTGATCCTCTGACAGTGCAGCACTCCCTCAGTACTGATCCTCTGACAGTGCAGCACTCCCTCAGTACTGACCCTCTGACAGTGCAGCACTCCTTCAATACTGACCCTCTGACAGTGCAGCACTCCCTCAGTACTGATCCTCCGACAGTGCAGCACTCCCTCAACACTGACCCTGTGACAGTGCAGCACACCCTCAGTACTGACCGTGTGACAGTGCAGCACTCCCTGGGTACTGACCCTCTGACAGTGTGGCGCTGCCTCTGTACTAATCCTCTGACAGTGCGGCATTCCCTCAGTACTGATCCTCTTGACAGTGCGGCGCTCCTTCAATACTGATCCTCTGACAGTGCGGCACTCCCTCAGTACTGAGCCTCTGACAGTGCGGCACTCCCTCAGTACTGATCCTCTGACAGTGCGGCACTCCCTCAGTACTGAGCCTCTGACAGTGCGGCACGCCCTCAGTACTGAGCCTCTGACAGTGCGGCACGCCCTCAGTACTGATCCTCTGACAGTGCGGCACTCCCTCAGTACTGATCCTCTGACAGTGCGGCACGCCCTCAGTACTGAGCCTCTGACAGTGCGGCACGCCCTCAGTACTGAGCCTCTGACAGTGCGGCACGCCCTCAGTACTGAGCCTCTGACAGTGCGGCACGCCCTCAGTACTGGCCCGCAATTACAGCTGTATTTAGCTCTCATGGTGTATCAATAATCCCAGAAATTGTCTGTGGAAATTAGATTATTTTCTGAAGAAAACTCAGTCTTGGCTTTCTTTCCAAAGCTGCAATTTAATCTAACTCGATTAGCTGTGTAGTGAGTGTCACAGATTAGGGCGAGTTCCTAAACCTGTGTTTTGAAACACAAAATAAATCAGGGATTGAGGTCAAACTGATCTGCTAACACTGCCTGCAGATCCAGATAGGGGGAGGCTGCCCGTGGGTCCATACAGGTCCATATAGGCCAGCAGTGAAAGAGGCCCCACCCTGGAGAGGCCAAGCTGTTTAAGGGTTTGTGTGACTGTGTCTCTACTGCCTGGCCAGTGTTTGGAAGTGTTTGCGTGACTGAACACTGGGTGTATCACATCTATAAACTTCCTAGCTCCGCCCATTACTCTACTCAGACCATTAGGTCTCCTGGGAAGGTTGGAATTCTCAACTCAGAGCCAGTAATTCCTGATACTTACTTCCGGACAAAGGAAGCTCATTAAACATTAGGCAGCACGTACACACAATTGAGAACTTTGCAACCTCAGGTAAAAAGCAAGGAGTTTTCAGCTGCTTCAAGCATTTCTCAAGACAGAAGCCTGAGACAGAAAACATATATTGTCAGAAACACTGGACATGTTGTCAGTCCTAACAAATAGTGATGACACACCTAACGGAGAACAAATATAAACCTCTCACTAAATCCCTTCAATAATCTTCCTTCCCCAAATTTGATACTGGCTGTGAGGAAAGTGGGACATTGGGTTTGTGACACTGGGTGTGAGGAATGTGGGTGTGAGACACTGGTGCGTGACACTGGATGTGTGACATGGGTGTGAGTCACTAGGTTTGTGACACTGAATGTGAGGAATGAGAGACATTGGGCATGAGACACTGAGCGTGTGATGCTGGTTGCATGACGCTGACTGTGTGACACTGGGAGTGTGATACTAGGCATGAGACACTGGATGTTAGGAATGTGGGATGTTGGTGTGGGATACTGAACAAAGAACAAAGAAAATTACAGCACAGGAACAGGCCCTTCGGCCCTCCAACCCTGCACCGACCATGCTGCCCAACTTAACTAAACCCCCTACCCTTCTGGGGACCATATCATAAGAACATAAGAAATAGGAGCAGGAGTAGGCCATCTGGCCCTTCGAGCCTGCCCCGCCATTCAATAAGATCATGGCTGATCTGTCGTGGCTCAGTTCCACTTTCCTGCCCTCTCCCCATAACCCTTAATCCCCTCTCTTATCAAGAACCCATCAACCCGCGTCTTAAAAATATTTAGCGAGGCAGCCTCCACCACTTCAACGGGCAGAGAATTCCAGAGATTCACCACCCTTTGAGTGAAGAAGTTCCTCCTCAACTCCGTTCTAAACCGCCCCCCCTTTATCTTGAGGCTGTGCCCCCTAGTCCTACTGTCTTTATTGAGCGGGAAGAGTCTCTCCACCTCTATCCTATCCATCTCATTCATCATCTTATACGTCTCAATGAGATCTCCCCTCATTCTTCTAAACTCTAACGAGTACAAGCCTAGTTTATTCAGCCTCTCCTCATAGTTCAACCCCCTCAACTCCGGTATCAGCCTAGTAAACCTCCTCTGCACTCCCTCCAAGGCCAAAATATCCTTGCACAGGTGCGGTGCCCAAAACTGCACATAGTACTCCAGCTGCGGCCTCACCAATGCCCTATACAGCTGCAGCAAGACCTCCCTACTTTTATATTCAATCCCCCTCGCTATGAAGGCCAGCATCCCATTCGCCTTCCTGACCACCTGCTGCACCTGCAGGCTGGGTTTTTGCGACTCATGCACAAGTACCCCGAGGTCCCTCTGCACCGTCGCCTGCTGCAGTTTTTCGCCCCGTAAGTAATAGTCCTTCCTACCATTCTTCCTACCAAAGTGGACCACCTCACACTTGCCAACATTAAATTCCATTTGCCATTTCCTGGCCCATTCGCCCAGCCTATCTAGATCCTTCTGCAGACTCTCCACACCCTCCGCACAATTTGCCTTTCCCCCAATCTTGGTGTCATCAGCAAATTTCGACACCGTACACTCGGTTCCCTCCTCCAGATCATCTATATAAATGGTAAATAGCTGAGGCCCCAGCACCGACCTCTGGGGCACCCCACTAGTCACCAACCGCCAATCCGAATAGCACCCATTGACCCCCACTCTCTGCCTCCTATTTGACAACCAATCCTCTATCCACGCTAACACCCTACCCCCAACTCCATGTCCTCTGACCTTCTGCAGTAACCTCTTGTGAGGTACCTTATCAAACGCCTTCTGAAAATCCAGAAAGACCACATCCACCGGCTCTCCTCTATCCACCGCCCTAGACACATCCTCATAGAACTCCAGTAAATTTGTCAGACACGACTTCCCTTTAATGAAACCGTGTTGCGTCTGCCCTATCAAGCAATTCCCTTCAAGATGCCTCGCAATTTCCTCCTTAATGACGGATTCTAACATTTTACCTACCACAGACGTTAAACTAACCGGCCTATAATTCCCCGCCTTTTGCCTGGCACCCTTCTTAAACAACGGCGTAACATTAGCCGTTTTCCAATCTTCCGGCACTTCCCCGGAATCCAGCGACGTCTGGAAAATAACCACCAAGGCATCCACTATAACCTCCGCCATTTCTTTCAGAACCCTCGGATGCATTCCATCCGGTCCTGGGGACTTGTCCACAATCAGCCCCTCCAGTCTGTCGCGCACCACCTCTCTAGTAACAGTAATGTCATTAAGACCCTCCAGTCCTACCACCTTTCCATCGCTAACGCCCGGCAAATTATTCACGTCCTCCTCCGTGAAGACAGAAACAAAAAAGTTATTCAAGACCTTAGCCATATCCCCATCCCCTACCACTAGGTCCCCTTTCTCATCCTCTAAGGGACCAACGTTCACCCTAGCCAGCCTCTTCCTTTTTATATATTTATAAAAACTCTTGCTATCCTTTTTTATATTAAGTGCTAGCCCAGCTTCATAGCTTCTTCTACCCTCCTTTATCAACTTTTTTGTCATCCTTGGTTGACATTTAAACCTTTCCCAATCCTCTCCTCGCCCACTGCTCTTAGCTACTCTAAATTCCTCCGCTTTTAATTTAACACTTTCCTTCACCTCCTTCGTTATTCACGGCTTATTACCTCTCTTCCTACTGTCCTTTTTAACCATCGGAATAAATTTCTGCTGAGCACCAAGAAAGATCTCCTTAAAGATCCTCCACTGCTCCTCAGCAGACCTACCTTCCAACGCGCTCCCCCAGTCCACATTCGCCAATTCTTCTCTCATCCTACCATACTCCCCTCTATTCAAACAAAGGACGCGTGTCCGGGAACCCACTTTCTCCTCCTCCATCTGCAACAGAAACTCCACCATACAATGATCACTCTCTCCAAGAGGATCCTTCACCGCAAGGTCCCTAATTCTACCCGCCTCATTACATAGCACCAGATCCAAGATAGCTCGCTCCCTCGTCGGCTCCAACACACACTGTTCCAGGAAACTATCCCGGCAGCATTCCAAGAACTCCTCCTCGAGCCCCCCACGTCCAACATGGGTCGACCAATCAATATGCAGATTGAAATCCCCCATAACTACTGCCGTCCCATTCCAGCACGCCGCACTTATTTGCGCATTAACAGCCCGCCCCACCTCCAGATCATTATTCGGGGGCCTATAGACGACACCCACCAGCGTCTTCCTCCCTTTGCTGTTCCTAATCTCCACCCACAACGATTCCACTTTCTGCTCTTTGGCTCCGATATCATCCCTTGCTACCACCTTGATGCTGTCCTTAATCAGCAGAGCTACGCCACCCCCTCTTTCCTCCTGCCTATCCTTCCTAAACACTTGATAGCCCTGTACATTCATCTCCCAGTCCCTGTCACCTTGCAGCCACGTCTCTGTAATGGCCACCAGATCGTATCCATTTGTGTCGATCTGCGCCACCAGCTCATCCACTTTATTCCGAATGCATCGTGCATTCAGATAAAGCGCTTTCATCCCAGCCTTCTTCTGGACCCTGTTTGCCGTAACGCCACCACTTGGGACATCCTCAGCCTCTTCCCTTACCTGTACCCTATCCTTAACTGTAGACCTCCTAACATCACCTACCCTCGCACCCTCCCCCCCCTAATTAGTTTAAAGCCCTGTCTACAGTCCTCTTTACTCGATTCGCCAGCACTCTGGTCCCAGCACGATTCAGACCAACCCCATCCCGCCCGAACAAGTCCCACCTACCCCAATACTGGTGCCAATGCCCCATAAATTCGATCCCATTCCTCCCACACCAATCTCTGAGCCACCCATTCACTTCCTTTATCCTGTCAACCCTATGCCCGTCTGCACTCGGTTCAGGCAGTAGCCCAGAGAAGACCACCTTGTCGGTTCTACTTTTTAATTCCATTCCCAGCTTCTCATACTCCCTCCCCAGATCCTCAGTCCGCACTTTGCCTACGTCGCCGGCACCCACATGTACCACCACAACCGGGTTCTCACCCTCCCACTCCAGATTCCTCTGCAGCCCAGCTGCAAAATCCTGTACCCGAGCACCAGGCAGACAACACACCCTTCTGTGCACTTTGTCATTGTGACAAAGGACAGTGTCAACACCCTTCACCCCACTATCCCCAATCACTACTACGTTCCTTTTCCCCTTCTCTTTGCCTATGTCCTGCTGCATCACTGTACCGTGTGCAGTTTGCTCACCAACCTCACCTGCCTCGTCCTCTTCCAGAGTGGAAGCAAGAACCTCAAACCTGTTATGCAGATTAAGAGGCTGAGGCCTCCGCTCCTCACCCCCCTTCCTCCTCCCAGCAGCCCCCTTTTGTCCCTGACCCTTAGATTTAGACAGTCTAGAGGGGGTGGATGTCACTTGCACCCCATTGACAATGGCACCCTCTCTCCCCCTGATGAGCCTCAGTGTCTGTAGCTCAGAGGCCAGCTAATCCACCTTGAGCTGGAGCTCCTCCAGCAACCTGCACTTACTGCAGACATGGTCACTGGGGAGGACCCTGGGGTCCACCAGTTCCCACATCATACAGGAACCGCACATCACATGCCCCTCCATTATTCAATATAATTTGTTGTGGGAAAAAAATATTTTCCTTGTTTTTTGCTGTAGTAGTTTTGAAAAAAAAAATTTTTTTTTTTTTCCTTGTTCTTTCCACCTGGCCTTTTTACCTTCCAGCCCTTTTTGATATTAAGCCCTAATAGCTCACTCTGCTTCCCTCTCACTCCGCTGCCCGCTCCGACGCTGCCCGCTATCTACACCAGGCCTCCTTTTAAACTTGGCGCTGATTTAAAGCTGATGGGCCACAACTGCCTGATAATCACTCCCTCACAATTCTTAAAGCAGTAAATACAATAAGTAAATGCTTTAAACAGTTCTACAAAGAACAAAGTGCTTTAAACTTATTTTAAACAGGTTTTTAACAGGTAAAGTCTTAGCTTTCTCTCTGATGCTCCTTCCTCGTCTGCTCCAGCAAACAATGTAAGGCTTCACCGTGTGGACACTTGATAATTAAAGCTGATGGGCCACAACTGCCTGATAATCACTCCCTCACAATTCTTAAAGCAGTAAATACAATAAGTAAATGCTTTAAACAGTTCTACAAAGAACAAAGTGTGAGGAGAGGATTGGGAAAGGTTTAAATGTCAACAAAGATTGACAAAAAAGTTGATAAAGAAGGGTAGGAGAAGCTATGAAGCTGGGCTAGCGCTTAATATAAAAAAGGATAGCAAGAGTTTTTATAAATATATAAAAAGGAAGAGGCTGGCTAGGGTGAACGTTGGTCCCTTAGAGGATGAGAAAGGGGACCTAGTGGTAGGGGATGGGGATATGGCTAAGGTCTTGAATAACTTTTTTGTTTCTGTCTTCACGGAGGAGGACGTGAATAATTTGCCGGGTGTTAGCGATGGAAAGGTGGTAGGACTGGAGGGTCTTAATGACATTACTGTTACTAGAGAGGTGGTGCGCGACAGACTGGAGGGGCTGATTGTGGACAAGTCCCCAGGACCGGATGGAATGCATCCGAGGGTTCTGAAAGAAATGGCGGAGGTTATAGTGGATGCCTTGGTGGTTATTTTCCAGACGTCGCTGGATTCCGGGGAAGTGCCGGAAGATTGGAAAACGGCTAATGTTACGCCGTTGTTTAAGAAGGGTGCCAGGCAAAAGGCGGGGAATTATAGGCCGGTTAGTTTAACGTCTGTGGTAGGTAAAATGTTAGAATCCGTCATTAAGGAGGAAATTGCGAGGCATCTTGAAGGGAATTGCTTGATAGAGCAGACGCAGCACGGTTTCATTAAAGGGAAGTCGTGTCTGACAAATTTACTGGAGTTCTATGAGGATGTGTCTAGGGCGGTGGATAGAGGAGAGCCGGTCATGTACTTGTCAAAACACCCCTTAAAAGTCACTACCGTATTTGCTTCCACTATCTCCCCCTGGCAACTTCCGTCGCACCAGTGAGAACAAACCAAGTTTCTCCAACCTCTCCTCATAGCTAATGCCCTCCATACCAGGCAACATCCTGGTAAATCTTTTCTGTACCGTCTCCAAGGCCTCCACGTCCTCCTGGTAGTGTGGCGACCAGAATTGAACACTATATTCCAACCAACTAAGGTTCTATAAAGCTGCAACATGACTTGCCAATTTTTAAACTCAATACCCCAGCCGATGAAGGCAAGCATGTCGTATGCTTTCTTGATTACCTTCTCCACCTGCAGTGACCTGTGTACCTGTACACCCAGATCCCTTTGCCTATCAATACTATTAAGATTTCTGCCATTTACTGTATATTTCCTATCTGGAAATGCATTACCTCACATTTATCTGTATTAAACTCCATCTGCCATCTCTCCGCCCACATCTCCAACTGATCTATATCCTGCTGTATCCTCTGATGGTCCTCATCACTATTCACAAATCCACCAACCTTTGTGTCGCCCAGAAGCTTACTAATCAATCCAGTTACACTTTCCACCAAATCATTTATATATATTACAAACAGCAAAGGTCCCAGCACTGATCCCTGAGGAACATCACTTGTCACAGCCCTCCATTCAGAAATGCACCCTTCCACTGTTACCCTCTGTCTTCTTTGACCGAGTCAGTTTTGTATCCACTTTGCCAGCTCACCTCTGATCCCATGCCACTTCGCCTTCTGCACCAGTCTGCCATGAGCGACCTTGTCAAAGGTCTTACTGAAATCCATGTAGACAACATCCACTGCCCTACCCTCATCAATCATCTTTGTCATTAGGTGTGTGATGCTGGCTGTGGGACACTGGGTGTGTGACACTGGGTTTGTGACACAATGTGTTTTTTGATTTGATTCATTATTGTCACATCTATTCGTATACAGTGAAAAATATTGTTTCTTACATGCTACACAGACAAAGAATACCGTTTATGGACAAGGAAATGAGAGAGTTCATGGACAAGGAAATGAGGGAGTGCAGAATGTAATGTTCCAGTTATAGCTCGGGTGTAGAGAAAAATCAACTTAGTGTGAGATAGGTCTGTTCAAAAGTCTGATGGCAGCAGGGAAGAAACTGTTTTTGAGTCAGTTGGTACGTGACCCCAGACTTTTGTATCTTTTTCCCAACGGAAGAAAGTGGACAGAATGTCCAGGGTGTGTGGGGTCCTTAATTATGCTGGCTGCTTTGCCAAGGTAGACAGTGTCAGTGAGTGGGAGCCTGGTTTGTGTGACATGGGGGGGCAGCGTGTGATTCACCGAAACAATTCTATATTGAATTTGTGTGAAAACTGGAGTACTTCACACTGTTTTTTTTCAGTGGGAGTTCAGAGATGAATCTCCCACACTCTGTGCACTGCAGAGGCCAGCAGCGTGAATATCATTACATTTCAAAGGACAGGGCCTATCGCAGCTGGAGAGATTGGAATCAGTAGGCCTCTGCACATGCACAGTGGTCCCAAAGTGTCAGCCTCTTGTTTGCTGGCAAACTCAATCACTGGCCAGACCGAGACCCGTGAAGTGCTGTCCCCCAACCCTCCCATGGCCCAATTGTGGCCTCCTGTCCATTCGCAGACCAGTCCCGAGTACCCTCCTGCCCCCTCAGTCCCGGGTCGCCCTGGTCCCCAGCACCTCCACACCCAGCAGTGACATTCCTCCCCACCCCACCCACAGGCAGACCCTGCTCTCTGGCAGACAGCATCCCCCTCCCCCCCAATACCCCCTTCAGCAGATACCAAGCCCCCTGTCCCTGAAAGACCACCTCTGTAATCCACTCCGATTGTTGGCCTCCCGCCAGCCCCACCGATTCCTATGCAGAGTGGCAGCGGGAACCCCCACCAATTGCCGCTAGTCCCTGCCCCCAGTTGGCCCTGCCCCAGGATCTGCATTAGGCCCCACCCCCAATTAACCCCGCCCTTGGGCACTGCCCCATTCCCGATGGTCAGGGCCAAGGTGCCCCCCCCCCCCCGCCCCCGGACATTGACACTTTGCCCCCTGGCTGGCACTGCCAGGGTATCCATGCCCAGTGGACACCACCTCACTGTTATCCAATCCCCTAGGGGGCCATGATTGCCCCCATTCACTTTAGTGAAGTCAGGCCGCTAGCTCTCCGAAAGTGAGGAGCTATTGTAATCCCCGCTGGATGAAACTCTCTGGCAGATGGGAGGAGCTAGTGGGCCCAGAGAATTCAGTCCTGGGTCCATTAATAGCACTTAACTGGTATGGAAAATATGAACACTCACGGGAATCCCACGAATCAGCCGACACGCATCTCCTGGCTTGCTGAGCTAAAAAGCTAGTGCAGCGGGATGGGAGAACCATGGCCTGGGTGTGTGACACTGGGTATGAAATGTGAGCCTCAGTGGCAAGGTCATCGATTGTTATCCATCCTCAATTGTCCTTGAAATACCCTTCAGCATTTTTTTTCACTGAACCAGTCCTGGTGGTTAATGATGTTCAAACTCAATATTCTGAGCACAGGAATCTGGTTATTAGCTGACGTTACTTGATCTTACTGTTCTGGAATTGAGCTGGATGTGCGAATATTTTCCTGATTTATCAGCTGCACTTGGATTTCCTCAACTCTTTCAGGCTGCTTTAGGTCCTAGCCATTGATCTTTTTTCTCTCAGACATTTGAGCCTAGCAGTCTCTTGTTGCCAGATAAATGTTCATTATCAATCGAATAAAACTATAATATATTCAGTCCCCCATGTAGATTGAGTGATACGGACATCATTTAAATCTTTGACTTGAACAATAAGGTAACCAGGAGGAGCCAATGCTTTATATTTTGGATGTTTCCATGCGTTTTTAGTTTACTTGTCCATCTGGTGGAAGAAGTGGTTTGTTATAATGAGGCCGTGTTGAGCAGACTTTATCAGCAGGAGGGACCATTTGCATTGACTTTTCTCAACCTACTTTACCTAATGAATTTTCCCCAGACATTTGAGTCACAGCCAGCCCTGGCATTGATGCTTCTCAGAAGGAAGATCTTTTCTCTTTTTGCGATGGTCGTGAGGACTTCATAAAGGTTAGAATAGATCTTCTCCTTAATGTCTTCATCAGTGTTCAGGGTTGGAGCACTAATGAAAGTGGCATGTTGGTTACAGCTGAGGTGAAGTGTTATGAGTCTTTCATTTATACAACTGGGGAGTTGTGGCAAGATATTCAGGATACTATTCCAGGTAGCAAAACCATTCTTGTTGACACAAAGTCACTCTTAGCCTTTCCTCTCCACTTGTCCCCATGACCCCATGCATTTACTGTAGCCAATTCACCTCTCCTGCACATCTTCCGACTGTAAGAGGAAGCCTACACAGACACGGAGAGAACGTGCAAACTCCACACAGACACCTAAAGCCAGAATCGAACCCAGGTGCCTGGAGCTGTGAGGCAGCAATGCTAACCACTGTGCTATTTGAACGATTGGCAGCAAACTCCTCCCAGTCATCAATGTCACTGTTACTGTGCTTTGAAACATTTCCTTTGTCCTCTCCTGGAACACTGGCTGTGACATTTGAGAAGACTGAACCTGGTGGGGGAGACACTTTTTGGCCACCCAGACACAGTGAAATGGAGTTGACAGGCGTTTTGCTGAACACTGGTGGAGCTGATTTAAACAAAGATACAAGCGTTTGTTCAACAGGCCTCCCATTGAATCCAGAGGAGATACCGTTGTGTCACTGTGTGTGACACTGTGTGTCACTCGGTGTTACATTGAGTGTGACACTGTGTGTGTCACTGGGTATGTCACTGTGTGGGATTCTGGGACTGTCACTGAATGTGAGACACTGGGAGTGATATTGTGTATGTCAGTCACAATGTGTATCACTGGATGTGAGACACTGTGTGTCACTGTGTGTGTCATTGTGTGTCACCGTATGTGTCACTGAGTATGACTCTGGGTGTGACATTGTCTGTCACTGAGTGTGTCACTGGATCTGTCATTGGGTATTTGATTATGAATCTTATGTGTCTGCCTGTTGGTATCTTTGCTCTGTTTTTGCTGCATTTTCTCCAATCTTGTGTTTCACTCATTTCCTCAGCTTTAAGTGAATGTTCCCACAGTCCTTGACTTCCAGCATCCTGTTTACTGTTAAATCAAATAATTGGCAAAAATATTTGCTGATGTTTGTGTTCCAGAGTGTCCCTGCTCACTGGGACTCAGGGGACTGGACTCACTGTGCTGGGAGCAAGGGCCCAGCCCCTCTGTGCTGGGACTTGGGGAACAGTCCCTCTGCTTGGACCTAGGGGGCTTCTCCCTCTGTGCTGAGACCTAGGGGCTCAGTCCCTCTGCTGAGACCTAGGGCAACAGTCCCCCTGTGCTGGGACCTCGGGGAACAGTCCCCCTGTGCTGGGACCTCGGGGAACAGTCCCCTTATGCTGAGACCTAGGGCAACAGTCCCCCTGTGCTGAGACCTAGGGGAACAGTCCCTCTGTGCTGGGACCTCGGGGATCAGTCCCCCTGTGCTGAGACCTAGGGGAACAGTCCCTCTGTGCTGAGACCTAGGGGGGGCTCTCCTTCTGTGCTGGGACCTAGGGGACTTAATCCATCCTGTGCTCATGGCAGCAGAGGTTTGGATGAGCTGAAGAGTAGGATGTGGAAGAACCGCCAGGAATGCACTGGAATAGCTTGTGTCCAAAGGTAACAAAGGGTGGAATTCTCCCAAAACATTTCAAAGTGTCATCATCGTGAGAATAACAGAGTAATCTGTGCTGGTGTCTCAGACACCGTCCTCACTGTAGCCCTCCCACAATTAGTCACCTTTATGGAGAGTTGGGAGTTCTGTGCCAATACTGAGGGCGAGGTCTAAACACATTGGTGAGCCTGGCTTCAGAGGCTCGGGCACCATTGCACAAGGACACCCCAAATTCACAGGGACCGCTCCTCCTCCCCACACAGATATTGGGACCAAGTCCTTTATCTGGGCATGCTGCCCTGTCCCCTCCTCGACATGGGTCACTGGCACTGGGGCTCACCAGACGATCCCCAGCATGCCCCCCCATGATGACTGCCTCCATGATCTTCCCCTGCACAACCCCATCCTGGCACCCTCCCCCACCCCCACCCGCTGTCAGATAGCTATCGCATCCCCCCCCCCCTCCTTACCATAGTCCCCACTCAGGCCCCACCCCTTGATACTGCCCCAAGCACACTGATGGTGCCCATCTGGGGTATCTGTTGGGCACTGCCTGTGTGCCAGTTGGGCCCCACCATGTGGGCACTGCCCAATGGGTATTACCTGACCATGTCCCTGAGCACCAGGGTGGGGGGAGGGGGGCTTCAGTGGCCTCTGAGCCCCCTGGGTGTGACCATCACGTGAGGTCTCCGCTTAATGGATACCAGTAGTGATTCTCGCCGTTAACTGCACTGCGGCGGAATGCTGGTGAATTTTGTGCATGGGGAGTTGAATGGGCTGTACATATTTAAATACTCCTTTAAATATGCTAATCACTCTTGTGCTCTTTCTGGCGGTGATCCAATTCACACCATTTTAAAGGGGCCAGGTGATTTGCAAACAGGTTGGTGCTGGACGCAAAGCCGATTTTTAGGCCCACGTGCTATTTTCCAGGCTGGGCATGATCTGTTAATGGTGCAGCAAGGTCACAGAATCTCCCCCAAAGGCATGGATAGGGTTTCAGCTGCAACTGGACTGAAGCAGGAGCGAATCTGTGCAGTGCTTTGGAGTTGGATGTGGGCAGTCTCAGTGCTGGTGCGGAGATATACTTGGAAACTGACCTGAGGATGAAATAGGAAGTGGAGGTTATGAGCTGCGTAGTTCAGCCTGAGGTTAGCCAGGAGAGGGGCCTGAATCAGCCCTGTGGACTGGATTTATCCTATCTCCTTGTCACCCTCAGTGTATGTTGGGGGTGGGGGAAGAGAGGAGGGGCTGTAATTTATTAATTTATGGGATGTTGAACAATCATTTATTGCTCATCCCTAACTGCCGGCGAGAAGGTGGTGGTGCACCCACAGTGCTGTTAGGGAGGAAATTCCAGGATTTTGACCCAGCGACAGTGAAGGAGCAGCTGACATATTTCCTTGTCAGTATGGTGAGTGACCTGCACCATCATTTAAGCTCGAGAGCAAGTCCTGAATAGATAAGTAAGAGGAAAGGGCTAAAGTTGGGGTAAAGTGTATTCAGGGGGTCTGCTGGCAAGAGGTGGGGTGGCAGGTGAGTAGGAATGAGCATGGGTTGGGTGGATTGGCAGGCAGAGGAAAGGGGGTGGGCTGGGACGGGATGCAGGTGGAGCACAGTTTGGGGATTTAAGAAGTGTTCCCAGGTCTTTCTTATAAAGCCAAACTAAGCAGCAACACAGGCTTCTCTTTATGGGGAGAGGCAGGCAGGCTCCTCTCCTTCCAGATTTGAGAACAGGCCTCAGTTGTGTTGCTGTGGTGTTAATGAGGCCCCAGTACCTGGCAGCTGGATGCCTGATACAAAGCAGCTTTGATAAACGCAGGGCAAGTGTGTCAGAGAGTGCTAAGGACTGGCAGAGGGAGCAAGCCACTCGTTTGTTCAATGGTTACCGAGTTACTTTGGGCTGTCCTCACAGTCGGCGCTGGCTTCTCAGAGTGAGGGTCTTGCTCCTGAGTGATGTTGTGATGCTCTCTCTCACTGCCTGGGCCCTGAGTTCTGGAGTTGTCCCAGGTTCATTGTGCTGATATCCTGGACTAACTGTTCACCTCTCTCTCCCCGCTGCCCCCATAACCCTCTACCATCATTCTCCTTGCAGTAACATGGCAGATGCACTGGCAAGTGCCACCTGTGAGCGTTGCCACACGCACTTTGACCCGTCTGAGCGGATTGTGAACAGTAACGGGGAGTTGTACCATGAGAAGTGCTTCGTCTGTGCCCAGTGCTTCCGGCAGTTTCCAGGAGGAGTGTTTTATGAGGTAAGAACGGTTTTTGGCCTTACTGAACGATCAAACCTTCATTTCTATAGCACTATTAGGACCTCAGGCCATCCCTGAGCCAATGAGGTAGGTTTGAAGTGTACTCACTATTGGAATGAATACATAAGGTAGTCCAGGGTTCTGGTTGTAGGGGCACTGGATACTGATGGCTCAGTCACAGTGGGGTAAAACTAGACCCAACCTAATCACCACTGCAGACCCCTTCCCCATTTTCACCCAACCCTTGCAAACCCATTCCCTCTGCCCCCCACTGTCATTGTCCCTCTGGATGCACTCTCTTTGCAGACCTTCCACCTGCAGACCCCCTCACAGATCTCCATCATTCTAGAGACCCTCTGCTCATGGTTAGGAATCCCATAGGTGCTGTGATAGCACACTCACACATTGACATTATCTCAGTGTCTCACTTGCTTGCATATGTGTGCATGTGTATGTGTTTGTGCATGTGTGTGCGCAAGTGTCTGTGTATCTATGTGTGTGTATTTGTGTCCGTGTTTGGATTTGTCTGCGTGTGTGTGTGTGTGTGTGTGTGTGTGTGTGTGTGTGTGTGTGTGTGTGTGTGTGTGAAAGTAAGTCTGTGATACTGTGTGAGTGGCTATGTGTGAGTCTGAATGTGTTGTCTGTGTGTGTGTGTGTGTGTGAGAGAACGTGTGTATTTCTATCTGTGTGTATGTGTGTGAGAGCGTATGTGTTTGTGTGTATGTGATTGTCTTTGGATTTGATTTGATTTATTATTGTCACATGTATTAGTATGCAATGAAAAGCATTGTTCGCTATACAGACAAAGCATACCTTACATAAGGAAGGAAAGGAGAGAGTGCAGAATATAATATTACAGTCGTAGCTAGGGTGTAGAGAAAGATTAACTTAGTGCGAGGTAGAACCACTCAAAAGTCTGATGGCAGCAAGGAAGAAGCTGTTTTTGAGTCAGTTGGTACATGACCTCAGACTTTTGTATCTTTTTCGTGATGGAAAAAGGTGGAATAGAGTATGTCCGGGGTGCATGAGGTCCTTGATTATGCTGGCTGCTTTTCTAAGGCAGCGGGAAGTGTTGACAGTATTAGTGGATGGGAGGCTGGTTTGACTGATGGACTGGGCATCATCCGTGGCCCTTTGTAGTTTCTTGCAGTCTTAGACAGAGCAGGAGCCATACCAAGCTATGATACAACAGAAAGAATGCTTTCTATGGTGCATCTGAAGAAGTTGGTGAGAATTGTAGCTGACTTGTCAAAGTTCTTTAGTCTCCTCAGAAAGTAGAGGCGTTGGTGAGCTTTCTTAACTATAGCGTCTGCATGGAGGGACCAGGACAGGTGATCTGGACACTTAAAATCTTGAAGATCTTGACCATTTCTACTTCATTCCCTTTGATGTTGACAGAGGCATGTCCTCCACTATACTTCCTGAAGTCGATGACTATCTCTTTCATTTTGGTGGCATTGAGGGAGAGATTATTGTTGTCGCACCAGATTCTCTATCTCTTTTCTGTACTGTGTCTCGTCATTGCTTGAAGTCCAATGGTGGTATCATCAGCAAACTTGAATATTGAGTTGGAGGGGAATGTAGCCCCTCCACATAAGGGGAGTATTGTAGGGGATACTCTCCTACGATGCGTAGGAGTATCGTAGGGGACTCCTACGATCTCTATATATAGGAATATTGTAGAGGACTAAGGAGTATTGTAGGGGACTGAGGACCCACCCTTGTGGGGCACTGCTGTTGATGATCGTGGAGGAGGTGTTATTGCCTATCCTTATTGACTGCAGTCTGTGGGTTGGGAAGTCTAGGATCCAGTTGCAGAGGGAGGAGCTGAACCCCAGGCCATGGAGTTTAAGTCTCGTGGGAATAATGGTGTTGAAGATTGAGTGGTTGTCAATAAATAGGATTCTGACATGTCTTTGTTATCCAGGTGTTCTAGGGTTGAGTGTAGGGCCAGGGAGATAGTGTCAGCTTTGGACCTGTTGCGGCGATAAGTGTATTAGTGGATCCAGGCAGTCTGGGAGGCTGGAATTGATTTGTGCCATGACTAACCTTTTGAAGCACTTCATAATGAACAAGTGTGCATTGGTGTGTGAAAGAGTGAGAGTGTGAGTGTGTATGAGAGAGTGTGTGCTTTTGGGAGTATGTATGTGTGTGTGTGTGTGTGTGTGTGTGTGTGTGTGTGTGTGTGTGTGTGTGTGTGTGTGTGTGTGTGTGCTTATGGGAGTGTGTGAACGTGTGTGAGTTTGTAACTGTGTAGCCGGGATTCTCCCAAAAAAATTCAAAGTCCCCAATTCACTTGAAAATAGGAGTAAATCCCAACAATATTTCAGTGTGATTTCCAGAATGAATCTCCGACACTCAGTGCATCACAGAGTGCCTCATGTAGATTCACTGTGGAAATCTGTGGCCTATTCCAGCACAAGAGGCTGGCAGCATAGCACTGAGTGGGCCACAGTGCATGCGCCAATCTGTCTGAGCCTCCCAATCATTGGCCTTCCGACCACCCTCCCCCACACCGATCGTAGCATCATAGAGGTTTACAGCATGGAAACAGGTCCTTCGGCCCAACTTGTCATGTTGCCCTTTTTTTTTAAAACCCCTAAGCTAACCCCAATTGCCTGCATTTGGCCCATATCCCTCTATACCCATCATACCCATGTAACTATCTAAATGCTTTTTAAAAGATAAAATTGTACCCGCCTCTACTACTACTTATGGCAGCTTGTTCCAGACACTCACCACCCTCTGTGTAAAAAAAATTGCCCCTCTGGACACTTTTGTTTCTCTCCCCTCTCACCTTAAACCTATGCCTTCTAGTTTTAGACTCCCCTACCTTTGGGAAAAGATATTGACTATCTACCTTGTCTATGCCCCTCATTATTTTATAGACCTCTATAAGGTCACCCCTCAGCCTCCTACGCTCCAGAGAAAAAAGTCCCAGTCTATTCAGCCTCTCCTTCAAGTCCTGGTAGCATCCTAGTAAATCTTTTCTGTATTCTTTCTAGTTTAATAATATCCTTTCTATAATAGGGTGACCAGAATTACACACAGTATTCCAAGTGTGGCCTTACCAATGTCTTACAACTTCAACAAGACGTCCCAACTCCTATATTCAATGACCCACGAAACCAAGCATGCCAAATGCCTTCTTCACCATTCTGTCCACCTGAGACTGCACTTTCAAGGAGCTATGAACATCTGTGTGAGAAAGTGAGTGTAAGAGTGAATGTGTGAATGAGTGTGAGAGTTTGAACATGCCACAGTGAGTGTGAGAGCGCGATTGTGTGTGTGTGAGAGAGAGTGAGTATGTGTGTGTGTGAGAAAGAGTGAGTCTGAGAGTGTGTGTGTGTGTGTGTGAGAATGTGAGTGTGTGAGAGTAACCAAAAGTTTGAGTGTGAGAGTCTGTGTGTGCGAGAGTGAATGTGAAAATGGAGTGTGCGAGAGTTTGAGTGTGCAAGAGTGAGTGAGAGTGGGTGTGTGTGTGTGCGAGAGCGAGTGTGTTCAGTGTTGTACAGAGCAGTCCAGGCTGCGATTTTGATGTTCTAATTGTATCAGTGATATTATGCAGTTGCTGATCTTTGTTTCGTTTCCCTCAGTTTGAAAGCAGGAAGTATTGTGAACACGATTTCCAGATGCTCTTTGCACCTTGCTGTGGACAATGCGGTAAGAATGGGGACAGTAATACTCCAAATGTTAGATCCTGTTAAATTATAGTGTGTGTGTGTGTGTCAATGAGTGAGTATGTGTGTGTGTCAGTGAGTGAGTGTGAGCATGTGTGTCAATGAGTGAGTGAGTGTGTGTCAATGAGTGAGTGTGAGGGTGACTTTGTCAGTGAGAGTGTGTCATTGTGTTAGTGAGTGAGTGTGTGTCAATGAGAGTGTGTGAGTGTCATTGTGTCAGTGAGACCGTGTGTCAGGAGCGTGTGAATGTGTCATTGTCAGTGAGAGTGTCAGTGTGCCAGTGAGAGTGTGTCAGTAAGTGAGAGTGTGTCGGTGAGTGGGTGTGTCAGTGACAGTATGTCAGTGAGTGAGTGTGTGTCAGTGAGTGTGTGTATCAGTGACTGTGTGTTAGTGAGTGAGGGTGTCAGAGCAAGTGTGTCAGTCTGTCCGTCCTTCTGTCTCCACATAAGTGAGGCTACATATAATGTTGTATGAAAGTGCATGGATGCGAGTGTGTTGAAGCGTGTGTGCTTTCATGTGTGGGGTGTGAAGTGTATAGCCGGGATCTTACACCCATCTTTACCATAAGCCCAAATGATATGGATGTAAAATCCCACAAGAGACCATAAACAAGAATCTTGGCAGAGCGATCTGGGGACACGATTACTCCAGTCCCCTGCTATTGACGTAACAAGATTCTCAAGCAGGAAGGTTGGGAACCTAACTTAAATGCATTAACCTAATTATAGGGCTTCCTGCTGTATCGAAGCCCCGCACTGGGATCATGTTGGTGTACTTTACAACAGGTTTACATAAATAGGAACTAGGCGAAGGAAACCTGTTGTGGGTGCAAGGGTAAAAGTACAGCCCTTAGGGGGAGAGGGACATGCCCAGACAGTAGCCTGATACCACCAAGGTACCCCGGCACTTCTCCTGACATCCTGGCACTGCCCCTGCACCCTGGCAGTACCCCCACACCCTGGCACTGCCCCTTGACACCCTAGTACTGCCCTGTGCTCCCTCTCTTGTCAGGGAACAATGCTGGGAGACGTTCTAGGAAGCTCCATTGGGCTGGAGACATGGGTATCCCCAGTGTACTTGTATACATGGTGTTGGGGGGAGCGGTGGCTGGGGGTAGGGAGGTGATATCACTCTTTTTTACTGGTGATCAGGGTGCTCTGATCTCTGGCACCCCGATGTTGCCACTCTTTCAGGCCCTGCCCACTAGTGGGATGGCGTGGGGCAAACCTCCAGTACTTATTCCCTCCAAGTGTTGGACAATATGGCGAGAAAAAGCACCTGAGTCAACACTTAGAAATGAAAAAGGGAACATCTGCCTGATGTGTTTACCTGGACACGTGCATACATCTGTGTGTCTGTCTCTGTTCAGTCAGCAGTGCTGACTGCTGCCCTGAGTTCCAGTTACTGTGTCACATTGAGCTTTTGAACATTTTCATCTTATTTTTTCTTCTAGTTTCTCACCTGCCCTGACTATTTGGGTCTGTATCGAGGGGGTTTCAATTTCCCAGGGTATATTGTAAAGTCCGAGGGTATATTGGTAAAGCCTGGATAGTCCTAGTTTGTAGAAACTGCAAATTATTTGGAAAGCTTTCTTTAAGATGGACCTCCTTCCAAGTCTCTTGAGAATGAACTTGCTCCGAGTTGTATTTGGGATAGATTTTGTTTTCCTGTTTAGTTGGGTAGCCCTTCACTCTCTGAACCTGGTCAGCACTGCCTGCTCGAGAGGGGTTGGCACTGAATGGAAACAAGGCCCATTTAGTGTTTCATTTCAGTTTTGTTTCTTTCCATCTATCCAGGAGAATTCATCATTGGCCGAGTCATCAAAGCGATGAACAATAATTGGCACCCGGACTGTTTCTGCTGTGAGATTTGCTCTGTGGCCCTGGCTGACTTGGGATTCGTCAAAAATGCAGGCAGGTATGTTCAGAGTCAGAAATCAGCCCGATCAAACACAGGGCGAGAAAGAGGCCTCGGCTTAATGTCAAATAAATGGACCAAAGTCCCTCAGAGCCCAGAGAGAAAGATTCACAAGGCGAGATCCGTTTTAATAACCTTGTTCTCAGTTTACTTCAGGTAATAAAGATATGAACCAAATCCTAACAAATTTTAGAAACAAAGAATCCATACAGTGCAGAAAGAGGCCATTCAGCACGTCAAGCCTGCACCAACATCAGTCCCACCCAGGCCCCTATCCCCATAACCCCATGTATTTACCCTGCTAATCCCCCTGAAACTAAGGGGCAGTTGAACATGGCCAATCCACCTAATCTGTACGTCTTTGAACTGTGGGAGGAAACCGGAGCACCCGGCAGTAAACAATCTAAAAGGGTATGTGCTTATGTCTTTTGCACAGGAACTGATTTCCAGTAGGATGATAGAGTTGAGATGTTTCACTGGGGAGAGGAATTTAGGAGCAGGAGTAGGCCATTCGGCCCTTCAACCTTCTCTGCCATTTGTTAAGATCATGGCGGATCTGATTGAGGTCATAAATCCACATTCCTACTGCCCACCTCCATAATCTGTGGTTCCTGAGTGGATCATAAATGTGCCCAACTCACCCTTGGATAAATTCAATGACCCAGACTCCACTGCTGTCTGGGGAAGAGAGTACCACATACTACCAACCATCTGAGAGAAAAATGTCCTCCTTGTCCTGGTCTCAAAGGAAGACCTTGTATTCTTAAACATATCCAGGAAATAATGTGAGTGTTGTCTCTCAGTCTGCTGACTGAGGTGGCAGGATCGGTGTGAGAAGCAGACAGTGCAATCTCGTCCTGTTGCTTTTTAATCGATTTTTGCTCCGTTTATCTCAAACACAAAGGCACATATGGCAGCAACAAAAGGTAGTCACTTCACAATTTGTTAAAGAGTCATTTAATGGGAAAAATGGCAAAATCACAGGCAAATACTTTGATCAATAGAAATATTGTACATGATTATATACAGAATAACCGTTAATGTGGAGGAGAGCACAGAAGAGGGAAAGCTGACCAGGGCAGAGGTTTGAGTAAAGGAGAGGGAATTGACAGAAAAGCAGAAGATCTAAAGCTGCACATAATTACTGGTCACAATGCAACATATTTACAGTCTCCCTCGTGGGAATTTACAACGTTATCCCAGAGCTTACACTGGAAGTATCCGGCTAGAGTGTGTTACACAGAGAGTAACAATTATACTGGAGTATGTTATGAAGAGAGTAACAGTGAGGTTGGAATATCTTGCATAGAAAGTAACAATGTGGCTGGAGTGTGTTACACAGAGAGTAACACTGAAGCTGGGGTGTATTACACAGAGACTATTACACAGAGAGTAACAATGAGGCTAGAGTGTGTTATACAGAGAGTAATAATGAGGCTAGAGTGTGTTATACACAGACTAACAATGATTCTGGAGTCTGTCATACGGAGAGTAACAGTGAGGTTGGAGTATGTTACACAGAGTAACAATGAAGCTGGAGTGTATTACACAGAGAGTAACAATGAGGCTAGAATGTGTTATACAGAGAGTAATAATGAGGCTAGAGTGTGTTATACACAGACTAACAATGATTCTGGAGCCTGTCATACAGAGAGTAACAGTGAGGCTGGAGTATGTTACACAGAGAGTAACAATGAGGCCAGAGTGTGTCACACAGAGAATAACAATGAGGCTGAGTGTGTTATACAGAGAGTAACAGTGAAGCCAGTGTGTTATACAGAGAGTAACAGTGAAGCCAGTGCGTTATACAGAGAGTAACAAAAATGCTGGAGTGTGTAATGAAGAGACTAACAATTATACTGGAGTGTGTTATACAGAGAATAACAATGAGGTTTGACTGTGTTATACACAGAGTAAGAGTGAGGCTGGAGTGTGTTATACAGGAGTAACACTGTGGTTGGAGTGTATTATACAAAGGATAACAATGAGGTTGGAGTCTGTTATACAGTGAGTAACAATGACCCAGGTGTGTTATACAGAGAATAACAGTGAGGATTGACTGTGTTATACACAGAGTAACAGTGAGGCTGAAGTGTGTTATACAGAGAGTAACAGTGAGACTGGAATGTGTTATACAGAGAGTAATAGTGAGGCTGGAGAGTGTTATACAGAGAGTAACAATGATTCTGGAGTGTGTTATACAGAGAGTAATAGTGAGGCTGGAGAGTGTTATACAGAGAGTAATAGTGAGGCTCGAGTGTTTTATATACAGCGTAACAGTGAGGCTGGAGTGTATTATACAGAAAGTAACAGTGAGGCTGAACTGTGTTTTACAGAGAATAACAGTGAGGCTGGAGTGGGTTACGTGGAGAGAAACAATGAGGCTGGTGTGTGTTATACAGAGAGTAATAATTATGCTGGAGTGTGATATACAGACAGTAACAATTACATTGGAGTGTGTTATACAGAGAGTAACAGTGAGACGGGGGTGTGTTATTACAGAAAATAACAATGATTCTGGACTGTTATACAGAAAGTAATAGTGAGGCTCGAGTGTTTTACATAGAGAGTACAGTGAGACTGGAGTGTGTTATACAGAGAGTAACAGTGAGGCTGGAGTGTGTTATACAGAGAGTAACAATGAGGCTGGAGTGCATTATGTGAAGAGTAACAATGAGATGGAATGTGTTATACAGAGAGTAATAGTGAGACTGGGGTGTGTTATACAGAGAGTAACAATGATTCTGGAGTGTGTTATACAGAGAGTAACAGTGAGGCTGGAGTGCGTTATGTGGAGAGTAACAATGAGTCTGGTGTGTGTTATTCAGAATGTGACAATGAGGCTGGAGTGTGTTGTACAGAGATTAACAAAGAGGCTGGTGTGTGTTACATAGAGAGTAACAATGAGGCTGGAGTGTGTTATACAGAAAGTAACAATGATTCTGGAATGTTTATACAGAGAGTAACAATGTGGCTCAAGTGTTATACAGAGAATAACAGTGAAGCCTGAGTGTGTTATACAGAGAGTAGCAATTATACCGGAGCTTGTTATACAGAGAGTGACAATGATTCTGGAGTGTGTTATGCAGAGTAACAGTGAGGCTGGAGTGTGTTATACGGAGAGTAACAATTATACTGGAGTGTGTTATATAGAGAGTAACAATGATTCTGGAGTGTGTTGTACAGAGAGTAACAATGAGGCTGGGGTGTGTTATATAGTCAGTAACAGTGAGGCTGGAGTGTGTTATGCAGAGACTAACAATTAGGCTGGAGTCTGTTATATAGTCAGTAACAATGAGATTGGAGTGTGTTATACAGAGAGTAACAAAGATGCTGGAGCATGTTATACAGAGAATGACAGTGAGGCTGGAGTTCGTTATACAGAGCATAATGATGAGACTGGAATGTATTATACAAAGAGTAAAAATTATACTGGAGTGTGTTATACAGAGAGTAACAATGAGGCTGGAGTCTATTATACACAGAGTAACAGTGAGGCAGAGTGTGTTACACAAGAGAGTAACAATTATACTGGAGCTTGTTATTCAGAGAGTAACAATTAGACTGGAGCTAGTTATACAGAGAGTAACAATGATTCTGGAGCGTGTTGTACAGGGAGTAACAATGATTCTGGAGTGTGTTATACAGAGAGTAACAATGATTCTGGAGTGTGTTATACAGAGAATAACAATGAGGCTGGAGTGTGTTATACAGAGAATAACAATGAGGCTGGAATGTGTTATGCAGAGGGTAACAGTGAGGCTGGAGTATGTTATACAGAGAGTAACAGTGATGTTGGAGTGTGTTATACAGAGAGTAACAATGAGGCTGGAGTGTGTTATACAGAGAATAACAATGAGGCTGGAATGTGTTATACAGAGAGTAACAATGAGGCTGGAGTGTGCTATGCAGAGAGTAACAATGAGGCTGGAATGTGTTATACAGAGAGTAACAATGTGCTGGAGTGTGTTATACAGAGAGTAACAATGAGGCTGGAGTGTGTTATACAGAGAGTAACAATTATTCTGGAGTGTGTTATACAGAGAGTAACAATGAGGCTGGAGTGTGTTATACAGAGAGTAACAGTGAGGCTGGAGTGTGTTATGCAGAGAATAACAATGAGGCTGGAATGTGTTATACAGAGAGTAACAATGTGCTGGAGTGTGTTATACAGAGAGAAACAGTGATGTTGGAATGTGTTATACAGAGAGTAACAATGAGGCTGGAGTGTGTTATACAGAGAGTAACAATGAGGCTGGAGTGTGTTATACAGAGAGTAACAATGAGGCTGGAGTGTGTTATACAGAGAGTAACAATTATTCTGGAGTGTGTTATACAGAGAATAACAATGAGGTTGGAATGTGTTATGCAGAGGGTAACAATTATACTGGAGCGTGTTGTACAGAGGGTAACAGTGAGGCTGGAGTGTGTTATACAGAGAGTAACAGTGATGTTGGAGTTTGTTATATAGAGAATAACAATGAGGCTGGAATGTGTTATACAAAGAGTAACAATTATACTGGAGTGTGTTGTACAGAGAGAAACAGTGATGTTGGAGTGTGTTATACAGAGTGTTACAATGAGGCCGGAGTGTGTTATACAGAGGGTAGCAGTGAGGCCGTGAGTGTGTTATACAAAGAGTATCAATGAGGCTGGTTTTGTTATAGAGATGATGTGGAGATGCTGGCGTTGGACTGTAGTAAACACAGTAAGAAGTGTCTCAATACCAGGTTAAAGTTCACAGGTGGCTTGTGCTACCAAATAAACCTGTTGGACTTTAACCTGGTGTTGTGAGACTTCTTACTGTGCTTACCCTAGTCTAACGCCAGCATCTCCACATCATGGCTACCATTGTCACCGCAAACTGCCGGCTCCAAGTCGAGAGGGTCTCCGAGAAGATTGCGCATATCGACACAGACATCGTGGCTTGCGCTACCAAATAAACCTGTTGGACTTTAACCTGGTATTGTAAGACTTCTTACTTTGTTACAGAGCAACAGGGAGTACCATTTCCCAAAGAAGGCTACGAAGTGTTGGATGGAATGGAGTAATGCTGGGGCTGCAGTGTTGTTGGCCAGTGGGTGGTTGTTTGGATGGAGATTGTGGGCTTGCAGTTGGGGAGGGGCGGTTGGAGCCAGGATTCCCTCTGAGCTGTTGGATGGGAGGACTGTGCTCGATGCTGTCACCTTGTGGAGAGCCTCTGCCTTTGCCAATGTAATGGACCTAGCCTTTCTTCAGCTGAAGGTTTTTGCAGTCAATGGAAACCCGATCACCCAGAATTAAATTGAAAATTGTGGCTCAGTATGTGGCTGGTGACCTAATAATAATATTTAAATTACCAGCACCTCATCTGGGAGTAGGCTGGAGTGCAACCCCCTGTCCCCCCTCCATGGAAACCAAATATAGGCTTGGTGTCTTGTTTGTGGTTAAAATCTCCCTCTGCTGGCTGTGCAGACTGGTTAGTACAATGGCCATAGGGGAAATATATGGAGAGCTCTGGGAGGACTCAATCCCACTGTCAGTTAGCATTAACACCAGAGGAGGGACAACTAGTGGAGGATCACAATGCTGCTGTTATTAATTGCAGCATATCATCAACGTTAAATAATATTTCCATATCAAAGCAATCTCCATTTATTATAGTGTTATATAATGCAGTCTGATATATATTCAACATAGATATGAATTCCTTTCGTAATACTGAATATCTATCAGTACTGACCTGAAGTTTGATTTAACAGGATTGGCTGTACCACTCTTGGCTATAGTTGGAATATCGTGTGCAGCCTGGAGTGACAAGTGGGAATATTCACTGAATTATCTCCAGGAAAGAGGGCATGAGATTGAACACACAGACTTGAGAAATGTTTTTTTTCCCTGTCTTGCTAAAATAGGGAAGGTTGAGGAGGGATCAAAAATGTGTTCCCAACAAGAAGCAAGTCTTTTGAGAGGATAAACACTGACAGGGTGTTCCCAGTGGCTAGTGAAATGTTAACAAGAAGTTGGTTGGTGGGGCGGGGGGGGGGGAGGCACAGATTGAGGATCATTGCTGAGAAAGTGAAGTTGAGGGTTAGATTAAATGGTTGCACACACAGAGGATTGTCTGAAAACCTTGTGTTTCACAGTAAAGGGGGCTTCTGTCACAGTGGCTATAATATTTAGAAAGGTGAATAATGTGAAAGAGCATGGGTGCAGAGCAGGAAAATTGGAAGATCCAATTGGTACTGGCACAGGTGCAGACACGATGGGCTGAAAGGCCTCCTTGAGTGCTGTAATATCTCTGACTATCCGGATGCTAACAGAGCTGCCCCACGGGTGCATTGTGTAGAAGTGTACCCATCGTAACAAGGAGACAAAGTCATGCGTAGTGTTTGCTTTGTGAGAATCTTTTCACCCTGAAGGAAAGCTAACAAGGGAGAACTGTGAATTTTTGAACTGATTGAATATGGCCGTGCCGTATCCGGTGATATCTCTCCGAGATCGTAGCTCCGTGAGCAGCCAACAGCATCAGAAATGAATCAGAATACAATGGAATATCTACACAATATGGATATACACACAACTGGGGATGGGAGCACTAGTGGGCAATGTCAGGCTAGGATAGGGTGAAGTACAATGAGAGGAGGCTGGTGTGATGCTAGTTCAGGCTGGTTGGGCTGAGTGGTCCATTTCCAGGCTGTAAATTCAATGCAGTACTCAATCAAGTAATCAAGTGATATTTGCTTTACAAAAGAATTGTGCATTTTGTGGTCAGACCAGCTTTGTCCTCACACAACAGCTGTCATTTTCCCAGTCAGGCACTTAGTTGCAGCCATTAGCTGTTGCAGATACCCAAAGGACAAGCTAAAACAATAAATAAATCACCCAAAGCACAGCCTGAAGTATCAAATGGAAAACTGTGCCACATCAGCACTTGTCAACTGATGGAGAGGTCATCCAGGAGGAGCGCCCCCTAGCTGATGAAGACTGACTCATGGCATTGTTAACCTCAGGACCTCTCTGCTGGCTGGAGACAGACACCGAGCTTCTTGTGATTATTCATCGTTTCTGAGGACCCTGCAAGGTGACCTGAAGGTGGCAGCCCAGGTTTTGGTTAGTTTCATGAGCGCTTATTAGCGCTTCAGTTTTAAATGTAGCTGGATAATTAGAAGAGTGCACATCACAGGTACAGAGGTATTTACAAAGAAATGTTCTTGATGTCCACTTAAAAATTGGCATCACTGTAAGCACTTTGCATGAATCAGAAGCTTCCAATCAAGTTGCCTCTTTAAAGGATGAGAGTTATCTAGAATGATAAAAGTTGTACATGTGTTTGCAGCTTCTTTTCAATCCTACTGTGCTCTGGAATTGGCAGTCTTTTTCATTAAAAGATCCATTGTAAAGCTTGCAGCAGTCATTCCATGTAGAATGATTGGATGTTTCCCCTGAGTAAGATTGCCCCTAACCCCCATGCTCTCCCGCTGATAGACATCACATCCAACCCTCCCCCATCCAACCACGGATCTTCCCTGTATCCCCCCTGACATCCTGCCGCACCCCACCCCCAACATCCTCTCAGAAATATCCAACTAAATGTTTTCTTTGACCATTCCAGAAATTTGAAAGTATCCTTGTTTACAAGCCACTGGTCAATGTCCTGGAGCTCAGTCATTAGCTGACATCAAGAGTCAGCCAAATACATCCAGACAAAGGCACAGATTCAGACCACACACTCTTGTAACCACATGCATACTTTTCTAAGGTATCCCACAAATGGTCCTCCCTTACGTCCAGACCCCGAATATTTACAACAGATATCATCACAGATACACTCAGAGTTCCACTGGTATATTCAATGGTATTTTTCATCAGCATTTTGCTGGCATACACTGGCCGAGATCACACTGATGCGCTGGCCGAGGTCTCACTGGTGTACACTGGCTGAAATCTCACTGCCCTGCACTGACTGATACCTTATTGAATGTGACAGCTGAGATCTCACTGGCATATACTGGCTGAGATCTCACCGGCACTTATGGACTGAGATTTCACTGGCATACACTGGATGAGATCTTGCTTGTGCAGAAGCGATGGTCTCACTAGTCTGCACTTGCTAAGGTCTCACTGGGATGCAACAGCTGGAATCTCACTGGCACTCACTGGCTAAAATTTCACTGGCATCACCAGCTGAGATCCCATTGGTGAGCAGTGGGTAAAATCTCACTGACATGCACAGGATGAGGTCTCACTGGTAGGTTGCTGCATAAAGTTAAATCTCACAGGATCCAGGGAGAGGTATCTAGGTGGATACAAAATTGGCTTCTTGACAGAAGCCAGAGGGAGGTTGTAGAGAGTTGTTTTTCAAACTGGAGGCCTGTGACCAGCAGTGTGCCTCAGGGATCAATGCTGGGCCCACTGTTATTTGTCATTTATATTAATGATTTGGATGAAAATATAGGGGGCATGGTTAGTAAGTTTGTAGATGATACCAAGATTGGTGGTATAGTGGACAATGAAGAAAGTTATCTCCAATTGCGATGGGATCTTGATCAATTGGGCCAGTGGGCTGATGAATGGCAGATGGAGTTCAATTTAGACAAATGCGAGGTAATGCATTTTGGTAGATTGGACCAGGGCAGGACTTATTCAGTTAATAATAGGGTGTTGGGGAGAGTTATAGAACAAAGAGATCTAGGGTTACATGTTCATGGCTTCTTGAAAGTGGAGTCACAGATGGACAGGGTGGTGAAGAACGCATTCAGCATACTTGGTTTCATCGATCAGAACACTGAATACAGGAATTAGGACATCTTGTTAAAGTTGTACAAGACATTGGTAAGGCCACACTTGGAATACTGTGTGTAATTCTAGTCACCCTATTACAGAAAGGATATTATTAAACTAGAAAGAGTGCAGAAAAGATTTACTAGGATGCTACTGGGACTTGATGGATTGAGTTATAAGGAGAGGCTGAATAGACTGGGACTTTTTCTCTGGAGCGTAGGAGGCTCAGGGGTGACCTTATAGAGGTCTATAAAATAATGAGGGGCATAGACAAGGTAGATAGTCAATATCTTTTGCCAAAGATAGGGGTGTCTAACACCAGAGGACAAAGGTTTAAGGTGAGAGGGGAGAGATACAAAAGTGTCCGGAGGGGCAATTTTTTCACTCAGAGGATGGTGAGTGTCTGAAACAAGCTGCCAGAGGTAATAGTAGAGGTGGGCACAATTTTATCTTTTAAAAAACATGACATCGGGTATAGAGGGATATGGGTCAAATGTGGGCAATTGGTATTAGCTTAGGCGTTTTAAAAAAAAAAGGCGGCATGGACAAGTTGGGCCAAAGGGCCTGTTTCTATGCTGTAAACCTCTATGACTCTATGGTGTCCAGTGGGTGAGATTTCAGTGGTGTCCAGTGGGTGAGATCTCCATGTCGCAATGATTTAGATTTGTACACAATACGAACACTTGCAGCTCAGTAAGCGCACAATGACACATACACACACCCACCCACACACACACCCACACGCTCACACACGCACACACCCACACACACACAGACGCCTATCAAAGCAATGCGGCGTTGCTGATTGGTTACTTGTGGTGCTACAGCTCAGACTTGCCGCTAAGGGAGCTCTCATTAGTTTTGGTCTCATGGCTGACAGACTGCGCCCGTTTCCGCTGGCCACACACAAAGTGACAGAATCGCTCCCGGAATTTCTCTCCCACAAAAAAGTAAACAACTGGATCGAGGCAGCTGTTAAGGCTGGTTAGGCAGGAAGTGACACGATTGCTTAAGGCAATGAGCTTCCTGTCTCGGCAGCTGGAGTGGGCGGTGCTGGTGAACAGGATGTAGACGTATCGGTTGATGTGATAGGGCACAAAACAGATGAGGAAGATGGTCAGTACCAGGATGATCATTTTGATGGCCTTGTCCTTCAGGTGCCTCTCGATGCGGTTCCCTCTGCGGAGGCTGCGGATGATCAGTAAATAGCAGGTCACTGTGATCACAAAGGGAATGACAAACCCCACCGTGAGCGGCACCAGGGCAAAGCTCGAGGTCTTTTCACGGTACAGCTGGAGGCACATGGTGGTGGCATTGCCTGCTTGCAAGGTTTGTGGTGCCCCAAGCATCGGTGCAACCCCTACCACAATGACCACCCACAGGACGATGCAGACCACGTTGGCATAGAGCGGCTTCCGGATGCGCATAGATTTAACGGGGTACACGATAGCCAGGAAGCGATCGGCACTGATGCCAGTTAGGAAGATGATGCTGGCATACATGTTCAGGTAAAAGAGGAAGCCGGTGATGCGGCAGGGCACCTCACCAAATGGCCAATGGTTCTGGCTCAGGTGGTAGACCATCCGCATGGGCAAGATCAGCACGTATGAGAGATCGGCCACTGCCAGATGCATCAGGTAGATGTTTGTGGTGGTATTGGGGTTCTTATCACAGGAGAAAACCCACACGGCAATAATATTGCCAACAAAAGCCAGCACGAAGACCACCCCGTAGAAAGAGGAGAAGAAAAGATTCTCTTCACTGCTCTCCTGGGTACAGTGCTGACCACTGGAGTTGCTGAGGATCAATGAATAAGCCATTACTAGGGTTTCCCTGCTCTGTCAGAATGCAGACTGGGAGGAACTTCAATGGACATCTGCAAAACAAACAGAGCTATGTCAAACCCCTGTTGCAGGTGTATCCCCCCCATCTCTCCATTTCCTGCCCGTGTATTAGCTATCCAATTAACTCACCTCTGTACATTCTCTGATTGCAAACACATTATTCCCCACCAGCTGATACGTCATGTGCGTGTACAAGCCCCACTAGGACCTTTCCTGCCCTGTGTGTGCTCAAACAACACTTCTACAATTTACTCTGCTGCCCCCCACTACAACACAGTCTTAACATCTGTAATATGGTCTTGAGATATGGACCCCAAAAACCACATTAAAGTGGGATCCCAATATACTCAGTTCATTTCAGCCAGAGTACATCATCACAGACAAGTCAGTTTTTAAAATTTATTATTTCATGGGATATGGACATCGTTGACACGTTCCAGCATTGTCCCTTAAACTGAGTGGCCTGATGGGCCATTTCCATTAATTCAACCACATTGCTGTGTATCTGCAGTCACATGTAGGTCAGACCAGGAATGGGCAGCAAATTTCCTTCCCCAAAGGACATGGGTTTTACAACAACCAAGTTACATGGCTATCCTTTCTGAGGGAGCCTTTAACTCCAAATTTTAAAGTTGAATTTAAGTTCTGATAATTAGCGGGCTGGGATTTGAACCCATGTCCAAAGAGCCCAATGATGTTACCATAGAATCCCTACAGTGCCGAAGGAGGCCATTCAGCCCATCGAGACTGCACCAACAACAGTCCCACCCAGGCCTATCCCAGTAACCACACATATTTACCCTGCGAATCCCCCTAAATAAATGGGCCTGTGTTAAAGAATGTTGCCTGTATTAATGAATGAGCCTGTGTTAATGAAGGAGCTTGTGTTAATGAATGACCCTGTGTTAATGAATGACCCTGTGTTAATGAATGACCCTGTGTTAATGAATGCTGCTTGTGTTAAAGAATGTTGCCTGTATTAATGAATGTTGCGGTGTCAATAAATGGCCCTGTGTCAATGAATGGAGCCTGCGTTAATGAATGGAGCCTGCATTAATGAATGAAATATTTGAAAATGAATATTTGTTAATGAACTGTGCCTGCATTAAAGAATATTGTCTAACACTAAGGGTTAATTTACCATGGCCAATCAACCTAACCTGCTCATTTTTAGACTGAGGGGAAACTGGAGCACTTGGAGGAAACCCAAGCAGACATGGGGAGAACATGCAAACTCCACACAGACAGTCACCTGAGGCCAGCTTTGAACCCGGGTCCCTGGTGTTGTGAGGCAGCAGTGCTAACCTCTATGCCACCACTTCACTAACATTCAGAACAAACCACTCAATCCACATTCAGACCTTCCATTTAGAAATTGCTATACAGCTCAGCTGCTGCAGAAATCAAAGGAGTCTGTGTCAATGAATTGAACCTATATTAATGAATGAGCCTGTGTTAATGAGTTGAGCCTGTGTTAATGAATGGAGCTGGTGTTAATGAATGGGCCTGTGTTAATGAATGAGCCTGCGTTAATGAATTGAGTCTGTGTTAATTAATGAGACTGCGTTAATGAATGGAGCTGGTGTTAATAAATGGGCCTGTGTTAAAGAATGTTGCCTGTATTAATGAATGAGCCTGTGTTAATGAAGAAGCTTGTGTTAATGAATGACCCTGTGTTAATGAATGTTGCTTGTGTTAAAGAATGTTGCCTGTATTAATGAATGTTGCGGTGTCAATAACTGGCCCTGTGTCAATGGATGGAGCCTGCGTTAATGAATGGAGCCTGCGTTAATGAATGAAATATTTGAAAATGAATATTTGTTAATGAACTGTGCCTGCATTAAAGAATATTGTCTGTGTTAATGAATGGAACTTACATTTATGAATTGAGCCTGCGTTAATGAATTGAGTCTGCGTTAATGAATGAGCCTGTGTTAATGAATGAGCCTGTGTTAATGAATTGAGTCTGCGTTAATGAATGAGCCTGCGTTAACGAATGGAGCCTGTGTTAACGAATGGAGCCTGTGTTAATGAAGGGAACACTTGAAAATGAATATTTGTTAATGAATTGAATCTGCGTTAATGAATGGACGTGTGTTAATGAATTGAGCCTGCGTTAATGAATGAGCTTGTGTTAATTAATTGAGTCTATGTTAATGAATAGACCTGTGTTAATGAACTGCACCTGTGTTAATGAATGTTGCCTGTGTTAACGAATGGGCCTGTGTTAATGAATGGGCCTGTGTTAATGAATGTTGCCTGTGTTAATGAATGGGCCTGTGTTAATGAATGTTGCCTGTGTTAATGAATGTTGCCTGTGTTAATGAATGGGCCTGTGTTAATGAATGTTGCCTGTGTTAATGAATGGGCCTGTGTTAATGAATGTTGCCTGTGTTAATGAATGTTGCCTGTGTTAATGAATGGGCCTGTGTTAATGAATGTTGCCTGTGTTAATGAATGGGCCTGTGTTAATGAATGTTGCCTGTGTTAACGAATGGGCCTGCGTTAATGTATTGAGTCTACGTTAATGAATAGGCCTGTGTTGATGAAATGAGTGTGTTAATGAAATGAGTCTGTGTTAATGAATGGAGCTTGCATTCATAAATGAGCCTGTATTAATGACTGAGCCTGCGTTAATGAATTGCGCCTGTATTAAAGAATGTGGCCTGTGTTAATGAACGAGCCTGTATTAAAGAATGTTGCCTGTATTAATGAATGGGCCTGTGTTAATGAATGGAATATTTGAAAATCAATAGGCCTGTGTGAATGAATGCTGCATGCAGTAAGTTTATCTCACAGGGTTCAGTGTACCTCATGGGGTTCAGTGTACCTCACAGGATTCAGCACAACTCACAGGGTTCAGAGTAACTCACAGGGTTCGGCGTAAGTCGCAGGGTTCAGCGTGACTCGCAGGGTTCAGCGTGACTCACAGGGTTCAGAGTGACTCACAGGGTTCAGCGTGACTCGCAGGGTTCAGCGTGACTCACAGGGTTCAGCGTGACTCGCAGGGTTCAGAGTGACTCACAGGGTTCAGAGTAAGTCACAGGGTTCAGCGTGATTCACAGGGTTCAGAGTGACTCACAGGGTTCAGCGTAAATCACAGGGTTCAGCGTGACTCACAGGGTTCAGAGTAAGTCACAGGGTTCAGCATAACTCGCAGGGTTCAGAGTGACTCACAGGGTTCAGCGTGACTCGCAGGGTTCAGCGTGACTCGCAGGGTTCAGAGTAACTCACAGGGTTCAGCGTGACTCGCAGGGTTCAGCGTGACTCGCAGGGTTCAGCGTGACTCGCAGGGTTCAGCGTGACTCGCAGGGTTCAGAGTAAGTCACAGGGTTCAGCGTGACTCGCAGGGTTCAGCGTGACTCTCAGGGTTCAGCCTGACTCTCAGGGTTCAGCGTGATTCACAGGGTTCAGAGTAACTCACAGGGTTCAGAGTAACTCACAGGGTTCAGCGTGATTCACAGGGTTCAGCGTGACTCGCAGGGTTCAGCGTGACTCGCAGGGTTCAGCCTGACTCTCAGGGTTCAGCGTGATTCACAGGGTTCAGAGTAACTCACAGGGTTCAGCCTGACTCTCAGGGTTCAGCGTGATTCACAGGGTTCAGTGTAACTTACAGAGCTGTGATTGCCTTGCACAAGTCTAATGAGGCTATAGGGAGTGTAATCTGTTTGTGGCTCATATATCATTTTGAGAATGTGTGGTTGTTGAAGAGATGCAGGAGAGATAATGAGTATATTTTTGCCCTTCTAGCAGCTGGAAAAATACCTCGGACCATTCAAAAGAAATAATTCATTCCGGCTCAATGTGGGCAAGGGCACAATACTTATTAAAGAATAACAGTGAGTGAGCGAGAGGACAGAGTGACAGCAGTGTTGGATCTTTCAGCTCTTGTCTAATTGAAATGATTAATCCTTCAAATCAAAGCGAAGTGCGCGCCCGATGGCTTCTGTCCTGTATTTAAGAAGAAACGTGATGTAACTGAGCTGTTAAGTAGATAAGCCTGACTGGGATATTCACATGAAGGCTGGATACCACTCTCAGATCTCCCCTTCTGCCTGAGGACTGTTGAAGTCACAGACAAACTATTCCTGACCTATTTGCCACATAGCCACGGAGCAGCCTTGCCATATCCATGGTGCTGTGCTCCCTCACTGCCTGATTTCTTATGCTGTGGTTCATTTTATCAATGGCTTTTCTGCAGTTCTGAGTGATGTGATTGAATGGGGAATGATTTACAGAAATCTGATAGGAAACACACCAGTGGCTGTGAACAGAATCCTGACTCTTTGATTTTTAAACGGGCTTCCAGATGCAAGGCATGTAAAGGATACTCTGTTAGAATTCAGAAAGTCAACACGGGGGCCAGCCTGAGCCTAGTGCTGGGGCGACTCTTTTCATCTTGCACACAGTGCCTGTGAAAGATTATAGTCTGGTGGGATGGGAAGCTAGCAACAAGTGCTTCAGGAGTTCTTAGAAACCTGTGGACCCTTCCAACAGCTCAGCCTCCCGAGTGTCAGTGATCACAGAGCACTGGAAAGGATTCAATTACTTCAGAAACAAACTGGTCCATTAAAAAACAATTTAAGGAATGTTTGGCTCAATCTGGCACAGCCTCCCTTTTCTCCACACCCCACAGTTTGATAAAAGTGTGCTGATTGCCAGAAACATCAAAACTGAGCATGTAATGACTCCTTATGGGTGTTCTCCAATGTTTTGTGTAAGCAATCTTCAAACAATCAGTAAGGTATATAAGAGAGGTTCAGAGAAGTTTTATAACATGATGGCACATTGGACCAGTGAGCGGTGAAACCGGGCACCTTGACACAGAGCAGGACCACCTGGCATCCTCTTAGACCTTTGACATTGAGGTGACACCATCCAATACCAAGTCATACCAACGAATAGATCCATCTGAAACCCAGCTCGAACCAGCCTGACACTGGGATCATGACATCTAATCAGGAGTTTCATCCCAGAAATCAATCTTTCCACAGGAACATCCAACAATGAGGCAAAATAACCCCTTCTCAAGATCAAACTAACAGAGAGCAAAACATTGGAGTGTCAGATCAAACAGCTTGATATAAATACATCCTAACTTTCTGCTCTTTTCTCCTTCTCTTCTCTCCATCTGTCCTCTCTTTGTTTTCTCTCTTTTTTAGGAGGGTCCTTGTTTCCTTCACTTTTTCATGGATTCTTTCCCTATGACCATTTTCCCCCCATCTCTCTCTAACTCACTGTGTGTGCTCACTGCTCTGCCTTGTTTTGCACTCTGCACTCATTTCTCTCTTCACTCTCTTCCTCTGATATTTCTGTCTCTCTCTCTGATATTTCTCTCTCTGTCTGATATTTCTGTCTCTCTCTTTCTTTGATATTTCTCTCTCTCTGATATTTCCCCCTCTCTCTATATTTCTCTCTCTCTCTTTCTTTGATATTTCTCTCTCTGTCTGATATTTCTTTCTCTCTCTCTGATGTTTCGCTCTCTCTCTGATTTTCTCTCTCTCTGATATTTCTCTCTTTCTCTCTCTCTGATATTTCTCTCTCTGTCTCTCTGCTATTTCTCTCTCTCTCTCTCTGATATTTCTCTCTTTCTCTCTGATATTTCTCTGTCTCTCTCCGATTTTCTCTCTCTCTCTCTGATATTTCTCTCTCTGCTATTTCTCTCTTTCTCTCACTCTGATATTTCTCTCTCTCTCTGATATCTCTCTCGAATATTTCTCTCTGTCTCTCTCTGACATTTCTGTCTCTTTGTCACTGATATTTCTCTCTCCCTGATGTTTCTCTGTCTCTCTCTCTAATGTTTCTCTTTCTCTGATATTTCTCCCTCTGTCTCTCTGATATTTCTCTCTCTCTCTGATATTTCTCTCTCTCTCTGATATTTCTCTCTCTCTGATATTTCTCTCTCACTCTCTGATATTTCTCTCTCTCTCTCTGATATTTCTCTCTCTCTGATATTTCTCTCTCACTCTCTGATATTTCTCTCTCTCTCTCTGATATTTCTCTCTCTCTCTGATATTTCTCTCTCACTCTCTGATATTTCTCTCTCTCTCTCTGATATTTCTCTCTCTCTCTGATATTTCTCTCTCTGATATTTCTCTCTCTGTTTCTCTCTGATATTTCTCTCTCTTTCTCTCTGATGTTTCTTTCTCTCTGATGTTTCGCTCTCTCTTTCTGATGTTTCGCTCTCTCTCTGATATTTCTCTGCCTGATATTTCTCTGCCTGATATTTCTCTTTCTCTCTTATTGATATTTCTCTCTCTCTTTGATATTTCTCCCTCTGTCTCTGACGTTTCTCTCTCTCTCTCTCTGATATTTCTGTCTCCTTTTTGACAATTCTTTCCTGCCCTTCACTGTCTCTAGTTCCTCTTTGTGTTGACCTCCCTTTTTCCTGAATCTCTATCTTGTCTCTGGTTCCCTTTTCTATTTTCTGTCTCCATTCTTTTACTGTCCCCTCTCTTTGTGACTTCCGGTCTCTGACTCTCTCCCATCTTCCTCTCTCTGTCTACTCTTTTTTCCCCTAGTTCCTTTTTTCTGTCTTTCTTCACTTATGTATGCACTGTACTACCTTCAGTCTCTCTCTCTCTTCTGCATTCATACTTTCCTCTCTTTCTCTTTCTGATTCCTCTCTGCCATGCTCCCCATAGTCTCTCCATCTCTCTCACAGAAAACATAGTCGCTCTGTCTCAAATCCTGTTTTTGTCACTTTCTTTTCTCTTTGTCTTGCTATCTCCCTCCTCACCATATATTTCTTTCCACTTTCCTTTGTCTTTCTGTCCTCAATTTCCTCCCAGTTTCTGTTTTCTTGTTTTCTTCATTTGTTTCCTTTGCAATCTCCTTTCTGATCTCCTTCCTTTAATCTCAAGTTCTTTATCCTCCTTTATGTTTTTCTACCTGCCTCTGCCCTTCTGTCTCTTTGCCCTAACTCTTTCCACGTTCCCTCTCTCTGACATTGTTTCTCACTTTCTCCTGTATTTCTTTCGCCTACATTCTCTCTCTCCCTCTCTCTCCAATTCTCTCTCTGACTTCCTTCTTTTTCTTTCTGTTCCCTTTTCTTTCTTTCCCTTTGTTTTCAACCTCCTTTCTGTCTCTTTGTCTCCTTGCTTCGCCTCCTCTCTGTGCTACCCCAAAGTGTGGTGGATGCTGGGACTGTGAGTAAACTTAAGGAAGCGTTAGACATTTTTAATTGGTAATGGGTTGAAAGATCCTGGGGAAGAAGGCAGGAAAATGGGGATGAGGAGCATATCAGCCATGATCGAATGGCAGAGTGGACTCAATGGACCAAATGGCCTAATTCTGCTCCTATATCTTTTGAAATTAGGAACATTTTCCTTCTCTTTCTTCCTGTCTTTTGTTCCCCCTTTTTAAGTTCTCTCTGTCTTTCTCTTCTCCATCCTCTCTCTCGCTCTCTCTGTCTGTTATATTTCTCTATTTTTCGATCATTTCTGTCTGCTTTGTATTTCAGTTTTTCCTCCCTCCAGTGCTTTTTTTTTGCTTTCCCAGATTTGGCCATTTGTCGTTCAGTCTCTACACTCCTCCTTTATCCGGGTGTCCTCCCTGTTTTCTGTAGTTTGCTTCTTATTGTTGTATTTTTCACATCCTTTCCAATATGAAAGCAATTTTGAGTTTTATTTGGGGATGAGGCTCTGTTTCTGAGCAGGCTGCTTTAAAACTGTTACTGTGGGTGAAAACATCCACAAGATTCCTGACCTCAGGTAGTGACTCAGATCAGGAAGGAGTTTCTCTGTCTCACCACTGACTGAAGCAGTTGTGGCTTTAAAATACCCACTGTGCCAGTGGCAATGTTGGTGTCCCAGCAAGCGGACTTCCCTTTATCAAGGCGCTTCCGATCAGTGGACATGAGAATGAACGCACTCACTCTTCTCACACCTGAAAGGGTTAATTGATATTTCTGTCATAAGCAGCAGCTTATATATGTGTCGTTACTAGGTTTCACTCTCCGGTAAGTCACAGTGTAATGTGATGCTGTTCAAAACACAACTCTCAGGGTTTGCAGCAAGTAGTTCAAATGCAGAATAGAAAATAATTCTTGGGTAACTTTTTCCCTCCTGCTCCTCTTACCTCTCTCTTCCGCTCCCTTTCACTTTTCTATTTACTGATAATTACTATTGTCTCATTACCAGACAATGCCTTTCCTTTCTCAGTCGTATGAATCTCTCGTTTTCTTTGCTCATTCACCCTATCAGTCTGTCATTTCATCTCTTCTCTCTATCTCTCTGTACTTTTCCTCCTGTTTGTCTGTCTTCCATCATCCTCCTGTCTTCGGTTTGCACTATTCTTTTCCCCCATCTGATCCCCTCTCTGCCACTCTACCCCCAGCTGCCTCTCCTTTTGATACAGCGTTGTCCCTTGCCGACTCTTTGCTTGCCCTACTGTGAGTTGCAAAGAACCACAGCTGTCTGCACACTGACCTACCTGCTGTTGATGGCAGCCTTGGGACTGCTGTAAACTCAGAGAGCTGTGTCCCACTCCTAAACTCTCTGCTTCCAAGTCCACTTAACAGCGTTCAGTCAGCAAGGCGATGAGGGGACTAAATCACACAGGAGGAGCACATTTCCAAGTGCTGCTCATGATCAAGGCTCCGTGAATCAATCTGGTCTGGGGGGTGGTCCTATATAACCAGCATAGTGACTGGGGACAGGGTATTGTTAGTCAACCAACAGAGGGAGCTGATTGTGTGCAAAATGAAAAGGATTTTCTATTTCCCCTCCCTGAAACTTGCTAAGATGAGCTCTATGATATTTTTTGTGAGTGACTCCTTTTGAAAGCCTTTGGAGAGGGTCACTGCTTTTCTGTGAGTCTGTGTGATTGATTCCTCAGAAGCTGTGATCCACAATGGGAGGTTTCAGCACAGATACATTAGTGTGGGGACAGCAGTGGCAATGAGGAGGGAGGCTGGGCGCCATGGCAACAGGAGCAAGCCTTTCAAAAATTTCCTGCGCTTCTGAGACGCATACCCATAAAACAGAGGAGTGTTTAGTGTGCAAGTAGCCAAGGATAATATATAGTCATTGTCTCAGCCTCCAGCCCCACTGGATGAATTGGTTTTGTGTCAGGGTGGGAGCCCTTCAGTTAACACATCACCGGAGATAGCAACTGTTCTGAGCTTTGTACGTATTAGTGAAAGTTAGGGAAGGGAGAGCTACAGCATTCCTATCTCATAACTGACTGTCCAGCGAAGAGCAAATCATTGATCTGAATTGACCCAGTCCGGTATAAAGTAGATACAGATTGAACTCATCCGATACAGAGTAGACACAGAATAAACCCAGTCCAATACAATATAGACACGGAATAAACCTATCCGTTAGAGTAGACGCAGAATAAACTGACTCCAATATAGAGTAGGGCCAAGACCTTGTGCAGTAAGGAGCAGCTCCTAGATTTTCATTGACCCTATCCGACAGCAAGCCAACCCATAGATACTAATTGACCCTATCCAAAAAAAACAGGTCCCAGGCACTAATTGAGAGAGTTCAATAGGAGTGAGGCCATATACAGAATGAAGTAAGACCAAAATACTAATTGACCCTGTCCAATATGGAGTAAAGAAATAGGAGCAGGAATAGTCTGTACAAACCTGCTTTCAATCAATAAGATGTTGGTTAATGTCCACTGTAAATCAGCTCAACTTTCCTGCCTTATTCCCATATCTCTTGATTCCTTTTGTGTCAAAAATCTTTTCATCTCTGTCTTGAACACATTCATTGAGTAAAATTTCTAATTCCGCCTGCCACAGGAATTGTCATGGGCGGAAAGCACAATAGAGAGGTCCACTGACCTCAGGGTGGACTGGACCAGAAAATCCCACATGTTGCCTAAGCATCCACATTCTTCTGGATTGGAGACTCCCAATGTTCACTCGTTGTTTCTTTATTCTTTTGTGAGATGTGGGCATTACTGGCAAAGCCAGCATTCATTGCCCACATCTTGAACCATTTACTGTGGGTCTGGAGTCACGTTTATGCCGGGCCAGGTAAGGAAGGCAGATTTCCCTTCTTTCATAAAAGGTCAATACTCAACCAGATGGGTTTTTACCCCAACTATTGATGGTTGTCATGGTCACTGTTACTGAAACTAGCTTTATATTCCAGATTTTTATGAATTGAATTTAAATTCTACCGGATGCCATAGTGGGATTTGAACCCATGCCCCAGAGTTATTAGTTCAGTGATCTCACCACGATACCACCATTCCCTCTAAGTGAAGAAAGTCTTCCTCACTACTGTCCTAAATGATTGACCCCTTTATCCTGAAAGTAAGACTGCTAGTTCTTGCTTCTTGATCCTTGAGAATCAGCCTCTTTGCATTGAGCCTGTTAAAAATTTCTACATTTCAATAAGGTCTCTCCTCATTCTTCTCAGCTCCAGAACTATTGACCCAAATTACTCACTCACTCACTCTCCCCTCACTGGTCAGCCTGCTTATCTCAGGGATGGACCTAGTGAAACTTTGATGCGCTTCTACATCTTTCCTTGGGTAAGGAGACTACACCAGATGCGATCTCATCAATGTCATATGCAATCGCAGTAAGGCTTCCTTATTCTTGGACTCCAATCCCTTTGCAATAAAGGCCAACATACTGTACCTTCCTAATTGCTTGTTATGCCTGCATTTTAATTTAGTGTCATTTATGTACAAGAACACCCAGATCTCTCTGAATACCAACATTTACCACTCTCAGTTTGGTACGATGATCGAAAGATTTCCTATGTCACCATTGTTATGCAGATATAGTACCTCAAATCCAGCTATCCAAGTACCGAAAATCGGATGTTTCTTTAAGTGGGCCATGCAAGACGACCCCATGGGAGCGGTGCATAATTAAAAGTTTAATAATTTAATCTAATTAATTAACCTCAAGTCCACAACAGCAGGTAGAATTCCAAATGTGCCCTGTGGCCAATGGTAGAATGAAGACCAAAATGGACGCTTCCATGCAGTATCTCATACCTGTCATTCCTACGCTCTGCATGGACCGAGTGACCCTTGACCCCACCCAACCCAACCCAGCTGGGCCCAACCTTAACCTTAGTTACAACATGTTGCCAGTCTCACCAAATGTGCCCTGCTGCAGGCATTGCCCTGCTGCAGCCATTGCTGGCGAGTGAAGGTCGCTGCCAGTTACCCCAGTTACTGACTGGTCAGCATACCCTGGGAATGATTTCTTATATGACCTTTAGAATGAGAAACAACAATATAGCAGAAGAATATTACCAGACTCTGTGGCCAAACAAGACCCATAAGGGAGGGATAGAAACAGGCATGTTACAACATGCATGAGGCTGAAGCCAACCAGTATCTTGCCTCTGAGAACCGAGAAGGCCCAAAATCCAGCATTGACTTCACCCTGAGGTTGCTGGTGTTTGAGACTCCCTACCTTAACACATCTGCCACTTTTTTGACTAAACAATTGACCTGTCTTTAACTGCAATCTTTTAATGTTCTCCTCATGGTTTACTAGGAAGTGGCCCTGGAAATACTAGATCCATTGGTAGTTATTATCCAAAATTCTTTGGACTCTGGACTGGATCCTATAGATTACAGGGTGGTTAATGTAAGCCTGCTATTCAAAAAAGGGAGCTAGAGAGAAAACAGGGTACTATAGATCAGTGAGCCTAATGTTGATACTAGGAAAGCTGCTATAGTCTATTATCAAGGGTTTCATAACTCAGCCTTTGGAAGGCAATGGTATAATGGACAGAGGTCAGCAAAGAATTACACAGGAAATCATGCTTGATGAATCTGTTGGAATTCTTTGAGGATACAACTAGTAGGGTTGACTGAGAAGAACCAGAGGATGTAGTTTATTTAGATTTTCAGTAGAGTTTCGACAAAGTCTCACATAACAGACTACTACGTAAAGTTAAAGCACGTGGGATTGCAGGTAATGTCTTGAGATGGATAGAAAGATCGGAACCAAAGAGTTGCATAAATGGGTCTTTTTCTGACTGGCAGTCAGTGACTAGTGGGGTTCGCAGGGATCTGTGCTACGACCCCAACTGTTTACATTATATATTAATGATTTGGAAGAGGGAACTAAATGTAATATCTCCAAATTTGCAGATGATACAAAGTTGGATGGGAGGGTGAGCTCTGAGGAGGATGCAGAGATGCTTCAGTGTGATTTGGACAGGCTGAGTGTGTGGGCATATGCATGGCAATTTCAGTATAATGTGGATAATTGTGAGGTTATCCACTTTGGTAGCAATAATAGGGAGACAGATTATTACTTGAATGGCTGTAAATTTAGAGAAGTGGAAACTCAGTGAGACCTTGGTGTCCTCATGCATCCTTCACTGAAAGTAAGCGTGCAGGTAAGCAGGCAGTACAGAAGGCAAATGGTAAATTGGCTTTCACTGTGAGAGGATTTGAGTATAGGGATAGGGATGTTTTGCTGTGTTTGTATAGGGCGTTGGTGAGGCCACACCTGGAGTACTGTGTGCAGTTTTGGTGTCCTTATCTGAGGAAGGATGTCCTTGCTATAGAGGAACTACAGTGAAGGTTTACCAGACTGATTCTTGGGAAGGTGGGTCTATCATATGAGGAGAGACGAAGTTGATTAGGATTTTATTCATTGGAGTTTAGAAGAGTGAGAGGGGATCTCATAGAAACTTATAAAATTCTAATAGAGTTAGACAGGGTAGATTCAGAAAAAATGTTCCCAATGGTGGGGGAACCCAGAAGTAAGGGTCATAGTTTGAGGATAAGGGATAAACCTTTTAGAACTGAGGGGAAATTTCTTCATCCAGAAGGTGATGTGGAAAATGGTCTCATTACCAAAGAAAATAGCTGAGGCCAAAACGTTGTCTGATTTTAAGAAGAAATTAGATATAGCTCTTGGGACTAAAGGGATGAAGGGATATGAGGGGGAAGGATGTTGAATTCGATGATCAGCCATGATTAAAATGAATGGTGAAGAAGGCTTGAAGGTCCAAATGGCCTACTCCTGCTTCTAGTTTTTATGTTTCTACATTTCCCCATCTAAAATTGTATAGCCAGCAAACTTGGACACATTACACTTGGTCCCCTCATTCAAAGTAATTTGCGAATAGTGAGATCCCTGCACTGATCTTTGTGACACTCCACCATTTACATCATGTCATCCTGGGGTGACTCGTTAATTATGACTTTATATTTTGTCCGTTAGCCAATCAACAATCAATGCAAATATATTATCCTCAATCCCAGGAGCTCTAATCTTATGTACCAACCACCTGTGACACACTCTGCAAGTTTACATAAACTACATTCATTGATTCTCTGATATCTACCATGCTAATTACACCATCAACATTCTCCTAAAATTGCCAAACCTAATTTCCCTTTCAGAAAACTACGTTCCCTGTCAACACTTTGGGCATCTGGGCAAGAAACTCCACCACCTGTAAAATTTTATCCTAAATAACCCTGTCGCATTGCACAATACTCAACTTTAAAAACACTGTTTCTTGGTTTACGCCATGATATATTGTTCTAGAAAATGGTCTCACATTGAATTCCATGAACTCGTCTCCAAACTAATTTTGCTAATTTAGTTTGTCCTTTTTGTATGAAGACTAAAGATCCTCTCATGATTATTACGTTCCTCTCGTTACACGCATTTATAATTTCCTGATTTGCACTCTGCCAGACACCAAGATCTTCCACTAAGCAGCAATCACAATGGGATCACTGCTCCACTCAAACTTTCCCACACCTTGATGCTGATTCACACTTGTTGCTGGGTCTTCCAAGCCTGTGGAGTGCAGTATCCATTGGAGAACTCCATCGTAGTGGTGTGGTGTCACTCTGTGGTGGGGGGTGGGGAGAGAGACATGTCCTCTTGTTATAGCACTAGCTGCGATATGATAAATCTAAATGTCCAGTGTGAAAGATAGTGAATGGGTTGTGTTGGTAGGTGAGATTATTGAGGTCAGTGAGTGTGGGTAGGGTGAGTAGGGTAGGTGAGGTCATTGAAGGTGGGTATGGTGGTTAGGGTAGGTTGATTAGCAAGTGTAGGTAGGGTGGGAAGGGTTGGTGATGTTGGTGAGTGTGGGTAGGGTAGGTGAGGTCATTGAGGGTGGATAGGATGGATAGGTTAGGTGAAATCAGTGAGTGTAGGTAGGGTAGATAGTGAGTGTGGGTAGGGTGGTTAGGGTAGTTGAAGTTTGTGAGTGTGGGTAAGGTGGGTAGGGTAGGTTGATCAGTGAGGGTGGGTAGGGTGGATGCGGTTGGCGAGTGTGGGTAGGGTGGTAGTCCTTTAAACAAAATTACCTTTATCTAACTATCCCTCCTCTTTACTAGTTTCAGTTCTAACTGAAGCGTCTGATATGGACAAGTAGCGAGACATGAATAGATCAGCAGGAGTAGATTTTAGATGCTCAGCGACCCTATCCAATATGAACTGAGATGTTTTCCATGAGGTGCATTGACCACTCATGTTGTTAGTTTGAAATTATTTTTGATTTAGTTTGAGCTTCTAGACCAGGGTTTTATCCTATTCATCTGAGATAATCTAATTGCTGAAGGCTTCAGAGGCTGTTCCATATTCCAGGCTATAGATTGGATCCAGGGGTTCCATTCACTCGAGTCTTGACATCACATGGGAAGTGAAACCCGTCCCAATGGTCAAAGGTGAAAGTATGTTAAGTGCACACTGAATGGAACAACTGCTGCTATTCATGATATCCTTCACATTCCTTCATTTTCGACCCGCAGAGGCCAGTCTAACTTCCTAACACAATGAATAGAAGTTGTGGCTTTGTTTGGAGGCCTCTGAGCTAGATTTCAGATAAATGCCTTTGAAAAGAAAAGGACTGACAGCAAAAGAATCCTTTTATGCATAGAATAGCTAGCTGTTCACTATAACCAATAAGGAATGGTTGCAGAGATGGACGGTACAACAGGATGTGATTATGGAGGGCACGAGAAGGTCAGGGATTCAGAGCATAAAGATTCAAGGATGTGAATGGTCAGAATAGCACAAAAATCAATATTGGTCAAGAATAATCAATATATGAAACGGGGATATCACAGATAATATCAGAGATAGGAATATTATAGTGTCAAAGCAGGTGACAAAGTCTTTAAGGTAATGGTGTAAGAATCAGACTGGATTCTGGTGTTAAGCATATCAAACACACACTGAAGCTGAAGGTTCTGCATTGCACACTCAATATTGGATGAATTTTTCACCCATCAGGGTGAAGGCCATCCTGTGATGGACACTCGAGCATGTTTTGAATATGCTCCCTGTGCAATGCCAGACCCATTGCCCCAGTGTGTGAAAGAATGGTGTCTGGAATAAAACTGGACTGGTTCAATGGCAGGAGCCTATTAGGATAGGTCAATGGATGGGAAATACCAGACTAAATGGATGGATGGATGGATTCCCACATTTGGGATTAGAACTTTCTTCTTTCTCAGCAATAACACTTCCATTTTACTCTCCCAGAAGGAAAAGAAACAATTCGGATCAGTATTCTTATTTCCCCTTTTTTACTGTTTTTCTTCCTTCTGGAGTGAGTTCCCTGCATACTGAGGACACGAGAATCCTGGCTTTGGCATGTCTCCTTCTGACAGTTTTATCCGAGCAAGGGGTGGATGAAGTTCTGCCCAGCACAGATCTTTTGGCAACACTCAGAAGTGGCAGACAAAAGGCACCAACAGGCCAGCTGCCATTTGACCAGTTTTCCACTGGTTGGGTGTTAGTGAAACAGTAAGAATCATAGGAGAAGAATCATAGGATCCCTACAGTGCAGAAGAAATCATTCCACCCATCAAGCCTATACTGACAACAATCCCGCCAGACCGTATACTCCTAACCCCAAATATTTACCCTGCTGGCCCCCCGACACTATGGGACAAATTAGCATGGCTGATCAATTTAACCCTCACATTTATGGATTATGGGAGGAAACTCATGCAGACATGGGGAAAATGTGCAAATGCCATACAGTCACCCAAGGTTGGCATCGAACCCGGGTTCCTGGTGCTGTGAGACAGTAATGCTAACCACTTGTGCCACCATACCGACCCATCCTTAATCCCTTTCCGTAATCTCGTCTGCAATCCTTTTTCACTTCCCTTTCACATTCGCCCCTTCTCTTTTGCCCTCTTCCTTGTGCCCCATGGAAGTGGATTTAATTCACCCCCCCCGAAATGATGATACCTGAGTTGTGAGGGCAGTGAGCCTTAGACCCTGGTCTGTGGACCCTGGAGTATTGTGATCCTGGCTGGGTGAGTGGATTCTGAATACTTCATGCTGTTGATTTGAACAGAATGTGCTTTATTTGAGTTAGTCGACTCGGCGAGTTGATTTATGGCAATACAGATGTTTTCATACAGAGAACTGAGGAGAGTAAACAGCAGCTGTGAGTGAGACTCAGCTAGTCTCGTGAACTCGATAACATAGTCAGAGAAAGAATATCTCTATTAATTGATGAGACACACACTGAGAGCATTTTCTGCATTTCAACGCATTCATTCAGTCCTTTAACACACAGACTTTGATTTTACCCGTGAAAAAATTACCAATTTAAACAAAACTTCTGTCCTATCAAAACACCATTTGGTGTTGGATAACAGCTCCCTTAAGGGAAAGTTGGGATGTATACACCCAACACAGGATCTAGCTCAGATCTACAGAGAGAAATTAGACAAAGGTATATAACAAGCAACAAAGGAACAACCAGTGTTATCACACAAGGTCAATTTTACATCAGTTTAAGAAAGAGCTTGTGTTGTACAGCATGTTTCCTGGCTTCAGAATCTTTCCTGAATCTAATTATAGCTACTGTTTGAAGTGTTTAAACACACACACACACAACACACACACACACACGCAACAAACACAAATACTCACTGATCAGACATTCCCCGGGTTTAACCCCTGCCCATTGCTCCAGATTAATGTCTCCCATGGAGTAATGAAAGGTGTTAAGCACAGATTTGTTAATAGCAGATCATGTCTGACTAACTAGATTGAATTTTTTGAGGAGGGTTATTGAAAATTAATGTAAGTCCACATGGATTTCAGCAAGGATAAGTTAAAGGAAAGTAAAAGCTTGAGTGATCCAAGGGAAAATGACCAGTTGGTTCAGTGACAGGAAGCAAAGGGTTACAGTGGGTGTTGTGACTGGATGGCTGTTTCCAGTGGGGCTCATGATGTGGAGATGCTGGCGTTGACTGGGGTAAACACAGTAAGAAGTCTCACAATGCCAGGTTAAAGTCCAACAGGTTTATTTGGGAGTAAACGCCACAAGCTTTCAGGGCTCTGCCCCTCCACTCACCTGACGAAGGGGCAGAGCCCCGAAAGCTAGTGCCATTTACTACCAAATAAACCTGTTGGACTTTAACCTGGTGTTGTGAGACTTCTTTCCAGTGGGGTTCCACATGGCTCAGTGCTGGATCCTTTGCTGCCTGTGATGTATATCAACAATTTAGATTTAATTCTAGGGACATGATTAAGAAGTTTGTGAATGATACATACGTACATGTATTGAGGGAGAAAGCTGAAGACTGCCAGAAGATGCCAATAGACTAGCCATATGGATGGAAAATAGCAAATGGAATTCAATCCAAAGAAGCTGCAAACTAAACAAGGGAATAGACAATATATGGTTGGATTTCGAGAAACAAAGAGGAACAGAGGGACTTTGGAGTTCATTGCCTCAGATTCCTGAAGGTGTCTGGAAAGGTCGATAAGATGATTAAGGATACTTTCCTTTGTTAGCTGAAACATAGAATATAAGTGTAGGGAGGTGTGCTATAAAATTGTGCATTCACTCTCTCTACTACTGTTGCACAGTGGCACAGTGCATACCATCTACAAGATGCAGTGCTGCAGCAGCTCGCCAAGCCTCCTTCGACAGCACCTTCAAACTCACTAATAGAAGGACAAGGGCAGCAGATACATGAAACCCACTGGAGGTTCCCTTCCAAGTCACTCACCATCCTTTCTTGTAAATAAATCACCATTCCTTCACTATCGCTTGGTCAAAGTTCTGAAACACCGTGCCTAACAGCACTGTGGGTGTACCTACATGGACTGCAGCAGTTCAAGAAGGAAGCTCACCACCATTTTGTCAAGGACAACTAGGGATGGACAATAAATGCTGGCCTTGCCAGTGACATTCCCAACCCATGAAAGAATAAAAATTGAACTTTAGTTTGGCTACAACTATTGTATACAGTTCAGGCCCCAGGAAGGACATGATCACATGAGAGAGGGTACAGAGGAGATTTATGGGGAGGTTGCCAGGTATTTTGATTAAGAGAGAAGATTGGATTGTCCTAGAAGAGACTGAATGGTGACCTAATCAAGATGTATAAAATGATGAACAACCAAGATAGAGTGAGTAGGATGGCATTATTTTCCATAGCAGCAAGTTCAATAACCAGAGGGCATAATTAGCAGAAGAATTAGAGGGGAGTTGTGTATGACTTCATCAGGCCATTGAGGTTAGCCTATTGAAATATGAATTCCCTGATTAAGGAGTCAACTTATGTCAAAATAAGGAGTCTTTTCCTTGTATTTAACTGGAAGTATCAGTTCCTCTTGAAGATAGACTGCTGATTGATAACACTCTGTGTACTGCTGTTGGAATTGTAAATAAAGGGATTTTGGTGATGGGACTTCTGCCTCTGAAGATTTATTACGAGAGGATTTTATTCACCCAAAAGGTAGTGGGAGTCTGGAACTCACTGCCAGAAAGGGTGATATAGACAGAAGTCCTCATCACATTTTTAAAATCACTTGGCTTTTAACTAGAGTTGCCATAACTACAGGGCTACAGTCTGAGAGCTGGAAAGTGAGATAAAGTTGTATAGATTATTTTCCAGTTGATAGAGACATGATGGGCCAAGTGGTCTTAGGTGTGCTATCAGTTTTTTATTTCCTAAGAGAGAGATACATTTATATACTGCCTTTCATGACTTTAGAACATCTCAAAATGCTTTGTAGCCATTGAAGAGTTGGCAATGGCTGGAACTTCCCAGCCCCTCTGGCTGATGGGATCTTCCTGACCCTGCGTAGTTACTGGACATTTAAATGGCCTGTTGAAACAACTGGGAAAGCTGGGGGGGGGAGGGAAAGCTGCCATGATGGAACTGGATAAAGTCAGCCAGTGGTATAATGCAGAAAGTACAGCCACCAACTGACACCAAGGGAACTCCTCAATCCGCAAGGTGGCTTTATAGAATCCCTACAATGCAGAAGGAGGCTATTTGGATCATTGAGTCTGAATGGACTCTCCAAAAGAGGATCCCACCCAGGCCCTAACATTAACCCCAAATGTTTACCCCACAAATCCCTCTAACCTACACATCTTGGATCCCTGGCTCTGTGAGGCAGCAGTGCTAACCACTGTGCCACCGTGCTACCCTGATCTTCGTTTCTTTCAGTGATGCTGTTTGAAAGATAAACAGGGGTGAACTCCACTGCCGTTCTTTGCCATGGGATGTCTGCCTGAGAGGGTGTCCGGAGCCTCGGCTGAGAGACAGCAGCTTTAACAATGCTTCAGCTCCAGCCTGGAGTGTCGGCCCAAATCTTGTGTTTGCAACTCTGAAAAGGGACTCAGCTTCTGATTCGGAGGCGAGGGCACTGGTCCCACAGCCACAGACTCTGCTCACGAGCAGCAGCTCCCTCAGCGGCAGACTCTTCAGGCTGGGAAAAGAGAGATGTGGATCAGCAACAACCACGCGTTTGCAAAACTGGTCAAACATGTGGGAATGCGGACGACCCTCATAACTGTTTTCAACTTTAAACCTGGGCTGCACCTGCTGTGTCTGTGGGACATCAAAAGCCTTCGACATCAGCGCAGCAGGACGATGTGAAGCATTCCAGATTGATATCGAAGCACCGGGTGAAGTGAGCGTGAGAGAAACCTCTCATTGACTTTCTGCTGGGGGAGTCTGGAGCATTCAGGCTGTGTCTAGAGGGCGGCGCATGTGGAGTGTGAATCTCATTGCTCGCTTTCCAACTCCAGCGCTCAGGAAATGGATCCTCAAGTTATACAAATAGGAAAGAAAAATGTCTAAGCTGTCTAAAGGGCATTAAGACGGAATGCAGTGTGAAAGTCTTTGTGCTTACATTTGTGTCTTTTAACTAAGGAGCAGGGGGAGAACATTATACTGTGTAATGTGCACCAGCAGATTGGATAAAGGCAGGAGAAGTCACCAACCAGACAAAGGTTCAACTCTAGTCACAAACGTTAATGAAGACATGCCTGTTACCAGGAGTATAAATATAATGGCTGTGTAAAAACCATGAACAAGGAGGCCACCTGTCACAGAGGGGAATTAAACCGTATGTTCAGCTTAATCTAATGTCATAAGTTAACTGGTTTCCTCACCGTGTTTCCAATGTTTTGCACTTTTTTGGAGCTGGAAATCCATTTTTCGGGACATTCCATCGAAGGCTTTTTCCCATTCAAATCACATGAAATTCATTGAGTTGTGACAATCCTCTTGGAGTCATGGTCATATCATCAATACGGCATAGAAGGAGGCCATTTGGTCCATCAGGTTCATACCAGCCCTTTGGGAAGTCAGGCCTATTGCCACTCTGTTTCCTAGTAGCTCTGCAGGGTATTTCCCATCCAATTTCCTTTTGAAATCATTCCACTTCCACTACCCTCATGAACAATGAGTTCCAGCTCACTGCCACTCGCTGTGTCAGAAAGGTTTTTGCTCACATTCCCCTGGCATCTCTAACTCAAAACCTTCATTCTGTGTCCCTGCCCCCTCCAGTCCTCATATCACAAGTCAGTGGGAGGAGTTTTTTTTGTTAGATATTGTAACAGTACTTCAGTGGCTGCAAGGCATGGTGGGCTGTGTTTTGTGAAAGGTGCTGTATAAGCACTGAGAATAATCACCATAGAAATCCTACAGTGCAGAAGGAGGCCATTCGGCCCATTGAGTTTGCACCAATAACAATCCAATCCAGGTCCTATCCCCGTAACCCCACATTTTTGCCTCGCTAATTTCTCTAACCTGCGCATCCCAGGACACTAAGGGGCAATTTAGCTTGACCAATCTACCTAACCCGCACATCTTTGGACTGTGGGAGGAATCTGGATCTCCCGGAGTAAACCCACGCAGACACAGAGAGAATGTGCAGATTCTGCACAGATAGTCACCCAAGCCGGGAATCAAACCCAGGTCCCTGGATTTGTGAGGCAACAGTACTAACCCATGCAGTATAAATACATCTTTGGAACCTTGAGAAGTGTCAGAGTCATGTTAAATACTAATGAAACTTGCTGCAGTTTTATAGACTCTTGGTGAGCTGGTGTATGGAGTATTGTGTACAGTTTTGGTCTCCTTGCCTAAGGAAGAATAAAGTTGTTAAAGAGGGAATGCAATGAAGTTTTCCAGACATATTCCTGGGATGATGGGATTGTCCCAGGAGGAGAGATTGAGGAGTTCAGAAGAATGAGAGGTGTTCCTATTTAAACGTGCAAAATTCTTACAGAGCTTGGCAAGATGAATACGGGAAGGATGTTTCCCCTGTCTGAGGATGTCTAGAACCAAGGGGACACAGTCTCAGAATAAAGGGTAGGACATTTTGGACTGGAATGAGGAGGAATTTCTTTACTCAGAGGGTGGTAAATCTTCGTAATTCACTACTTCAAAGGGCTGTGGAGGATCAGTCATTGAGTTTCTAAAAGACAGAGATTGATAGACTTTTCAATATTAAAATCATGAAGGGATGCAGGGGTAGTGTGTGCAAATGGTGTTGAGGTGGAAGATCAGCCATGATGGTGAGGAGGCTTGAGGGCCTGAATGCCTATTGCTCCTATTTCCTTTGTTCCTACAAGCTTGAGCAACAGTAAAGTTGTTTTATACGCACAATGTGTGTGACTTGCAACTGCAAAATTGGCTTTTCCCCACTTGTGGGGCTGATACCAGAGAAGAGGAACTGACTGAACACGAAGCCTGACACAAGACTGAAGTTCTCCGCTTAGAACCTGACATCACCTCATTGACGTCTCAGTGAAAGAAATGTCATCCTTTCAGTTCGTTCTGATAGGGTTTTTTTGCACCAAGCAGAAGTGGGAGTCGAGTCAGTCAGTGGTCTCTGGAGTCTTTTGCCTCCTAAATGATCTGCGGATGACAAGAGTTTGAGAACGACTGAGCTAACACTGCCAGGTGATTGTGTGTCAGGAACAGGTACTTTTGTGAAACTAGGTAGTTCATAATGGAGTTTGAACTGTTCACAGTGAGTGCTAAGAGCCTGGAGTCCACACACTGCAAGCTTTTCCAAGCTGCAATCCTCTGCCCTGCTTGTTGACTCGAGCTGTTCAGCACCGCAGGGTTTAGCTTTCAGTTCCTTCAGCAAAGTGGTTTCAAATTCAAAAACAACAACTTTCACTCAGAGGAAACAGGCACCACCTGTTGTTAGACTCGGTTGCAGACTGACAGAAATGTCGAAGAATACACATACTGTAATCATTTATCGAGTTCATTTATGCTTTGAAGTGCTTCTTGCGAAGTTGGAGCTATGGAATGGGAATAGGTTGCGCTTTACAATTAAAACATTTCAAGAGTTGTTAGCTCTAACATATGTGCACACCTGCACATGCAATTCATGCACATGTGCACTGATACAGTGCCCATGCACACATATATGCATACTTATGCATGCACATGCAAATACACACATGCACACCCGCATGCACATGCACATTCACGTGCAGGCACACACACAAACTCTGCATGGACTCCATACAGACTCTCACACCCTCACACACATACATACACACACATAAGACACACACAGCCACACAAACCTGATGTCCCACACTGCACACATGGGTGGACACACACACAAATACACTTCTGATTCTCTTGTTCATTGACTGAACCATCTCTAACAACCCCTTTCTGTGTTGCAAATTCTTTGCTATTTCCGTTTAAACAAGGCAAAGCTGTTGAGAGCCTAAACCTAAGCAGTGATAAACTATTTTAATCAGGCCCCTCAGTTTATTAAGCTAGTTTATAAAACTGTCTTTGAGACGCATTAAGATAGATGCCAGCTAAAGGATAAAGAAATAAAGCTACCATAAAGGGATCTTCTTTATACACAATTCTTCAGAAATAAATTATTGCTGGGAGACCTATCAGTGAGATACTGTGAGGGAATGTGACATGCACTAAATCATTTGAAAAATAAATTGAATTTAACAAAATGTAAATATTATGAATCACAAGCAAGAACTCTTGCCACCTGGTATTCAAAAAACATTTCTAGCAAAGGGTCTGCACAGAATTTCACAATGTAGAGATGCCGGTGTTGGACTGGGGTGAACACAGTAAGAAGTCTCACAACACCAGGTTAAAAGTCCAACCAATTTATTTGATAGTAATCTCACAAGCTTTCAGAAATGGTGTTCCTTCGTCAGGTTGTGGAAGGTTCTGATCAAAGAAGGGCAGTCACACACAGTTTACAGAATACTGATTAAAATGCAAGTCTTTACAGCTGAGTGGAGATAGCATTAAGCATAGGTTACAGAGATGTGTATTGTCTCCAGACAGTACAGTAAGTGAGGTTTTGCAAACCCAGGCAAGTCACGGGGATTACAGATAGTGTGACATGAACCCAAGATCCCTGTTGAGACCGTCCTCATGTGTGCGGAACTTGGCTGTCAGTCTCTGCTCAGCGACTCTGTGCTGTCGTGTGTCGTGAAGGCCACCTTGGAGAATGCTTACCCGAAGATCAGAGACCAAATGCCCGTGACCACTGAAGTGTTCACCAACAGGAAGGGAACAGTCTTGCCTGGTGATTGTCGAATGATGTTCATTCATCCGTTGTTGTAGCGTCTGCGTGGTCTCCCACGCAGACAAAGGGGAATAGGGAATGGAGAGAGGGTAATAGGGAATCGAGAGAGGGGAAAGGGATTGGAGAAAGGGCAATAGGGAATGGGGAGAGGGCAATAGGGAATGGAGAAAGGGAAATAAGGAATGGCGAGAGGGGAACAGGGAATGGAGGGAGGGAAATAGGGAATGAAGAGAGAGCAGTAGGGAATCAGGAGAGGGGTAAAGGACTGGAGGTAGGGGAATAGGGAATGGGAAGAGGGGAATAGGGAATGGAGAGAGGGGAAAGGGAATAGAGAGCGGGCAGTAGGGAATTGAGAGAAGGAAATAGGGATTGGAGAAAGGGAAATAGGGAATGGAGAGAGGGCAATAGGGATTGGAGAGAGGGAATGGGAATTGGAGAAAGGGGAATAGGGAATGGAGAGAGGGGAATAGGGAATGGGAAGAGCAGAGCAGGGAATAGAAAGAGGAGAATAGGGAATAGAAAGAGGGGAATAGGGAATGGAGAGAGGGGAAAGGGAGTGGAGAGGGGGCAGTAGGGAATGGAAAGAAGGCAATGGGGAATGGAGAGAGGGCAATGGGGAATGAAGAGAGAGCAATAGGGAATCAGGAGAGAGGAAAAGGACTGGAGAGAGGGGAATAGGGAATCTAGAGAGGGGAATATGGAATGGAAAGAGAGGAAAGGGAGTGAAGAGAGGACAATAGGGAATGATGAGAGGGGTAAAGGAATGGAGAGAGGGAAATAGGAAATGGTGAAAGCAGAATAGGGAATGTAGAGAAGAGAATAGGGATTGGAGAGAGGGGAATATGGAATGGAAATAGGGAGTAGAGAGCAGGGAATAGGGATTGGAAAGGGGAATAGGGACTGATGAGAGAAAGATAGGGATTGGCGGGAGTGGAATAGAGAGAGACAGGAATAGGGATTGGAGAGGGGAATAGAGAATGGAGAGAGTAAAGACGAGGGAATGGAGAAATTGGTCCAAGGGCTGGGGAACAGGTAGCAGGTAGCGCTGAATGGGGAGCTGGGAACAAGGAGTAGAGATTTGTTAAGCAAAAGATGAGCTTTAAAATTGGATGCTGCTTCGCGTCGGTTTTGCTAAGGATAACGCGTTTGGGAAATAAGAACTAGCCAGTCAGCAAGTGATAGAGATCAAATTACTGTGTATTGGATGGTCTGCAGATTAATCTCTTCCATTTGGGGTAAATTTGTGCCCATTGTCTGAGGAGAGGTTAATCCTAATACTTGCAATAGACTAATCCATGTAAACTGGGGGAGAGAATCACAGACTTGATGGAACTGAGACCCTTCACAACGTGGGTGTGCTGAGCTCGGCAGGTTACATGTAGATTAATGTTTGTGGATCTAGTGCAGCCCAGTCCAAACAGAATGGAACTGGAAGGATAGGTTGGATCTCAAAAGATTCAAAGTTGATTGATTGCTGTAGATTGGGGGTAAGTTGATCCATGCATTTTGAAAAGTTTGAAGACAGATTGATCTCTGCTAGTTGAATTGTGTTCTGGGAGGTTAGAGATTGCTCTCTCTTTATAAAGATTTCTGCAGACTGGCACTCCATTGAATCCATGCAGGTGGGTTTCTTCAGATTAAAGCATCACCTCCTCAGGTTAAGGGAATCTGGAATGGCCCTGCAGATTGAGATTAGGTAAAACCAGATAGATTGGAGTTGGATTGGCCTCCAAACGTTGGAATTAACATTCACAAACTGGGAGGGGAAATTTGAAACTGTAACCACACCCAGACTGATTGTGAGTAATGCAGCCCTGGACATTGGCAGGGTAAATTAGTTGTGCTGATACAAAGATGTAGGATTATTTCTTTTGCCAAAAGACATATGAATTATTTAAAAAGGGTGAATCATGACCTCATTCACGTCCCTTTAGATTTCATACAGAAAAAAATGTATGGGGCCCCATTTGAAAGAACTTAAAATAAATCTCAGCACAAAGACCATTGACTTGTTTTTTAAGTGATATGACTTTGTCTAAGATATTGATGCTCAATCATATATGTTTCTACATAATTTAGCTTTCCAGAAATATTAACTGATACCTGCTTCTGCTTATTGATAATGAGGACTGAGAGTCACACCTTAACTCCACATTATTGACTGTGTGCAGCTGTGTGTATCTCCATGTGTTACTGGAGTTTATGTGTTTACATTCAGTAATGCAGCGATGAGAGTGACCCTACATATATGATACAGTTTGGAGAGGATTGTTAGATCATGGAAACACTGAGGGGAGCAAAACCCAGAGTCGTTTTTTTAAAGTGATGTGGATAAATTTATGGATATGGAAAGGAAATGGGGGAAGAGACATGAAGATGGGCCTATTTTACAGTGATTATTCCAGAGGTACAAACAGTCATAAAGTCTCCTTTATACTGAAAAATAATTGGACAAATATATTTGCAGTTGTACACACTGTGCATGTGTGTGTGGGTGTGTATATATTTTTGTGTGTTTTTGTTTATGTTGCCATATTTGTGTGCATGCATCTGTTTGTGTGTCTGTATGTTATCCATCTGTTTGGGTACGTGTCTGTGCTGGTTCATATTTGTGTGGTATGTATGTGTGAATGTGTGTGTACACACCAATGCGTCTGTGTGTGTGCTTGTGTATGGGTGTATCTGCACCTGTAAGTGTACTGTGTGTGTATGTGTGTGCACATATGTACATGTGTGTTTGTGGAATGCATGCCCTTTTATATAAAAGTCACCATGGGAATATTGATTGATAGAAGCTTACAGTTTTTGACATTCCATTCCTTTGACAATTAATTTGACAAAAGGAATGCTATACATTAGCTATTATTTCACTAATGTAATAGTAGTTTTCAGGCAAAGAGACCTATGTGTGTTTACATTTAAATCATGCATATATACATTTAGAGATTAGGTGTGTCTGTGGTCAGACACACATTAGTATCTGGTGTTACTGGGTGTGTGTGAAACACAGGAACACATGTTTTGTCTTTTGAGCAGTCCAATATTCTTTCACCCACAGGCATCTCTGCAGACCCTGTCACAACCGAGAGAAAGCAAAGCGTCTTGGCCAGTATATCTGTCAGAAGTGCCACCTCATCATTGATGAACTGCCACTGATGTATAAGAGTGATGCTTATCACGCTGATCATTTCAACTGTACCCACTGTGGGTGAGTTAGAATAACAAATCATTCATTCATTATATGAGAATATCTATTGACTGTTGAATTTAGAATACACACCAATCATTATACTATACACATTGTGGGTCAAATGCCAGGCAGTGACCATTTCCAACAAGAGAGAATTTAACCATCGCCTCTCAGCATTCAATGCATTAGCCTCACTGAATCCCTCACTATCAATAACCTGGGAGTTACCATTGACCAGAAACTAGCCATAAAAGAATCACAATGACTACAACAGCAGGTCCAAAGCTGGTAATTCTACAACAAGAATCTCACTTTCAGGTTCTCCAGAGCCTGCCCAACATCTCTCCGCTTGCCTGGATGAGTGACAGCCCCAAGAAGCTCAATAATACCCAGGTCAAAGCAGCCCTCTTGACCAACATCCTATCCAGTACTTTTAACATTCACTCCCTCCACCATCAATGCACAGTTGTAGCAGCGTATGCCATCTATAAGATGCACTGCAGCAACTCTCCAAGGCTCCTTCAGCAACATTTTTCAAACCTGTGATCAGCACCATGTAAAAGAACAAAGGCAGCAGATGTATGGGAGCAGCACCACTACATGGGCAGCGGCATTTTACAATGGCGACCCAGCACTACCTTCTCAGGGACAATTAGGGATGGGCAACATCTGCTGGCCTAGTCAGCGACACGCACATCCCATGCAAAAATAAAGAAATCCCCCCTGTGCCTTAGACATGCCATTCCTCGATTATTACTTATATTAGTGATGTTCCCTGCTTGTGTAGAAAAGACTGACTATTCCCATGGATCTCAATCCATTAGTAATTATATTTAATATCATGTCCATTTTCTGACTCCACCTCTGGACTGTGCCACCCAATCCCTTCAATTCTCCACTCTGCTGTCTTTTTAATGTGCTAGCAATGTTGAGTCACAAGTAGCTTAATTGGCCATGTAGCATACATTTATCTGTGATTTCTGAAAAAGAAATGGAGATGTTGGAAGTTTAAGGCTGTTTGAGTTATCACTGAGATTATGTCCGGCAATTTTCAGGAAGGAGCTGACTGCCGAGGCTCGAGAGCTGAAAGGGGAACTGTACTGCCTCCCGTGCCATGATAAAATGGGGATCCCAATCTGCGGAGCCTGTCGCCGGCCTATTGAGGGGCGAGTGGTGAATGCCCTGGGGAAACAGTGGCATGTTGAGGTGGGTGCTCATTATCAAATGGTGCCAGTGAACTCCAGGAATCGACAATTTAGCAGAGACAGTGGCATAGTAGTAATGCCACTTGACTAGTAAAGAGACCCAGGCTTATGCTCTGAGGACATGGGTTCAAATCCCACCATGGCAGATGGTAGAAGTTGAATTCAGTTAATGAATCTGGAATATAAATCTAATCTCAGTGATGGTGATCATAACAACTGCTATTAATTGTCCAAAAAACCCATCTGATTCACTAGTGTCCTTTAGGGAAAGAAATCTGCCGTCCTTACCTGGCCTGGCCTACATGTGACTCCAGACTTACAACAATGTGGTTAACTCTTAACTGCCCTCCAAAATGGCCTAGCAAGCCACTCAGTTCAAGGGCAATTAGAGATGGGCAATGAGTGCTGCCCCAGCCAATTACCCCAGTGATGCCTACCTCCCATGAAAGAATGAAAAAAAGGGGAACACCAGAGACTGGAAGAAGTTAAGGTTAAAGCTTTTTCTAGGCCTTGTGAATGATTCCATCCCTGTCCTTGCTTGCTGTCTCAGGCTGAATCACACTGTCCTACTGACCCTCAGATGAGTTTTCAATAACATTTTCACGCCGTCACTAAGACTGCCTTCATCTCTATTGCTCGTCTCTGCTCTATCTCAACTCCTCTGTTGCTGGAACACTCAACCTTATCTTTGTTACTTCTGGACTCTGGATTCCAACCCACCCCAGACTGCCCTCCCATTTTCCACTTTCCTGAAGCTGGAGCCCTTCCAAATCTCTGCTGCCTATTACTCTAATTGTACCAACTCCCCATCACCCATCAAGCCTTTCTTTATTATCTGTCCTGGCTCCCCATCCAGCAATGCTTCAATTTTAAAATTCATAGCTTTCTTTTCAAATCTCTCCTGGCTTCACCTCGCCCTATCTCTGTAATCTCCAGCAGGCTTGCAGCCCTCTGATTCTAGCCCTTTAAATACCCCTGGCCTCAATTGCCAAGAGTTCCAAAAGCTAGTGGCGTTTGCTACAAATAAACCTGTTGGACTTTAACCTGGTGTTATGAGACTTCTTACCCCAGTTCAACACCCACACCTCCACATCTCAATTGCTCCAACATTGGTGGCTGTACCTTCATCTGCCTAAACCCAACACTCTGGAATTTACATCCTAAACCATTCCGATTCTCCAACTCTTTCTTCCTATTAGGCTGTTCTTAAAATCTGCCTTTTCAACCAAACCTTTATTCATTTATTCCAAGGCTTAATTTAATCTAATAACAGTCCTGTGAAAGCCCATGTTGTAGGTGCTTTATAAGGACATGTTGTTGAAGTATTTGCTGTCCATGAAGGCAATATACACCAATTGAAATGGTTCACAGTTTTTAGCCAGTGTGTTAATCACACTGGGAGTCTTCCAAGATCAATAATGAACCAATACTCAGTAATTGGAATGTTTCAAGGCGGACTCTGAAAATGTGCTGATAATGTGTCCTCCTTGAAAAATTTCAGAAGAGGCAAGTGTGTTGAGCACTGAGGTACAGTGTGGAGGAGAGTCTGACAAGCCTAGGAAGCCCTGGAGCAAACAAAAGCCATTCATCCATCATGGGATAGTTCATGCAGGATTCCCATTGTGGGAACAGCCTCTGCCCCACACCTGTTCTCATTTCCTTCTTGTAGATACATATGGCCAAGTTTACGATGCGCTTCTTGTGAATATTTGGTGCAGAAATGGGATCAGCTCTGAGGAAATTCCGGGCCTATTTATTGGAAAGACTGAAGAGGAGGGAATAGAGATATTTAGGGCTGGATGATCTTTGGCTGGAGGGTTAGCAGCAAAGTGACCACTTACACGAGATGCTGCTGCTAACCCGTCTCCTTCTGGAGATCCAGTTATTTGTAAGGTGAGCTTAGAGCAGTAATGCTGCTCATCAGGTCACTGGCACAGCACGGAAAGGAGACAGAGAGTTGCTGCAGCCCTTAAAATGCTGTGGTTCCCTAATTGGTCATATCTTTCTTGATATGAGCCATATTGAGTGCTTTGTGTGCATCTTTCTCATGTTGTGGAGAGGAGAGAAGACTCTCTTCAACGTATAGCAGGAAGCTGAGGTCAGTTGAAGTGAGTGTAAGCCAGTTTCAGTGAGAGATTGCAGTGCCATGACCGCTCCTTCCTGTACCTTCCACATGGCTGTGTAGTTACTGGAGTGGAAGGGAGGAAAATTCACTGATCTCCTTAATGCCAGCAGTGTGGCAGGCTGGGAAAAAGCAATGGTCCCAGATGAGAAGCAAATGGGAAATATCAGTTTCCAGGAGACATCATTGCCTGAGGTCCCAACATTCCCTGTTGTAATTCAAGACATATTCAACAATGTCTGCAAAAGTCACAGTCTTCAACACTAAGAAAGACTACGTCAGCTGGTATTAGGAAATGCCATCACCTTCACATCATCACCATCCTGGCTTGTAAATATGTCACTGTTCCTTCACTGTCGCTGGGTCAAAATCCTGGAACTCCCTCCCTAACAGCACTGTGGGTGGACCCACATCTCAGAGACTGGAGTGGCGTTCAGGGAGGCAGCTCATCACCACTTCTCAAGAGCAATTAGAGATGGGCAATAAATGCTGGCCTAGCCAGGGACACCCACATTATGAGAATGACTATAGAAGATCCTGCCTCATTTAATGACTTTGACTCTGTTCACTTCCTGCAGCATTTTGTTTGTGCAAAATGTGAGAAGCCATTTCTGGGACATCATCACTTTGAGCGGAAAGGACTGGCCTATTGTGAGAAACATTACAATCAGGTACTGCCTTTACATATACATTGATTATTATTGATTCTGCACCCTCTCCATCCCTTCTCCCCTATGTACTCTATGAGCAGTATGTTTTGTCTGGATAGTATACAAGAAACAATACTTTTCACTGTATACCAATGCATGTGACAATAAGAAATCAAATCAAATCAAAGACTGTTACTGAAGGTGGTACAGGTACTAACTGTATTGTTGATATTGCCAGCAAGTTACATTGGGCAACACTATAAATGCTGAAAGTGTTAAAAGATCGTAGGCCATTCAGCCCTTTTGAGCCTGTTCAGCTGTTGAATGTGATCACGGCTGATCTGAAACGTAACTCAATCTTGGTTCCATATCTCTTTATACCCCTGGCCTGTCAAAAATCCATCAATCTCATATTGAAAATTAATCACTGTACTCGTGTCATCTGCTTTTCACAGAGCGAGCTCCACACTTTGACTGCTCTGTTCTGTGATTTTTCCTCTGAATCTCCTGGCTCAGATTTTAAAGTCACATACCTTGTCTTCGGCTATACTCCTACCAACAGAAAAAGCTTCTTTCCATCTGTCCTATCAAATCATCAGAAAATTCTATATCTTCAACCAAATCACCCCTTCACCTTTTATATTGGTCTATTTCATGTAATCTTTTCTCAAAATCTAACTTTTTGTAAATTGGTAACACACTGGTACATCTGCACTGCACTCTGACCTCAACCAATCCAGCCCTTCCAAAGGTCCGATGCCCAGAATGCTTTGCATTACTGTACATGTGGTCTAAACAGACTTTTATATAACTGATGAAATATCTCTTCTCCTTTATATTCTCGCCATCTTTTTATAAAGGCTAACATTCAATTAGTCTTTCTGATTATTTTTGTACCTAATTACCACAATTTAATGGTGATAATGTCACATTGTAATTTGCAACCTTATATTATTTACAGGACTTTAATTGATGTGGAGCATTGCCAGGTTAGCTATGTTGCCAGCTGTTAGTATGAATATAATATTGGTTTGTGTTCCTGTTAACGTCACTGATCTGGTGCTTATGTTGATTGTAGCTCAATATTTTTGAATGTTATTTGCTATGTTGCTGCCTAATCTAGCCAATATTGTCCTTATTTGCTGATTGTTGTTACTGTTTGTGTTATTAGCACCAATGATTGGATTACTGCTCAGTGTTAATTGTTACCAATACTATTGTTGGTTGTTGTTGAGTTTTACTGACTGTTTCTGACTCTGTTGAATTTTGTTGACCATTTTATTATTGACCAGTGCCAACAATGAGTAATTACTGTTCTTGGCTGGGAGCAAGTTTCAGCTTGATTTGGTTGATAGTAGTCATGCCTCTTGGTCAGATGGTTATAGGTCCAAGCCCCACTCCAGGACTTGAGTATGTTAGTCCACTAACTTCAGTGCAATACCATGGGAGTGCAGCATTTTTGGAGAATTGAACTTGTCCATTATCAATTATTTCTGTTAACCTGGCTTTCTTGCTTAGCTCCTTTTCTGTTGGATGCACTCACAGATCTTCTCCCAGATTTTGGTTTAGACCCTCCAAACATTTACCTGTGATCAATGGCATTTAGACCCCATTTGGTGGTGTCATTTTTTTGCTTCTACCTTAGAGCCCAGTCACTTTCCCAGGTTCCATTAGTGCACTGATCAGCACTAAGTTGGATCAATGGATCATTTCAGATTTTTGTTCATTTTGCTAAATATTTATTAGATATTTTAAAAATTCCATGCATATTATCAACAATCCATAGTTAATTCTTTTATTCGTACCTCTAGCTCCTCCATTTTAGGTGGTGATATATTTCGCCTTAATGGGTTGAATCACCTCCTTCTGATCCGCAGTGTCTCAATGGCTCTCTTTTGTTATGTCATACAGATTCCAGAGGGAAGGCTTGTGTGCAAGATAAAGGACATCAATTATGGCTGGAATTCTCTGATCTTGCATGCCTCACTATTGCTGTCAGCACTCAGCCAAATCTCCTTTCACTCAGATGGGATTGGAGAATGGTAGCCATGGATGAGGGCGCAGAATCCCAACCTACAGTTTCCCCATTCCTTCCCAACCTGCCTCAAGACCAGTACCAGCACTGGTACTGTTCAACAGTACCAGTCCGATACCAGGTTGGACTGGTATTGTTGAACAGCCAGGAATTGTCAATTTTCAATAATCCTAGCTCTCCTGTCTAACTAGCTGTTTCCCTCTCCCTGTTTACAATCATGAAAATGGTCTCAGGATCCTTGTGCCTCAACGGTTCAGGATTTGGCATTAAGAAAACTGTTTCCCATTAGTATTGTAATTTTATTCCCCAAATTATCCCCGCTGAAATATTAAGTTCCAAAAGTCTTATCCTGAACTGAAAGTTGTCCTCTCTTGTCAATGTCAGCTTTTTGTTCCAATTCACTTTCTACACAGTGTAACGCAGGAACTGCCTAGAACATGCTGCTTGTTGTAATTATATTTGATCATCCCCTGTTCTGAAATGGAAACCCTTGTGGTAAATGTTCCTCCTCACTGCGTGCCAGTATTACCGTGTATTAAATCGATTCTGCCAAGCATTTCTTAGACTTGGCGATTTTACAGCAATGGTAGGAGTTACTCACAGTTACTTTCGGAGGTAACCCCTGGGGCATTCTGTCTCAGGAGGACACTGAATGAGCTAGAGCTGAGCCCTGCGATCTGACTCTGCGCTGTAGCCAGTATTTATCTCTCAATCATTATCACATTGACGTTTGCGGGAATTTGTTGAGTGCAAATTAACGTGTCCTAGATTACAACTGGGATACATTTCTGTAAAGATGCACTTTCAAGGACTCCATTAGTAAACACAAAAAGGATTTATTAATGAGAATTGTTCAGCAGCCTCATTGCTGCAGCTTTCTCCCTACATGTCTCCTGCCAAAGTCGGCTTCACCCCAGGATGATTCCCCACCCTGACTCCCAGTTGCTCCCCCAGGCCCGGTGACCTTTAATCGGCTGTGTTGCCCTTAAAAGGGCAATCACACAAGTTCATAAAATACTTTATTAAATGTGAAACACTGAAATATCCAGTGGTACTGAAAAGTGCTATGTGAACGTAAGTTTTTTTTTCTTGCTTCTGTGACCTTACAAAAGTCTTTTGGTAACAAAATTTGTGGATCATGTCTGAGGGGAACGGGGTTTAAAATGTAGTTAATAAGTAACCATGCAAATTAAATCCTGAAGATTAAAATCATAAAACATAATATAGAGATTGGGAGACTGTTGGGAGAGGGAGGAATGTGAGGATACAATATGTAAGGCATCACATCTGCAAGTCTAGAAGCACAGAACTTAAAAATGGTGCTGTCATTGCAATTGTAATGTTTAATAAAGGAGAACGTAGCCCAGCTTCAGCTTAATAAGCTGATGCAGGTTTTGAGCAAATACAAAGAAACTTGGCAGAATTGAAAAGAAAATGATTTGGGTCTCATTTCTCACTGACAGGAAATGGGCTTTGGTCCTGTGATTGTAAATTTGTAATTCTCCACAGTCTCGTTACATTTTCTGATGTAGAATCATCCAGTTGGTTCAATGTATATCAGCAAGTTGAAGAATTCCAAAACTGAAGAATTTGCATAGTATCAAATGAAGATATGTTACACATAGAAACCATTAACTATATTGTCATTACCCTTTCCTACACTTTTGTTAGAATCTTAGTTTGTTAATCATGTTTAAAGTGAAAATTGGTGTTTCTCAGCCCTATTCTATTCACAGCCAAAATATGAGACAGGGTAAGCTTACCTTAAAATCTCCCCCGGTTTGGAGGTCACCTACATTAAGCTGAAATAAAATGTATTAAATTTGATTTATTAGATTTTAATCATGCTCACATTTCTGTGATACTGACTTTGTTATTCATACTGCAATATTACTCAGTGTAATATTACTCACTGCAATATTACTTAGTATAATATTGCTCAATATAATACTACTCACAGTAATATAAATCACTGTAAAGATACTCAGTGTAATATTACTCTGTAATATTGCTCATTGTAATATTGCTCATTGTAATGTTACTCAGTGTAATGTTACTCTGTAATATTACTCACTGTAACGTTAGTGTAATACTCACTGTGATATTACTCTGCATAATGTTACTTAGAATAATGTTACTCAGTGTAATATTATTCATTGTAATGTTAATCAGTATAATGTTATCCAGTGTAAAGTTACTCAATGTGACTCAGTATAATATTACTGTAAGATTGCTCAATATAATGTTACTCAGTGCAATATCATTCAGTATAGTGTTACTGAGTGTAATATTACTGAATGTAATATCACGCGTGTAATGTTACTCAGTATAATGTTATATTACTCAGAATAATTGTTACTCAATGTGATAGTAATCACTATAATATTAGTAATATAGTGTCAGGCAGTGTAATCTTACTCAGTTAGTATTAGTCAGTGAGATATTACTCACTAATATTGCTCAGTACAATGTTACTCAGTATAATATTATTCAGTGTAATAATGCACAGTGTAATGTTACTCATTATAATGTTACTCACTGTAATGTTACTCATTCTAATATTACTCAATAATGTTACTCAGTGTAATATTACACAGTGTTTATTACTCATGGTAATGTTACTCTCACTAATATTACTCACTGTAATGTTACTCTGTTTATATTGCTCAGTGTAATGTTCCTCACTGTACTTTACTCACTCTAATGTTAATCATGATGTTACTTAGTGTAATATTTCACTGTTAGTCAGTAAAATTACTCACTGGAATTCTGTTTGTGCTGATGTTTTTAATATTGAATCTCCAGAGTCATATAAGTTGTTTCATTCTCTTCTGCTCTCTGTTTTATTTCTGCAGCTGTTTGGAGATGTTTGCTATCATTGTAACCATGTGATTGAGGGAGATGGTAAGTGCACCTCTGTGAATTGTCATGTTGATCCATCTGTTGACCCACATAGATAATAATTTGGTTGAACACACTCTGTCTGCTTAATATTAGTCAAGTAATCATTTCATTATGATTGCAGTTCACATCCCTGACTGTTCCCATTCCCTTCATTGTTTCTTTATATTCCTTCATGGGATGTGGGTGTCACTGACATTTCATGCACTAACGTGTGTTGATTGCATCAGGCAAGACTTTGGCCCCTCACTCAGGGAAGTCCCACCTTGGAGAGCTATTGGCCAATCTGATTTGCTGGCAGTTCTCCAGTCTACCCAGCAACAAGTCTGAAGTGATCCAAAGAGAAACTGCATAGAACTGCTTCCCAGGACCATGAAAGAATTGGAGGGTCACATGGAAGGGCAGTTGGGGTTTCTGAGGGTAGAGCAGGGCTGGAGGAGGGAGGAAAGTCTGGCAGTCACACTGGGACTTAAGGGGAAACTGCCCTCTCCCGCTCCTGAGAATGATGTCTCTTTATTGCCAAATCTTCAATCTGCCCACCAGCCTATAATTTGAGGCTGGCAGGAAACTTCAGTAAGAAGTCTCACAGCACCAGGTTAAAGTCTAACAGATTTATTTGGAATCACGAGCTTTTGGAGCACTGCTCCTTCATCAGGTGAGTGAGCAGCGATCTGAAAGCTTGTGATTCCAAATAAACTTTGGAACTTTGGACTTTAACCTGATGTTGTGAAACTTCTTCCCGCGCACAGCCCAGTCCAACGCTGGCATTTCCACAGTAAGAAAACCTCAAGGCTGTAAGATTTACAATTCTCCAGTTCTCTGGCACCTCCCCTGTATCCAAGGAAGATTGGAAGATTTTGGCTGGATCCTTTGCAACTTCCACCATTACCTCCCTCAGCATTCCACACAGGATGGTTTATCTGCTTAAGGTACTGCTGGACTTTCTAATGAAGGCCTTGCGTCTCAACCTGAGCTGTGGTGACCCTCAGGTTAAAACACCACCAGTTAACTCCCCTCCCCTCAAAGGGGAGAGCAGTCAATGGTCATCTGGGATTAAGCTGAATTTACTTTCTAATCCCTTTCTAAATGGTCTTGTGTGGATTCCGGAGAAGAGTCATATTTTGCTTGAAACTTTAACTCTGGGTGGAATTTTCCTGTCTTGTCTGCCATGGGAATTGTAGCAGGCAGGACAGAAAGGTTGGCAAACCATTTAAAGATCTGTTAACTTCGGGCAGGAATTTCTGGTCTTGGGGCACGAACGTCCAGAAAATCCCATCCTCTGTTCTTCTCTCCACAGATGCTGAGGGACCTGCTGAGTTTTTTCAGCATTTCCTGTTTTTATTTCAGATCTCCAGTAGCCCCGATATTTTGAGCTTGTCGATTTACCCGTTTTATAATGAGTTACAAAGTTGAAATCTTACATTTTAACAGCCTGGCGCTGAATCTTTTATGGTGGGAACGTGTACTAGAAATTCATCCGGGGATCAGTACATTTAATTAAACATGTTTCTACACCAAGTCAATTCTCAATACGGAGACTGGGAAAAAGTGCCACTGAGGCAAGGACAGAATCTGCACTGTTGGTCAAACTCAAACATTTTTGGAGTCATAGTCATTTATGCAGAGAAGGGGGCCATTTGGCCCATCAAATCTACATGCTAGCTTCTATAGAACAAACCAGTCGGTCCCCATTCTCTACCTCTATTCCTGTAGTTCTGCAAGTCTATTAACTACAACTGTCCATCCAAAATCCAATGATTTTGAAATCATTGCTCATCTATTTCCCTCCAACACAGTAAGTTCTAGATCATACCCACTCCCTATGTTCCTCCTCACAACACTGCATGGGAACATCACCACCTGGAAGTTACCCTTCAAGCCGCTCATAACCTGATTTGGAAAGATATCGCCATTTCTATACTGTCGTTGGGTCAAAATCCTGGAACTCCCATACAGCATTGTGGATATACCTACATCTCAGGGACTGCAGCGGTTCAGGAAGGCAGCTCACCACCACCTTTTCAAGCGCAATTTAGAAACAGCAATAAGTGGTTGCGTACATGTTTTGAAGAAATTTGGAAAAGTCAATTTAATTTAAATTGGTTTTGACTTAATTTTAATATGTCTGCTCAATCATGTACCATTGTTCTTGAGTGCTGGGCTTTTGTGGCTGAGTTAATATCTGGCCAAAAACTGAGAGTGGTAAAAGCAAAAGGGGGCTTTACCTGAGGATGGGTATAATTTCGTAAGAGGCCACGCACAACTGTCAAGTAGTCATAGATACATTAACAGAGGTATGGTAGTTTTGTGCTTGTGTTCCTGGACTGGAATTCTAGATCATTAGCCTAATAAACTAGTGGCAGTGAATTCAAATCTCATCACAATTCAGTTGGTTGTACTCTTGTCTCTGAGTCTGAAGGTTGTGGGTTCAAATCGCGCTGCTGAAAGTTACTGAAAATCCCCTAGTCACCACACTCTGGCACTATTCGGATACACTGGGGTTAATTTAGCATGGACAATGCACCTAACCAGCATGTCTTTCAGACTGTGGGAGGAAACTGGAGCACCCGGAGGAAACCCATGCAGACACAGGGAGAATGTGCAAACTCCACACAGACAGGGACCCAAGCCAAGAATCGAACCCGGGTCCTTGGCACTGTGCAGCACCAGTGTTAACCACTGTGCCACCATGTGAAAGTATAATTGCAGTGTTGGTCCACAAGATGTTTCAAGCTTTTCTGCTAGTCACCGGGTGATCGCTAGTCATTCCCAGTTTGTGGTATGCATGAAAACCACGAGGACTCTCAGATTGCCTTAAAATGTTGTTCTCTTTATAAATAGTCAGAATAAATCCCTGTAACAATACTAAAAAAGTGGTTCGTCATTGTGATTATCAAAATGAGGTTAGGGCCTGGATACCACCAAGTTATGCTGCACATTAGCAGTGTGGATGGGAGCGAAATGTTTGAAAGGGACATTGAGAAATAAAGTGCACGGGCAAAACATAAAGCTCAATGTGGACCTCAGATGGGTCAGAGTATGGCAAGAAGCTAGGAACTGTGGAGGAACAGAGAGGTTTAAGAGTTCATGTAGACAAGTGAATAAAAGCTAGTGGACAAGTCCATACAAGATCAGCCATAGTCCTCGATGGACTGTCATCATCCTTCCCTGTTTAGAGAGAGAGGGACAGAATCGGTTATAGCTTGAGGATACCACAATTGACAGCCACAAAGAATAATTTAAAAGATTGTAGAGTCCATTCATTCCTCAGGATAGACGGAGACAGCACCGATACATTGAATTTCTCTTATTGAGCATAATTTAAAATTAACACATCACAGAAAGCGAAAAAACTGAGAGAGAGAGAGACAGAGAGAGAGTGAGAGAGGTACTGGCAAAAGCCAGTATTGAAAACAGACTTGACCCAAACAGAAAACAAAGGGCTGAATACAGAATTGTAAGTTTTCCGTTATCTCGCATTGAAGTTGTTTGATACAGGCTGTTTCTAACTTTCAAAAACAATTTGCAGCTGTGGTCATGAAAAGCTTTGTTTTGGCTTTATAAGAACGCCTTTTTCTGCTAGCATTGTAATTTCAAAGAATGCAGTCAATTTTCAAGCTAATCCCAGCATGCCTGCTGAGTTTAAAATGTGGTCAAGTTAACTTTAAAAGCTTAGCATTCAAATGTAATTGCATAGGCAGAAATATCTTGAAATGAAATCTTTGTATTAATGAAGCAAACTATACACAGGATCCACAACAAACTCTAATGAAATGCGAGCCTTTATTTGAAAGTGAATGGAATAAAAATGGGTGGAAGTTGTGTTACAGTTAGATATGTGTCCTCAGGAAGGATATTGTAATCATGGAAGAGGGGGTGGGAGGGGGAAGGAGGTGTGGGGGTGCAGTACCGATTTACCAGAATGAAAGTAGGGCCACAAGGATTAAATTATGAGGAGAGGTTGCGTTGTCTGGGCTTGCATTCTCTCAAGTGTGGAAGGTGAAGAGGTGATCAGATTGTTGAAGGTGATTATAAGAGTTGATCAGGTCAATCGGAGAAATTATTTCCTCTGGCTGGAGAGTCCTGAAAGGGAGGTGTCATCTTAAAGGCTGTTCAAGGACAATATCGGGGAGGGGGAGCTTCTCCCCGCAGACTAATGGAAATCTGAAACTCTCTCCCGCACAAAAAAGCCATTGGCCCAGAGTCCGTTGAAAATGTCAAAACTGAGATTGATAGATTTAAATTGGGTAAGTTATGGTTTTCAGAACCAAGTGGGTAGATGGAGTTAAAATACAGGTCAGCCTTAATGTAACTGAATGGTTGAACAAGCTTGAATGGCCTTCTCCATGTTCCAAAGCCACTATCCTGTACCAAATACTGAACATCAGAAGATAAGCAGCAAATAATGAAATGATTTGATAGGATAAATGGAGAGAGAGAGAGAGTGAGACAGTGATGCCTACATGTCAAGACTGAATAATTACTTTAAGGAAATCGTAGAGAATTGCATTGACCTGACTGAATTTAGGCTGTGGTAGGGAAGGCCAGGCCTTGTCCTCCTCATAGCTAAAGAAGGCAATGTCATTGTGGTGTGGGAGACTTGAAGAGTGAAGGTAACAATGTCCATTTTATGTTTCAGTGGTCTCGGCTCTGAACAAGACCTGGTGCGTTCAGTGCTTTGCCTGTTCCACCTGCAACACCAAGCTCACCCTGAAGTAAGTGTCTGGCTCCATCATTGCTCCCATTGATTGTTAGACCTATCAACCTGCTCCGCACTCATAAACTCACCTTCTCATTGGTGACAAATAATCTAGTGATGGAATTTGGGCTCATTGTAAACACACTGCTGCTTCCCCCAGTAGGTCACAATAATGGAAATGGTGGCAATTGAGGAGGATAAATAGGAACAGGGGAGAACTGAAACAGGGAATAAAAGGCAACCAAAGGAAGATTGAAGGGTTACTGAAGGAGGGAAGGAAGGGCAATACTGAAGGTTATGATTTATCCAGTCATATCCAGAGAATCCATTGCGTTCCTCTTCCAAGTTACTTCTTTGTCCCTCTAGAGCTACTCTAGACCTGCTCCTACTTTTCATCTACCCACTGCCTCTCAACTACACCACTCAAAGGGCAATGAAATTTAAATTTAAAATTTGCCTCCTTGTTTTAAGAACAGAAGACCATAAGAAATAGGAGCAGGAGTAGGCCATCTAGCCCTTCGAGCCTGCCCCGCCATTCAATAAGATCATGGCTGATCTGAAGTGGATCAGTTCCACTTTCCCGCTTTCTCCCCATAACCCTTAATTCCCTTGCCTACCAAAAACCTATCTACCCGTGACTTAAATATATTTAGCGAGGCAGCCTCCACCACATCAACGGGCAGAGAATTCCAGAGATTCACCACCCTTTGAGTGAAGAAGTTCCTCCTCAACTCCATTCTAAACTGCACCCCCCCCTTATCTTGAGGCTGTGCCCTCTGGTCCTGCTATCCTTTCTGAGCGGGAAGAGTCTCTCTACCTCTACCCTATCCGTCCCCTTCATTATCTTATACGTCTCTATAAGATCCCCCCTCATCCTTCTAAACTCCAAAGAGTACAAACCCAGTCTATTCAGCCTCTCTTCATAGTCTAACCTCCTCACCTCCGGTATCAGCCTAGTGAACCTCCTCTGCACTCCTTCCAAGGCCAAAATATCCTTGTGCAAGTGCAGCGACCAAAACTGCACACAGTACTCCAGCTGCGGCCTCACCAGTGCCCTGTACAGTTGTAGCAAGACCTCCCTGCTTTTATATTCTATCCCCCTCGCTATAAAGGCCAGTAATAAAAAAGATTTTTTTTCTACGCCTGAAAATGGGGTCATGAGACTGTAAGGTTGGACGTCATGGCCAGGATCCTGCTGAAATCTCCCAGCCCCATCCTGTCAGCTCAGGAACTTGCAAGTTGCAAATATCTCTTTCTGCCATATCAATGGCCATGGCCTCATCACAGTTCTACTTCCATGTCTGCTTATTCCCATAACTCAAAAAGCTTGGCCTGGATTAGAGGATGAGAGGGGGGCTTTAGTGGTAGGGGATGGGGAAATGGCTGAGGTCTTGAATAACTTTTTTGTTTCGGTCTTCACGGAGGAGGACGTGAATAATTTGCCGGGTGTTAGCGATGGAAAGGTGGTAGGACTGGAGGGTCTTAATGACATTACTGTTACTAGAGAGGAGGTGCTCGACAGACTGGAGGGACTGATTGTGGACAAGTCCCCAGGACCGGATGGAATGCATCCAAGGGTTCTGAAAGAAATGGCGGAGGTGATAGTGGATGCCTTGGTGATTATTTTCCAAACGTCGCTGGATTCCGGGGAAGTGCCGGAAGATTGGAAAACGGCTAATGTTACGCCATTGTTTAAGAAGGGTGCCAGGCAAAAGGCAGGGAATTATAGGCCGGTTAGTTTAACGTCTGTTATAGGTAAAATGTTAGAATCCGTCATCAAGGAGGAAATAGCGAGGCATTTTGAGGGGAATTGCTTGATAGAGCAGACGCAGCACAGTTTCGTTAAGGGGAAGTCGTGTCTGACAAATTTATTGGAGTTCTATGAGGATGTGTCTCGGGCAGTGGATAGAGGAGAGCCGGTGGATGTGGTCTTTCTTGATTTTCAGAAGGCGTTTGACAAGGTACCTCACAAGAGGTTATTGCAGAAGGTCAGGGGGCATGGAGTTGGGGGTAGGGTGTTAACATGGATAGAGGATTGGCTGTCAAATAGGAAGCAGAGAGTGGGGGTCAATGGGTGCTATTCGGATTGGCGATTGGTGACTAGTGGAGTGCCCCAGGGGTCGGTGCTGGGGCCTCAGCTATTTACCATTTATATAGATGATCTGGAGGAGGGAACCAAGTGAATGGTGTCGAAATTTGCTGATGACACCAAGATTGGTGGAACGGCAAATTGTGCAGAGGGTGTGGCGAGTCTGCAGAAGGATCTAGATAGGCTGGGCGAATGGGCCAGGAAATGGCAAATGGAATTTAATGTTGGCAAGTGTGAGGTGGTCTACTTTGGTAGGAATAATGGTAGGAAGGACTATTACTTATGTGGTGAAAAACTGCAGCAGGCGACGGTGCAGAGGGACCTCGGGGTCCTTGTGCATGAGTCGCAAAAAACCCAGCCTGCAGGTGCAGCGGGTGGTCAGGAAGGCTAATGGGATGCTGGCCTTCATAGCGAGGGGGATTGAATATAAAAGTAGGGAGGTCTTGCTGCAGCTGTATAGGGCATTGGTGAGGCCGCAGCTGGAGTACTGTGTGCAGTTTTGGTTGCCGCACTTACGCAAGGATATTTTGGCCTTGAAGGGAGTGCAGAGGAGGTTTACTAGGCTGATACCGGAGTTGAGGGGGTTGAGCTGTGAGGAGAGGCTGAATAAACTAGGCTTGTACTCGTTAGAGTTTAGAAGAATGAGGGGAGATCTCATTGAGACATATAAGATGATGAATGGGATGGATAGGATAGAGGTGGAAAGACTCTTCCTGCTCAGAAAGGACAGTAGGACTAGGGGGCACAACCTCAAGATAAAGGGGGGGCGGTTTAGAACAGAGTTGAGGAGGAACTCCTTCACTCAAAGGGTGGTGAATCTCTGGAATTCTCTGCCTGTTGAAGTGGTGGAGGCTGCCTCGCTAAATATTTTTAAGACGCGGGTTGATGGGTTTTTGATAAGCGAGGGGATTAAGGGTTATGGGGAGAGGGCGGGAATGAGGAACTGAGCAGCGACAGATCAGCCATGATCTTATTGAATGGTGGGGCAGGCTCAAAGGGCTAGATGGCCTACTCCTGCTCCTATTTCTTATGTTCTTATTATATTATTCTTTCAGTTTTCTACGTACGTGAATCTGAAATTGATTTCTAAGTTTCCAATATACTTACTTCTTTCATATGAGAATGTAGTCTGCATCAGTCTCATCTTTGGCAGTTGCCTCCTTTCACAGAATGTAATTTTCAGCGTCATTTAATTTTTAGTTATGCCATAATATAGGCTTGTCCAGGGACCAGCCCACAGGCAGCCCCTGAGACTCTTTGATGCAGCCTGCTACATTGATAGAATGCAATTCTCGGTGTAATTTCATTCTTAATCATGCTACAATAGGTGACCAGAATCAGAATGTTGCACAATACTAGGGTCTCACAGGCAACTTTGGTAACACACAACAGCAAAATCAACTGACCCCATCAAAGTGTGGAAAACATTTGCTTTATTCTCATCTATTCAGTTGTCTCTATCACAAAATCAGAAGCGAGGATGTTCACAATATTCAGAACCACAGTCACAACTCTGCATACGTTGAGGGAGCTTGTGCTCGGATGCAGTGAATCTGGACAATATTCAGACGAGCAATATGTGCATGACACAAGTACCCAGCAATGGCTATCTTGAACAAGGGAGAATCTAATCCTTTAATATTCAATGGCATTATCGTTGCAGAATTTCCACCATCAAAATCCTGGCTGGTTGTCATAGACCAGAAACTGAACCGGACCAGCCATATAAATACTGTGGCTAATAAGAGCAGGTCAGAGTCTGGGAATTCTGTGACAAGTAACTCATCCCCTGACCTCCCAAAGCCTGCCCACCACCAATATGGCACAATATTGTAATAAATACTCTCCATTTTCCTGCAGAGGTGCAGCTTCCACAACATTCAAGGTTAATACAATCCAGGACAAAGCAACCAGCTTAATCAGCACCCCATTCACCACCTTCCTCCACCACCGAGACACAGTGGTACCAATGAGTACCATAAGATATACTGCAGCAACTTGCCAGGCATCCTTTAACTTCCCAAAACCTCAACATCAACCACCTATCAGGACAAGGGCATGCGATGCATGGGAACACCACTGCCAGCAAGTTCTGTGCCAAGTCACATACCATCCTGACGTGAATGTGTTATATATGTGTTGTGACTTTAGTTCTGAATATCGTGAATTATCAGTGAATTACTGTTTCTTCACTACCACTGGGTGAAAATCCTGTAACTACCTTCACAACAGCAATGTAGCAAAGGACAGCAATGGTTCAAGAGACCCCCTTCACAAGGGCAATTAGGGATGGGTGACAAATGCTGGTTATGTCAGTGATTTTATAAATCCCTCCACTGCCTTACCCCTGTCTGTCATCTCCTCCCACTCTACAAGCCTCCCAGATTTTGCATTATTTCATCTCTGGCCACTTTAATTTCCTTTATCCGACCATGTTTATGTGTTCAGCTGCCTTGGCAATAGGCTCAGGAGGTAAGTGAGATAGAGTTGAGGGAGCAGGAAATAGGTGTCATGGACAAGATGAGCTAGATAGGGAATGAGGGGAAGTAGGGGAGAAACTAGTGAAAGGTGTGAATTCAGGCCTGAGTCGGGGGAAGGGGCGATTTGAAGAAAAGTTGCCCACATGGACCAGTGGGAGAGATGTGGCAGATTTTTTCATCTAATTGAAGAAGACATCCATGAGGTCCTTGTGTTTCTTGTTGGAGGTGAGGAGGAGCAGAGAGGGGAGATGGGGTTAAAAAGATGGTCTGCAGTAGAGAAAAGAAACCGGGAGAATTTGAATGACTCTGGAATAGTGAGTGGTTGTGACAGAAGAGATCAGTGTTTTATGCAGTCCAATCAGATCTGGCGGTGAATGGCTAAACCAATTGTCCATCACATCCTTTCAACTCTGAGACTCTTAGATTTAATGGAATGGAGATGAGACCATACGAAAAGGAATGACCAGGGTAAGTGTGTAATGGTTTTACTGTGGACTCAGACAGTGAGGGTGAAGGTGAGGGGGTACTCCTGAATAGCATTGCTGAATACAAGGTTCAAAACCAGAGAGATGGGACTTTGAAAGTTTAGTTGCAAGTTGCATGAGAAGAAAGTGAGAGTTTAAACTGGGGAGGGGAGAGAGGGAGAGTTTAAACTGGGGAGGGGAGAGAGAGTGAGAGTTTAAACTGGGAAGGGGGAGAGGGAGAGTTTAAACTGGGGAGGGGAGAGAGAGTGAGAGTTTAAACTGGGGAGGGGGGAGAGAGGGAGAGTTTAAACTGGGGAGGGGAGAGAGAGTGAGAGTTTAAACTGGGGAGGGGAGAGAGAGTGAGAGTTTAAACTGGGGAGGGGGAGAGAGTGAGAGTTTAAACTGGGGAGGGGAGAGAGGGAGAGTTTAAACTGGGGAGGGGGAGAGGGAGGGTTTAAACTGGGGAGGGGGAGAGGGAGAGTTTAAACTGGGGAGGGGGGAGAGAGTGAGAGTTTAAACTGGGGAGGGGGGAGAGAGTGAGAGTTTAAACTGGGGAGGGGGAGAGAGTGAGAGTTTAAACTGGGGAGGGGAGAGAGAGTGAGAGTTTAAACTGGGGAGGGGGAGAGGGAGGGTTTAAACTGGGGAGGGGGAGAGGGAGAGTTTAAACTGGGGAGGGGGGAGAGAGTGAGAGTTTAAACTGGGGAGGGGGGAGAGAGTGAGAGTTTAAACTGGGGAGGGGGGAGAGAGTGAGAGTTTAAACTGGGGAGGGGGGAGAGAGTGAGAGTTTAAACTGGGGAGGGGGGAGAGAGTGAGAGTTTAAACTGGGGAGGGGAGAGAGTGAGAGTTTAAACTGGGGAGGGGGGAGAGAGTGAGAGTTTAAACTGGGGAGGGGGAGAGGGAGAGTTTAAACTGGGGAGGGGGAAGAGAGTGAGAGTTTAAACTGGGGAGGGGGGAGAGAGTGAGAGTTTAAACTGGGGAGGGGAGAGAGAGTGAGAGTTTAAACTGGGGAGGGGGAGAGGGAGAGTTTAAACTGGGGAGGGGGAGAGGGAGAGTTTAAACTGGGGAGGGGGAGAGGGAGAGTTTAAACTGGGGAGGGGGAGAGGGAGAGTTTAAACTGGGGAGGGGGAGAGGGAGAGTTTAAACTGGGGAGGGGGAGAGAGAGGGAGAGTTTAAACTGGGGAGGGGGGAGAGGGAGAGTTTAAACTGGGGAGGGGGAGAGAGAGTGAGAGTTTAAACTGGGGAGGGGGGAGAGAGTGAGAGTTTAAACTGGGGAGGGGGGAGAGGGAGAGTTTAAACTGGGGAGGGGGGAGAGGGAGAGTTTAAACTGGGGAGGGGGAGAGAGAGTGAGAGTTTAAACTGGGGAGGGGGAAGAGAGTGAGAGTTTAAATTGGAGGGGGGGAAGAATGCAGGTTTAAACTGGGGAGGGGGAGATAGTGGGGGGTTAAATTTGGGAAGAGCAGGGGAGAAAGTGGCAGCATGAATTGGACCTATATCTTTTAGAGAGGGCATTAGCTGGTCTACATGTAATTGACTAAGTGCCCTCTGTTCTAACTACACACTCAGTTGTATACAAGGATAAGTGGCAATGAGCGAGTGATGCTGGCATTGTCAGCAAAGCCCACATCCCGAGAATGAATTGAACATCAAGGTATATGATCAGGAGTGGGCTAGAACCACAGGATATAACGAACTGGACTCGTCTCTGGGTCTGTGGTGGTTTTTGTGGTTTCCGAGTCCTGACAGACTCGGACACTGATGATTGAAGATATGAATCCAGTTCCTTTCACTTGTCAGGGATTCCTCTTCACTGCACTGTCTAGCAATTTCACTTCAATTCTCTGCACTCTGAGCAACTTTATTATACATAAACAACAAGGCTCGCAGAGTCACGAGTCATTGTGACAAAGAAGGAGGCCGCTCAGCCAGTTGTGTCCATGATGGCTCTTTATAGAGTCATCCAGTCAGTCCCATTTCACTCACTTTTTCCCTGTCTCACTGCAAGTTTATTTCCCTCAAACTCCCAGCCAATTTCCTGTTGAAGTCATTAATCCTGTCTGTTTGCACCTCTCCCAGAAGCAACGGTTTCCAGTTCATTACCACCCACTGTGTCAAAACGTTCTTCTTCATATTCACCCCCTATACATTCCCGAAATCTTAAATCAGTGTTCCCCTAATCCGTATACCATCAACTAATGGGAATAACTTTTGATCTTATCTACACCAGTCATGATCTCATACAACTCGATCAAATCTCCTTTGTTTCGAGGCCAACAGCCCCAGCTTCTCCAACCTACCCTTGTAATTAAAATCCCTCTCATCCCTGAAACCAAAGTCTCTGCGCTGTCATTTCATTTTGAACAGAGCTGTGTCCTATTCTGAGATTCTGGATTTCAGCTTTTCGCAACTGAAGCTCTTGTGTCTTTTTGGTGCAGGAATAAATTTGTGGAGTTTGAGATGAAGCCTGTGTGCAAGAAATGCTACGAGAGGTTCCCCCTGGAACTGAAGAAACGACTAAAGAAAATGTCAGAGAAGAGTGGTCGCAAGTAAAGCCTGCAGCAGAGCAGCTGACTAATCCCTCTGTTCCAGTCTGTTTTACCTGGTTGCTCTGCACTATGTGCTAGGCCATTCCACACTCTGGAAAGCAAATGATTAATGTGGGAGAGTGATGTGGATGTTTAACTGAAACTAATACCTTATGATCATTATAATCCTATTTCATATATATATATGCATACATGTGGTATGTTGGAGGGATAGTGCAGGTTAAGTGTTCAAATATTTCTTTTCTGATGATAGAATCCAGCTGAGTCTATTTCAAACTGAGGAGAAAACTCCTAGCCCAGTCTGTAAGAATGAAAATTAAAATCTGCCACAATTCTTTGACATGGCACAGTCTCAGAACATGTGATAAATCCAGAGCTTCTGCACTGATAACCTGACCTCTCTCTCTCTCCCCATAACCCAATCTCTCTCTCTCTCTCTCCAAAACTCGACCTCTCTCTCTCCCCATAACCCAATCTCTCTCTCTCTCCAAAACTCGACCTCTCTCTCTCCCCATAACCCAATCTCTCTCTCTCTCCAAAACTCGACCTCTCTCTCTCCCCATGACCCGATCTCTCTCTCTGTCCACAACCTGACCTCTCTCTCTCTCTGTCCATAACCCGACCTTTCTCTCCATAACCCAACCTTTCTCTTCCCATAACCCAATCTCTCTCTCTATCACTGACCCCTCTTTCTCTCTCTTTCTCCCCATAAGCCGATCTCTCTCTCTCTCTCTCCTCATAAGCCAACCTCTCTCTCTCTCCTCATAAGCCAACCTGTCTCCTCTCTCTCTCTCTTCGTAACGCGACTTCTCTCTCCATAACTCAACCTGTCGCTCTCTCTTTCCCCATAACCTGACCTCTCTCTCTTTCTCCATGACCTGACCTCTTTCTCGATAACCTGACCTCTCTCTCTCCATAACCCAACCCTTCACTTTCTCTCTCTCTCTCTCCCCAAAACCTGACTTTACTCTCTTTCCCCATAACCTAACCTCTCTGTCTCCCTCTTTCTCCATAACCCAACCTCTCTCTCTCTCTCTTACCCCCCCCCATAACCTGACCTTCCTCCACAAAGGACCCAGTGACACAACAACTCACATTTATGTAGCATCATAGTGAAAGGTTCCATGTTTATTTGCTTTCCAGTATTAGCAATATTTAGCTTTGTTTTATTTAATTGATTGCTGGTGCTCATTTACATCATATTTTAAATTTAGTGAGTGTCAGAGGAATAGGAAAGGAAGATTTTGGAGGGAGGTTGTGGGTGGGACTAAATGCAGAGAGTGTTAACTCTGATATATAATCCATATTATATCTAAGCTAGAAATACTTGTTGGGATGCTTTACCATGCGTCAAATCCAGGCTACATGTGAGCTGAGCTGCATTACTGGGCAAAGTAGGTGGAGCTGCGCTTTTCATGCATTCTTTTTGGAGCACTTAGCCTAACCCAAAGAGCTTCACCTTTTCACTAACCTCAGTGGGGGTGATTGAAGGAACTGATTGACGAAAGCTTTATCCATCTTGTTCCTAAAAGGAGAGGGGGGGTGGTGAGCATGTGTGGGGTGGGGGGGGAGCTGCTGGGGGAGAGGAAAGGGGGGGTGTTGCCAAAGTGCAAACACTGGGGCACTTTGAACCCAATACTAATGTCACCCTCATAAAGATCACTAACTGTAATCAATTTAAGCGACAACACTGTGAAATCTGTAATGTTGTCAAACAGCTGTCCGGATATGTGTTATGGGTGAAAGGTCATTCCCCAGACTCTGAAATAGGAGATTTAGCTCAGTGAGTGTTACTGCCACTCACAATATCACTGCACACTGCATCGAATTCTGGGCAATGCATGATTAAAGGTTCAGGATAGCTGGTTTGGACACTGTCGGTATATGAGCTGTGTGGTCCTTCAGATGGAATACTGAACCATATAGAGTTCCCGATGTAAACAGGCTTGTCAGCCAGTTGGAGAATGGAAATCAGTCATGAGCTTTATCATCCATTGAACTCAACCCTTCTTTCGCCTCACTGAGATACAAGGAATGTGCTCTTGGAGCACATTGCTGAGATTTGCACCAATATAACCAATAAATTAACACTGGGTTTCTCCCCTTTCTTCCAAGTAAAACCAAAGCTTCTGCCTTTTAAATTTAAACTGTAGAGGTCACACTTTAAGAAAGTTGCATAAGCATTAAAGAAGGTCCAAAAATACCGACATCTCAGTTCCAGGGATGAGAGAATCGGCGATGTGGATAGATTGGAATAACTGGGGCTGTTCTGGCTGGAGAAGAGAAAGTTGAGAGGAGATTTGATAGAGACGTTCAAAATCATCAGGGATTGAGACATAGATAGAGAGAAAGTGTTCCCGTTGGTGGAAGGATCTTGATCCAGAGGACATCCATTCACTATGATTGGTAAAAGAACCAATAGCGACATGAGGAAAAATGTCTTCAAGCAGCGAGTGGTTAGGATCTGGCTGCACTGCCTGCAATTGTGCTGGAGACAGATCCAGTTGGGGATTTCAAAAGGGAATTAGGTAATCAGGAGAGAAAGCAATTGCAGAATTCTGCCGAAAGTCTAGGGCAGTAGAAACTGCCAAGTTGCTCTCGCATAGGGCCAACACAGATTAGATGAACTGAATGGCCTCCTTCTGTAATGCAACCATTCCATTACTAGTGCCTACGCTAGACTCTATGTTCCCACCATTGCAGAGAAGCCTCTAATGTACCCGCAGATACTACATGCTCCTTATGGAGAGGTGGCAGAGGGCACTAACAAGGTGGTAGAACAGAAGCAAGCATTCAAAGCAACAAAGGCAGGTATCACTTTGCTTTTCCCCAACTCTCTCCCCTTTGCCCAATAATGCTAACCTGCTCATGGCTCTATGCTGCCACCCACTTCCCATGATCTTGCCGCCTTCATGTGATTCTTAATGAGTGTCAGCTAGTTATTTGATTGCAGGAGACCTCGCAGTGAGGGTCTAACCCACTCTCATCTGACATCCACCTACATGTATTTCCAGCTGGGAGACACTAGACCATGATCAGGACCGGGAGTTCACTGTTGTCCTTATCTTAGTTCAGAAGAACTCTAAAGACAGTGTAATCCATATCAGTCAAGTCAATGCAGACTGGTGTCCTTATAGCTCACTTAATCATCAGGGATGTAAGAGGACATAGAACATAGAACATAGAACACTACAGCGCAGAACAGGCCCTTCGGCCCACGATGTTGCGCCGACCAGTTTTTTTTTAAAAAAAACACTGACCCACTAATCTAAACCAATCCCTTTTCGTTCATAAACCTATCCACAGACATGACATGAGTCAGGGTAGCAGCTTCGAAGATAGGTCGACTTGCTCTTTGTCTTTTCCCTCATCCACTTCACTGTGCTGAGTCTCAACAAAACTCCTGACACCAGTGGGTTCTTAGGAAAGGTCTACAATGATCAGATGTATATTGCCATCATTCCTGGTCTTATTGTCATTTGATTACGCTGTTGGTGTTCACCGAAAGAGGAAGATTTCCACCTATATCTCCTTCTCACCAGTAGGCACTTGTCAAAATAACATAAGGAGTAAGAGCTGGAATGGAGCCTTATGACCCCTCAAGCCTTCTCCACTGTTCAATATAGCTGATCTCCAACTTCAACTCCACCTTCCCCACCCTCTTCCCAAAAATCTTTCAATTCCAATTATATACAAAAATCTATTCATGTCTCTTTTGAACATCCACATAGTCAATCGGGTATCCTGAGACCATGGCCCCCCCACCACCACCTTGACTCTCCAGCCAGGAGAAAACAGCCTCTCAGTTTCAAATCTAGCAGAGTTTTATTCTAAAATCCAGAAAGTAGAGGCCCGATTTCCTCAAACCCTCCTCATAGATCTACCTCCACATCCCAGGAATCAAGCTACCGATCTTTTCAATAATCCTTTAATTAGAGGGACTGAAACTGTACCCAGTTCTCCAAGTGTTATTTCACTAAAGCCTTACAGAATTACAGCTCTTGTCGCCATAGGCCTGGAGAGGTCAATCTGATGGGCCGGTAGCTCTCAAAGGTGGGCATGCCTCCTGAAGGGCAGAGGTCTCCACTGGAGCCACTTAATGCTCATCAGAATGTGAAATGCGTGAGACATTCAGATTCTGTGGAGATGTGTTTTCCCTGACTCTGGATGGAGGAAGGCATGAATCCACTGTCTAAAAAATTCAGACCACGGGTTTTGAACTGCATAATGTGAGGATGAAATAATGAGGGTGGGGGGCTTGAGCAAGGGGAGTTACAAAATTAATGTCTGTCCTGGGTTGGTAGTGGGAACAGTTTAAAGTGTTGATTAAGGGTGTCACACCGAGCTTTACACAGAATGTAAAAGCAGAGAAACAGATCCTTTGATTCTACTTCTCTCTGCCTGGGTTTATGTTTGCACATAAACCTCCTTCATCATCTCACCGTATAGCAGCATATCCCCCACATAGCTATCTACTGCTAGATCCCCAGTGGATTTATCCAACTTCTCCTTGATTGCATCAATGTTTTCTTTCCTTGACTACTCTGTGCAATAATGAGTTCTACATTTGACTACACTCTGCCTAAGGAAGTTTCTCATCAATTCCCTCTGGGATTTATTAGTGGCTATTTTATACTTATGGCCTCAAGTTCTGGTGTGACCCACAATCAAAACATCATCCCTACGTCCCTTTATAGTTTTAAGCATGTCCATCGGGTCTGCCTTTCCAAGAGAGAAGAACTACAGCCTCTTTCCTAACAAGTATATCCTCCCCCTTCTAGTATCAATCATGTATATCTTCATTTACACCTTCACAATCCTTCCATGTTATTTGTGTGATAAATAGACCAGAACTGTGCACAGTACTCCAAGACAATTCTCTGCCAGGCCATCCATGCAGGTTAGGACTGCATAGCTTTGAGTTCTGAGATACGTGACTGATCTCAGGTGGGTTCCTACAATTGGTTTTGGTGACTCTGGTTACTCTCTAGGGACACTGTTGAAAGTGAGATTGTGTGTACGATGTCTGAGACTTGAATAAGATGTGCCCGATGTGATGCCCCCTGCTGTGAAGATTGACACGTGGCTGGGGTCCTGGGGTGCATGGACCTGGGCCTCAGTTCCTTCAGGAGAGCAGGCAAGTAATCCAAATTGGCAAAGGGAAAATAAGTGAATCATACTTGTTTTTGTCCAAATGACCAATGTGATCAACGAAGGGCAGCCTCTGAAGAAGGTCAGAGTACAAATGTTAGTCAAGATGACCAAAGTATTGTGAAAAGTGGAAATGATTGCACCTTCCCATAAATAATAGTTACCAATCTTTGCTTGATCTTCATATCAGTCTGAGGGATGTTGAGGGGACGTAATGATCCCAAAATTTCAAACATATCTGGTCTTAGCTCTAATGTTGTAACATGAGGTCCCTTTGTGAGAGAAAATTTAGCAATAAGGGGAACTTTTCTTACCACAGCATATATTACTGATTTTAGTTGACAGCTGTGTAAAGTTAATATTGTAACCTGTTTATAACTCTGTCCTAATCTGTTTACACAACCTCAATAAAAGATACAACAGTTGCAGACGTTCTGGCTCAGGTCAGAGTTTTTTTAAACAGTTCCAAAATCAACATTGGGATGGGATTAGCAGAAGCTGGGTTCCCATTCTGTAATCTTTGTAATGAACACATTTCTCCTGTGTCCAGACCATCAACTGTAGCTGCTGTTACATAGTTGATCTTTCCTACTCTCCTTGCTCAAGATATTTGGACTCCTATAATTTTATCGCTGGGAGCCTTTTTCATAGATGCTCCCAGTTAGACATTGTGGAAGAAATGTGTTTTGTGTCTTGATCTTTGATTTCCAGCAGGCTACTGGAAGGAATGGGAATATAAATAGTCTATTCAGCCTCTTGAACCTACCCTGCCATTCAATAGGATCATGGTTGAAATTGTACCACAACTCCACTTTCCTGCACCATCCTCAGATCCTTAATTCTCTTAGACTGGAAACTTATCACTGTTTATGCCAATGGGATCTTGTTCACCCCGCTGCAATGAATGGAGATTTAGCTGGTCACCAAATTCTCCAACCTCACTGCTGTGGGAGTGTGGCATGGTAACATCGCGCCCTGGGGCTGGAATTCCCACCATGGGAATCGGAGCTGGTGAGGGACAGACCATGAGAAGGTCTGTTGGCGTTTCAGCAGGATTTCACAGTTTCAGGATGAGCAAGGCTGTAAAATCCCACTCCTGGTGTCTAAAATAATCAATCTCTGGTTTGAATATACTCAATGCTTGAGGATCCAAAGCTGCATGGGAGAAAGAATTCCAAAGGTTCATAACACTGAGTAAAGAATTCTTGACCTCTCAACCTTAAATGGCTGATGCCTTATTCTGAGAATAGATGCCTCATACTGGATTGTCCAGTTAGGGATCCTGTCAAACCCTCTCAAAATTTCATATGTTTAATAAATACATGTTCTGCCTCTGCTCAAGTCAAAGCATAATTACTCACACTCCCACACCTCCCCCCCCTCACAGAGCATGGTTACTCACACTCCCCTCACCCAGAGCGTTGTGTCACACACCCTCCCCCCCGCTGTCCCATCGATCCAAAGCACGGTTACCCTGCCCCCAACGCATGGTTACTTTGGTCTTCTGAACTCAGACCTATATCACCTTCACATTCACTAGAATATGTTTCCCTTTTATAGTCCAGGAGAAACTTTCACAATTGAATTTCATTTATTGCTAAGTCGTGAACAGCCAGGTGGCTGATAACGTCTGTCAGAGACGAAAGAAACACATGGCTGACCTGATGTGGGAATTTACCATTTGAGAGGCTTTCATGTGTGTTTTTTTTCAAACAGACAAAGTTAAACCTGATCAAATTCCTGTTTGCCAAATAAACATCATAAATTTTTTGTCATGAATGAGTTAACAGCTTTATTGAAGACACATACACAGGGATGGGAAAGCTCTGCTGAGCTCCATACAGTCAAGGCACAAGAACTGAGATTAAAAACAGGCCTGGTAAATGAGGAATGAATGATAATAAATATGTGTTTATGGGTGCTCTCCATCCACTTTAAATATAGAATCAATTTTTTCAGCAAGAGGAGGCTGGGCGGGGGGGGGGGGGTGGCGGGGGGGGGGGGGGGGGGGGGCGGTGGTTGGGGAGGGTGGGGAGCTGATGTGGCAAAACCTCCAGCAATGCATTCAATCAAAGTTGGCAACCTGAAAAGAGACTGACTGTGACTGGGATGATGCTACATTCTGGGAGATGATCAGACAAGGGATGGGCATTACAGGTCAGGACCTTCAGGTTGACCAGAGACACCAAGAAATAGGGAACCAGCCATGTTGTGAAGATAGCACGTTCTTGGAATGTTTCATGATGCTAAACAAAGGCACTATGTAAATGCAAATTGTTGCACTTCTTTCTATCTACGCCTCCTCAGTAATCCAACATTTCTGAGCTGTCCATGTTACATGGTGAATGATTCCAGACAGGCGCTACTGTACTTTCATTCTTTCATGGGATGTGGGTGTCGTTGGCAACACTAACATTTATTACCCATCCTTAATTGACCTTGAAATGAGTATTTGCTGTGAGTCTGGAGTCACAGATAGGCCAGACCAGATAAGGATGGCAGATTTTCCTCTCTAAAAAATATTAGTGAACAGATGGGTTGGTTTTAAAAACAATTGATCATGGTTCCCAGCTTTATAATTACAGATCTATGAATTGAATTTAAATCGAGCCAGTTGTCATGCTGGGAACGGAACCCGTGTCCACAGAGCATTAGCCTGAGCCTCTGGATTACTAAACCAGTGACAATACCACTACGTCACATCTCTGATATGTATACCTATTAAGTATTAAGATCAGCTCCAACAAGCTCCCTGAGGAAGGAGCACAGAATGGCATTTAGATCTGTTACTGGGGGCCCCCAGGAATTATTTTAAAAAAACTACCAGTGATATTAATCACTTCAGATGCATGTAACTCTGACTGCATTGAATTACATCCACTGCTAAAAAGGCACTGTTCCATGGCACAGGCCACTCTGATCATTAACAACTTCATCAAAATAATTCCCAAGTAATGGCTCAGTAAAAACTGGAGAGAGAAGTGAGAGTGTGTCGAAAGAGGGAGGTTGGAGAGACGTTGGAAAAGAGGACAATAGGAATGTAGTGGAGAGAGTTGGCACGGTTGGCAGTCCAAATCCTTTAATGTTGGTCCCATCAGGCAAGGTATCGAGTCGTTTTCTGTTTTGCAGTGGCTAAATACGCACTCACGTATGATGTCAGAAGATCGTCCATTTTGTAACCCTTTAAATCAAATAAGCAAATGGTTAAAGAATGAAACTAAATTTGACTCCCCCCCTCCCCAGCCCCGCCACTTTGGTCTCTGATCATCCTTACCAGTGAGGTCTCACAGAGAATCTTTTCTCCTCGGACCAGGTTACCAACTGACATGTGAAAGTATGTACTGCCGCTGCGCCAGTTGGCAATTTTATTGTATGGATATGTCACTAAAGCCACCTGTAAGGAGAGAGCAGAGAAATATCAAGAGCCTGAGTAGCAATTCATTGACCCAGAGTTCGACTGTCACAAGATGCAGGAACTTCAGCCGTCATTAGTTGTTTTTAAAGGAAATAAAGATGCAAATCCTGGCTGGGGAATGTAGAACACAGGGGCACAGGGCAAAGGGACAGTTCTTCAGGACCGAGGTGGAGAGAAATGCCTTTACTCAGACGATTGTGAATCTTTGGAATTCTCCATCGTTGAATACATGGAAGTATGGGCGAGATGGTTATTTGCTCTTTCAGGGGATCAAGGGATATGGGGAACAGGTGGGAAAGTGGCATTGAGGGCGAAGATCCGTCATGATTGTGTTGAATGATGGAACAGGCTTGAGGGCCTACGCCTGCTCCTATTCCTTCTGTTTCTATGTTTTTAATAGGAACTATTTCATGAAACTATTATTGAGGTCAAAACCATCACATTACTGACAGAATCCATTCTCTAACAGTACACCCTCACTTACAGTCAGATCTCCGCAACACAGCCATTCACTTTGATCTCACATAATCCAGGGTCTCTACATAACAATAACAGTACCTTGTATTTAGTACCTTCAAATAAGTAAAAGATCCCAAGGTGCTTCACAGGGACTATCAGATAAAATCGGACACTGGGGCACAGAGGGAGTCACCCCAAGGCTCCTTCGGCTACAACACTTTAACACTTTCTCTGCAACTCTGCCACTGAGAACGACAAAGGCAGCAGATACCTGGGAATGCCATCAGCCAGAAGGTCCCATCCAAGCCACTCACTATCCTGACTTGGAAATATACCACAGTTCCTTCACTGTAGCTGGGTCAAAATCTTGGAACTGCCTCCCTAATAGCATACTAGATGTACCTACACCACTTAGATTGCAGGAGAACAAGAAGGCAAGTCACCACCATCTATCAGGGCAACGAGGTATGAGTAATAAACCCACACCATGAAGACTGAAGAAACAGGACAGGTGACCAAAAGCTTGGAAAATAAGGCGTTAAAGGGAAGAGAAAGGTGGGAAGGTGGAGAGGTTTACAGAGAGGATTCCAGAGCTTGGGGCGTAGGCTCCTGAAGGCACAGCAGCCAAGATTAGGATGCAATAACTTTTTAGTGTATCTTTGTTTGGTGCGTGCTATTGATGGTGCTGTCTAGTGTAAAGTTGGTGATTTTTCAGAGTCCCAACAGTGCTGGCGCCCGCATGAGTTCCGAGAGTCAGTAAAGGACCCCACTAACATCTCAACAAGATTAATCATAACCAGGAAGGTGCCACACTGGGAGGTGGCAGCAATTGAGTGCCACTCTCCCTGGACTATAGTCCACATGTAGACCCACAGACATCATGGATTGAGAGGGTTAAGTTAAAGAGTGAAAATTGGGTTGATCATTTTTGAACCAGAAGGTGTCACTTGTGACTCTGGCTGGATCAGTTCAAGCAGAAACCTGATTGGTAGGCTTTAGAGGTGGGTCTGTAGGCAAGGAGGTGACAAGTTCAAGGACTGGAGGGCAAGGACAGAGATTCATGCATGGGCTTCTGGAAGGCAGGGTGATGAAGCAGGGGGACAATATCCAATGAGACAGAACCACCTAATGGCAACAAGGACAGGGCCAGGGAAGGAAGGTGGGGGTGGCAGGGGGGGAGGGGGTGTTAGGGATTTAGTCAGGTGTCAAGAGTCGAAAGTTTGGAGAAGGCTTAGGGAGAGGATTCGAGTTTTAGGCAGAGGGAAGCCCTGACACTAGACAAACCAAACACACAATAAAATGACCTAATTCTCAATACACATGTAATTTTGGGAATGGTGACTTCCTCCACATATCCCTACATTAGGATGCAGTTTGACATTTCACATGTGTACAGTAATGTAGGTTAAAGAGACCATAATGATTTTTTTAAAAGTTCTTCATTCAAGCGATGTGGGCATCACTGGCTGGATGTGATGCCCACCCCAAATTACCTTTGAACTGAATGACCAATTCAGAGGGTATTCAAGAGGCAAGTAAGCGGTTGTGGATTTGGAGTCACATCCAGGCCAGCCCAGATTAGGTAAGGACTTAGTGAATCAGATGGGTTCATACAACAATTGGCAATGGTGTGATAGTCATCATTCAACTTTTAATTCCAGATTCTTATTGAATTCAATTTTCACTATCTATCATGGTGTCAGTTGAATCCAAGTTCCCAGAACATTATCCTGGCTCTCTGGATTACTAACCCAGTGACAATATCACTGTGCCACCACCTACCCACAAGGGTTAGGAGAAACAGAAAATAGGAGCAGGAGTAGGCCATTCGGCCCTTTGAGCCTGCTTCCCCATCATTATGGTCACAGCTGATCATCCAACTCAATAGCCTGATCCCACTTTGGCTCATTTTCTTTCATCACTTTTCCCCCAAGAGCTATATCTGATGTATAATGTTTTGGCCTCAACTGCTTCCTGTATTATAGAATTCCACAGATTCATCACTCTTTGGGTGAAGAAATTTCTCCTCATCTCAGTCCTAAAAGGTTTATCCCATATTCTTAGCTATGACCCCTGGTTCTGGACATATCCACCATCAGGAATATTCTTCCTGCTTCTACCCTGTCTAATCTTGTTAGAATTTTATATGTTTCTACAAGATTCCTCCTCATTCTTCTGAATTCCAGCAAATATAATGCTAACTGAATCAATCTTTCCTCATATGTCAATCCGCCTTCAGGAATCAGTTTGTTAAACCTCCAAAGCACTCCAAAACTTTGCACCATATTCCATGTATGAATGGCCAAGAACTCCTGGGGAGTTAGGTACAGACCAAACTGTGTCCCAAAAAACATGTATTCATATAGAAACATAGAACATTACAGCACAGTACAGGCCCTTCGGCCCTCAATGTTGTGCCGAGCTATGTCCAATCCCAAGATCAAGCTATCCCCTCCCTATAATTCTGGAGTGCTCCATTTGCCTATCCAATAACCGCTTGAAGTGTCCGACTCCACTATCACAGCAGGCAGTCTATTCCACACCTCAACCACTCTCTGAGTAAAGAATCTACCTCGGACATCCCTCCTATATCTCCCACCATGAACCTTATAGTTATGCCCCCTAGTAACAGCTAATTCCACCTGAGGAAATAGTCTCTGCATTTCCACTCTATCAATCCCCCTCATCATCTTATAAACCTCTATTAAGTTGCCTCTCATCCTCCTCCGCTCCAAGGAGAAAAGCCCCAGCTCCCTCAACCTTTCCTCTTAAGACCTAGCCTCCAAACCAGGCAGCATCCTGATAAATCTCTGCACTCTCTCCAATGCTTCCACATCCTCCTTATAATGAGGGGTCCAGAACTGAACACAATATTCTAAATATGGTCTCACCAACGTCTGGTATAATTGCAGCATAACCCCACAGCTCTTAAACTCAAACCCCCCCATTAGTAAACGCTAACACACTATAAGGCTTCTTCACGGCTCTATCCACTTGAGTGGCAAGCTACAGAGATCTGGGGATATGAACCTCAAGATCTGTCTGTTCCTCCATATTCCTTAGAACCATGCCGTTGACCCTGTAATCTGCATTCAAGTTTGTCCTACCAAAGTGAATCACCTCACACTTATCAGGGTGAAACTCCATCTGCCACTTTTTGGCCCAGCTCTGCATCCTATCAATGTCTCTTTGCAACCTGCAAGAGCCCTCCACCTCATCCACTGCTCCACCAATCTTGGTGTCGTCAGCAAATTTACTCACCCACCCTTCAGCCCCTACTTCCAATTCAGTGATAAAAATCACAAAAAACAAAGGACCCAGCATTGACCCCTGTGGTACACCACTGGTAACTGGCCTCCAGTCTGAAAATTTTCCTTCCACCACCACCCTCTGCCTTCTATGATACAGCCAGTTACTTATCCAATTGGCCAAATTTCCTTCTATCCCACACCTCCTTATCTTCTTCATGAGCCTACCATGGGGAACCTTATCAAACGCCTTACTAAAATCCATGTATATGACATCAACTGCTCTACCTTCGTCCAAACACTTAGTTAACTCCTCAAAGAATTCAATCAAATTTGTGAGGCAGGACTTACCCCTCACGAAACTGTGCTGACTGTCCCGGATTAAACTGAATCTTTCCAAATGGTCATAAATCCTATCTCTCAGGACCCTTTCCATTAAGTTACTGACCTCCGAAGTAAGACTAACTGGCCTATAATTACCAGGGTCATTCCTATTTCCTTTCTTGAAAAGAGGAACAACATTTGCTACTCTCCAGTCCTCTGGCACTATCCCTGTGGACAGTGAGGACCCAAAGATCAAAACTAAAGGCCCTGCAATCTCATCCCTTGCCTCCAAGTATCCTAGGATGTATCCCATCTGGCCCAGGGGACTTATCAACCCTCAGGTTTTTCAAAATTGCTAATACATCTTCCCTCAGAACATCTACCTCCTCCATTCTATCGGTTTGTATCACGCACTCCTCCTCAAAAACATGGCCTCTCTCCTTTGTGAACACCAAAGAAAAGTATTCATTCAACACCTTGCCTATCTCTTCTGACTCCATGCACAAGTTCCCACTACGATCCTTGACTGGCCCTAACCTCACCCTGGTCATTCTTTTATTTTTCACATAAGAGTAAAAAGCTTTGGGGTTTGCTTTTATCCGACCCACCAAGAACTTCTCATGCCCCCTCCTAGCTCTCTCAAGCCCTTTCTTTAATTCATTCCTAGCTACCTTGTAACATTCAAGTGACCCAACTGAACCTTGTTTTTTCATCTTTACATATGCTTCCTTTTCCCTCTTGACAAGACATTCAGCCTCCTTTTGTGAACCATGGTTCCCTCACTCGGCCATTTCCTCCCTGCCTGTCAGGGACATACCTATCAAGAACACGCAGTATTTGTTCCTTGAAAAAGTTCCACTTTTCGTTTGTGCCCATACCTGACAGTTTCTGCTCCCATCTTATGCTCCCTAATTCTTGCCTAATTGCATCATAATTACCCCTGCCCCAATTATAAACCTTGCCCTGTTGTGTGACCCTATCCCTCTCCATTGCAATAATGAAGAACACCGAATTGTGGTCACTATCTCCAAAGTGCTCTCCCACAAACAAATCTAACACTTTACTATGAACTGAAGTAAATATTATAAATAAGTAGTTTTTAGAAAAAGCTAGGCACTGACTATCTCAAGTCACTCACAGGTCAAGTCAAACCTACAGAAAACAACCGTGGGTGTTCCACAGACGCAGATTGAAGGATGACGCTTCTCTATCTCTCTCTCAGTCCCTCAGTTTATGTTCACAGGACATAAACACATTGGCACTTGCTGTTTCCTGCTGTGCTAGATATGTGTGTGTGTGTGTGTGTGTGTGTGTGTGTGTGTGTGTGTGTGTGTGTGTGTGTGTGTGTGTGTGTGGTGAGAGAAGGAGAGAAAGATGTATCATGACAGCTGAAACTTTAACACTCCTCTTGTGGAACAAACACCAAATGCTCTACCACACCCTTTTTCATAGGGCAGCTAGGTGATCGAGATCTGGGAGCTCTCCTGTGAACATAAACGGAGCGACTGCGAGAGATAGAGGAAGGAACAGAAGCGTCATCCTTTGATCTGCTTCTGTGGAACACCCACAGTTGTTCCGTACTATGCCAGTCAGGTAAAAACTGCAAAGGCAACAGTACTGATAATGTCACTGAATTTCATACGGAGATTTGCTCCAACAAAGGCGTGTGTATGGCACAAGTGGTTAGCTTATGGATGGCATGGTGGAACAGTAGCAAGCACTGCTGCCTCACAGCCCCAGGGACCAGGTTCAATTCCAGTCTTGGGCAACAGTCTGGAGTTTGCACATTCTCCCTGTGTCTGCGTGGGTTTCCTCCAGGTGCTCTGGTTTCTTCCCACAGTCCAAAGATGTGAAAATTAGGTGGATTAACCATGGTAAATGCACAGAGTAACAGGGATGGGGGTGGCAGGGGGAGGACTCTGTTTCAGAGAATTGGTACTATAGGGATTCTATGGATTCTAAGTAGAAACTTATCAACATGGACTATAAATTGGTTGACAGTTGGGAAACAAAGAGCAAGATTATTCAGTTTTGCTCAGAAAAGTTGGAAGTGGTGTTTTCCGAGGGTGAGGATTGGGTCCACTGTTCTCACCTGACCAAGGAGCAGCGAGCACTCCGAAAGCTAGTGGCATTTGCTACCAAATAAACCTATTGGACTTTAACCTGGTATTGTAAGACTTTCCACGTTATGCCCAGTACACAGAGAAATGATTCACACTATTGTGTGACAAACACTTCACTCACTATGTCACATTTCTCTGTCAGATCTTTCAATGGTTTTACTATTTTAATAAAATACCTAGCCATCATGAATCGAAAGAGACAAAACAGTTTTATTAAAATAGCAGATAGAAACCGCAACACCTCCCTGATTGCACCTTTTTGAAAAATTCCCACATGGGCTTTAATATCTTGTGGGGGAAGGGTCAAGGAAACATTTCCAGTGGATCCTGTTTATCTGGGGAGATCAGGGCTGTGACCACCAGCTCCTCATTCACAAAGAATGCCCAGAAACCCACTTGATCAACTACCTCTAGACTGAAGGTTTGCACCCGTCCCCTCCACACCTCCAACATCCTCTCCCCCTTCCAGCCACTTTCACTTCCCTCCATCTGTTTTGAGTAGTTTTGAGTCTGAGCTAAATTCCTGTTCAGTCTCAAACCTCGGAGATGCAGCATGCAGCAGCTGGGCAGGATTGTGGACACAGTCCTGATGTGGAGCAAATCGTTTTGCAGTGAAATTACATGGTTATGGCTCTGTGAGTCGCAGGGAAGGTGTCAGTTTACCATCGGACCCCAGGAGGCGCCTGGCACTGAGGGGATCCTCTGTCACAACAAATCACACAGCGAGTACATCTGTGTGAAACATGCAGTGAACACACTCAGCCCCCTCCCCGTCACCACCTCCTCCCCTTCCCCCACACCCCCCCCTCACACTGTGTTCCACACTTCAAAACTTTTTAATATAAGCCGACAAACTGCACAGAGCAGCAGAAATGGTGGCCTCAACTCACATCCAATACATAGCCATACATAACAATTAATGCTCTCCCACACAAAGTTCAAAGTTGACACCAAAATATGAAATTGTCTGTGAGAAAGAATATGGGATGTGTAAAGATATGAAATCTACAATAGAGACAGCTCCAAGGCACTAGCACACCCAACACAGGGTCACGTCCAACACAGGGTCACAAGCACACGCAACACATGGGAGTCACACACTGCACACGGGGGCATCATTTCAGATGACGTCTCTAATTGTTTTACTGTTTTCCACTCTCCCACTCCACCCATGTTCTTGTGATTCACACAACAGCCATTTCTCAGTCCAGTCCTATTCTGCAACCCACACACAGGCATTGTACAGAATACTCACTGAACAGTACTCAGGAATGGGAACCCTCGCTAGTCCCACAGCACTAAAGCCAACTGCAAACTTCCACTGATGCCCTTGGATGAGATCAATAAGATGTGAGTTATCCAAGGAAATTTTCTTGAAACATGGGAACTTGCTATGTGTAAGTTATCCGTAACCAAAAGAGAAAATGCTAGAAAATCTCAGCAGGTCTGGCAGCATCTGTGAGGAGAGAAAAGAGCTGACGTTTTGTGTCTAGATGACCGTTTGTCAAAGCTAAAAGGCATAGAAAATGGGAAATATTTATGTGGGAATGAAAGATGAGTCATAGCCACAAAAACCAAGGGAAAAGACTGCTAATGGCTGTCCACAGAGAGAATAGAAGGTGTGAATGGCCAAACAGCAGAGAAGCTAAAATGAAGATTTTGGGGGAAAGGGATGAGAATGGATGGGGCAGAGTGAGGTTTAGAAAAGGAGAAGCAAAAAGGGGAGAAAAGGTAAGAGAAGGGGGAAAGAATGGGAGGGGGGAAGAAAAATGAAGAAAGACAATAAAGAAAAAAGGTAGAGAACAGTAAAAAATTAAATAAAATAGAATGAGGAAAGGTTGAGGGAGCTGGGGCTTTTCTCTTTAGTGCGGAGAAGCATGAGAGGCACTTAATAGAGGTTTATAAGATGATGAGAGGGATAGATAGAGTGGACGTGCAGAGACTATTTTCTTGGATGGATGTAGCTGTTACTAGGGGGCATAACTATAAGTTTCATGGTAGGAGGTTAGGAAGGATGTCCAAGGTAGATTCTTTACTTAGAGGGTGGTTGGGGTGTGGAATGCACTGCCTGCTCTGATAGTGGAGTTGGACACTTTAGGAACTTTCAAGTGGTTATTGGATAGGCAAATGGAGCACTCCAGAATGATAGGGAGTGGGATAGCTTGATCTTGGGTTTGGACATAGCTCGGCACAGCATCGAGGGCCGAAGGGCCTGTACTGTGCTGTACTGTTCTATGTTCATTTCCTATAAAGTCACTGTGACTTATTTAGTTGTGTATAAAGCACTTTAGGATAGCTGAGGTCATGACGGGCATGATATAAACAGAGATTCTTTCCTTGTCCCTCTGAGTCGCCTATTTCAGAACTCGATTCCCTGATTCTTGGTGTTTACAAGTAGTTGGGTTCTTTACCTTGGTCCGTGGGTTTATCACTGTTATCCCTTGTTTGTTGATAGCTATCCGCACAATATCTGGAAAATTGGGCTCAGATGTTTGCTAGAATGGAAAAAGAACGCTTTATTAGTATCTTTAAAAGCCAAATTAATGTTAAATTAGTGTCAGCTTGTTGTATTAAATCAGTCCTCAGTATAATAATATCAATTTGTCACAATATAGTTACACAGAACCACTGAATACAGTCACAAAATCACACCCACACCCACACAATAAACCAAGGTGCATGCACATGCATGTAGCACCCTGAATTTTTAGGATTGCTCCACACACAAACATGGTGTTGAGATTTACGCAGTAGTCCATGTTTAAATTAATAATGGGGCTTTCAGTGAAATTTCTCTCAAAGCTCAACACTGAGGTTGGGATCAGGAATCTGGGTGAGAATTCAAGCTGGGGTCAGCAGTAGGTTGGGGTCAGGATCCAGTCCAGAGTCAGCCTAGGCCTATTTTACACTCCAGATGTGGATTGAGTGGCATCCAGCACAAAGCTGCTTCCTTTGTGGAAAGTGAGCTGGTTAATTCAGAGTTTTACTGCCTGTCTGGGTGTTGTTTAGTGAAGGTGTGTATGTGGAGTGTGAAGCAGAACATTCTAATACGTCACAAAAGTGTCCTTTAGGTAGTAAAAACCACCAACACTTTCAGAATGAGAAGGAAGTCTGACCCAAGGGTTGAACTCATTGTTGTCGAGATGAGATCCCTGACATTTTACCACCTGATTTACTCCCTCATTTCTGTTTACTGTTGTGAAGATAAAGTCCATGGTGACAGCAACACTCAAAAACAGTGGCAAAAAAACTGTTAACATGTTATAGACTAATCATGTAAATATCGAAAATATTCAGATATTCACATTTCTGCAGCACCTTCCCCTCAGAATATCTCAGGATAGCAGTTAAATTGTGCTATTCTTCTTCCAAATAGGATCTTTTACACCCATCTGAGACAGCAGACAGGATCTCAGTTTAACATGTGATCAGGAAGTAAAATGCTGCACTCTCTCAATACTGCACTGGAATAAATTGTGAGCTGAAGCTTTTGGGGCTTTGAACTCACAAACTCCAGACTCAGAGACAAGAGTTTTTTAAAATTCTTTCATGAGATGTGGACATTACTAACAAGCATTTGTCGCTCATCCCTAATTACCCTTGAATTGAGTGGTAGATAAAAATTAATTATATTGATGTGGATCTGGAGTCACGTATAGACCAGGTAAAGATGGCAGATTTCCTTCACTAAAGGGCGTTAGTGAACCAGCTGGGTTTTTACAACAATCCAACAATGATCATTAATTTTGTTTTGTACACATGCACATGCATACTTGCACACACACCTTGGTTCACATGTGCCTAGTCTTAATGAATGAACCTACAATGTGTTTACCAAATAACTTATGAGTGATGCCTTTATATCATTGTAAAAATAAAACTACCAGATGTAGTTCAACTTTTTTTTGAGTGATGTTGGTGGAAAAACTCCTTGGAACTGCTCCTGGTCGTTACTGCCTCAAGTTGCTTCGAAATGGGATTTGTACTGTGCCTCTAAGGAAGGAACATCAGAGGAGTATAGCAGATTCAAGAATTTCCTCACAATGTATTGCAGAGTAAGAAATTTCAGCATGTGCCATGTTCTTACTTCACTCTCAGAACCTGTTCAGAGTGTTGTTCCTCTCCCAGAGCAAGGATTATTCATTTCAGCTGCTTGGCTTTTCTGAGTGGGCAACAGGATGGTGGGGGGTGGGGGGGTTGAGGGGGGGAGGGGTGGTTGCGGGGAATGGGGATGGAGATGAGAAATCAGGAAATTTTGGAGATGCTGTAACTGATAGCACCAAGTTGAACTTAGGAATTAACTAATACTGATTTGGTAAAAAAAAAACGCCAAGAATGGACAACTAAACTCCAAGGATCTGAGATAGTCTGATTTCAGGTTTTGCTGCATCTAAATAGCAAATCAGTGATTGACACCAGTGTGTCACTCATGTAAACCCGCCTAATTTGGGTTTTGAAAAGGGTGGAATTATGCAAAGGAACAGCAGAGTACAATGCTGGACATAACAGAAGCAATGTGAATGACTGAGGAAGTTCACATGATGGAGTTTAAATACAGCGAGGTTGTTGCAGCTGTATAAAGGTGGTGGTGAGGCCACACCTCGAGTACTGTGTACAGTTTTGGTCTCCTTACTTGAGAAAGGATATATTGGCACTGGAGGGGGGAGACAGAGCAGATTCACTGGGTTGATTCTGGAGTTGAGATGCTTGGCTTATGGGGAGAGACTGAGTAGACTGGGGTTATACTCATTGGAATTCAGAAGAATGAGGGGAGATTTTATAGAAACATATAAGATTATGAAGGGAATAGATAAGATAGAAGCAGGGAAGTTGTTTCCACTGGTGGGTGAAACTAGAACTAGGGGGCATAGCCTCAAAGTAAGGGGAAGCAGATTTAGGACTGGGTTGAGAAGAAACTTCTTCACACGAAGGGTTGTGAATCTGTGGAATCCCCTGCTCAGTGAAGCAGTTGAGGCTACCTCGTTGAATGTTTTTAAGACAAGGATAGATAAATTTTTGAATAGTAAAGGAATTAAGGGTTATGGTGAGCAGGCGGGTAAGTGGAGCTGAGTCCAAGAAAAGATCAGCCATGATCTTATAGAATGGTGGAGCAGGCTCGAGGAGCCAGATGGCCTCCTCCTGCTCCTAGCTCTTGTGTCCTTATGCTTGAGCTGAGAGCAGGTAATTTTGTCTGTGCAATTTCATCAGGGAAAGGCACAAGTCCGACACTATTTGTGCCACATCAAAACTTCCAGGAAATTTTGGGTTATAACATATCGAGCTACAAGACCATTATATCTTGTGACCACCCTACCCCTATCAGGGGAGCTGAGTGTTACACATTGGCCATGTTTTAAAATATCCCCGTTCCCTTAAGGTGGAACAAAATGTTCTTTGACAAAAAGGGATGGTGCAATTAGGACAATTAAAGACATGCTCATGTGACCTGGTTGTCATGTGGGAGAGAGGCAAACAAAAACCTTTTGAAATGGCAGTCTTAACGCCTTTATGTGGCATCTTACTAATAAATGACAGATGCTTTTCGCAAAGCAGAGAAACAAAAAAAAGCTACTGATGTGGTAAAGCAGATGGACTATTTTGTGTTAACCACCAAAAAGGATGGTGGTAAGAGTTATTTTCTATTTTAAAGGTAAGGAACAGACCAGACAGGGCTTTTGGAGATTTAGAAAACAGGGAATAGCTGAAATGGGCCTTGCTGTTGAAAACTGGATCCAGAAATCTGGGCTTCAAAGAACACTAGACAATTTGACTTAGTGTGGTAAGGAGAAGTATGGTACACAGCCAAAGAGAATTGTAAGATGTATCTTGACTGTGTTAGTTAATGCACAAATGTATTTTATTGAGTTTAATGTATTAGTTGCTGCTTAAGTCGTGTTTGTACAATGTTGAGCTTAGTTCATTTGTTACAGTAAAAGTCTTAAAATATGAAGAAAACTTATCCTTTGGTTATTTCCATCAGTCGCTGGGAAATTCACCTCTTTTCAAACGTTACTGGTTGCTACAGGGATTTAAAGACCACTAACACACCCAACAGCTCCCAATATACTTAAAGATTTCCACAGACTCATAGGCCCTAACAGAGCCAGTGGGGCACACACATCTGTTAACTCACACCCCCGTAGACCTAAATCACCAATAGATCCTTTAACACCAACAGCAAACCCTGTGACCTCCAATAGGAACAGAGACAATCTGGGTTTGGTTTTAACCTTTGGGTGAAGGATGGGCAGAGGGTACATTCCAGTGGTGAAGTTGCACCGTTTAAATTCAGCAGAGATCTGGCAGAGTTCCCGATCAAAAATGCGAGATCAAACTGGGGTGAGCACTACCAAGGAGGAGGAGTTGTAGACAGTGAGGATGGATGTTACAGTTTGCAGAGGGACATAGATAAGCTGCAGAGCTGGGCTGAGAGGTGGCAGATGGAGTTTAATATGGAAAAGTGTGAGGTGATTCACTTTGGTAAGACTAACAGGAGTACAGAATATCGGGCTAATGGAAGGACTCTTAGTAGTGTTGATGAGCAGAGAGATCTCAGGGTACATGTGCATAGCTCCCTGAAAGTTGGCACCCAGGTTGATAAGGTTGTTAAGAAGGCGTACGGTGTGTTAGCTTTTATCAGTAGAGGGATTGAATTTCGGAGCTGTGAGGTCATGTTACAACTGTACAAAACTCTGGTGCGGCTGCACTTGGAGTATTGTGTACAGTTCTGGTCACCACATTATAAGAAAGATGTGGAGGCATTGGAAAGAGTGCAGAGGAGGTTTATCAGGATGTTGCCTGGCATGGTGGGAAGGTCTTATGAGGAAAGGCTGAGGGACTTGAGGTTATTTTCATTAGAGAGAAGAAGGTTACGAGGTGACCTAATTGAGGCATACAAGATGATCAGAGGATTGGATAGGGACAGTGAGAGCCTTTTTCCTCGGATGGTGATGGCTAACACAAGGGGACATAGCTTTAAATTAGGGGGTGGTAGTTATAGGACGGATGTCAGAGGTAGGTTCTTTACTCAGAGGGTAGTAAGGGCGTGGAATGCCCTGCCTGCAGCAGTTGTGGTCTCGCCAACTTTAAGGGCATTCAAATGGTCAGTGGATAGGCATATGGATAATATTGGAATAGTTTAGGTTAGAGGGTCGTTAGATTGGTTCCACTGGTCGGCGCAACATCGAGGGCCGAGGGGCCTGTACTGCGCTGTAATGTTCTATGTTCTATGTTCTAAGACCACTGACTCCATTTCAGGGCTGTCTCCGAAGCTTTAGCTGCAGGTAGGGTAGGTGAAAATAGACCCCAGTAAACACTGACTAACCAAATATAGGGAAGAATTTGAACTCTTCCGCTTGACAAGCAATTCAAATGCTGTGATCCTGGCCCACTCATCTCAAAACTGCTGGGGTTAGCCAGGAAATGAACACTGATTGGAATTTCATAACATCAATAGAGCCCTGATAGTAGTTCTACAGAATCACGAGTGGCCCATCCACACCAGGCTGAAGTAAGCCATTGGATAGTGAGAGAGGATGTGACTCTCTGTCCAGTGAAGAAATTCCCTTTGTGGCATTAAGGGCTAAGGGCTGTCTACTCTTCCTAATGTGTTCTCTTATTCCAGCCAAGCCGTGTCAGTAATATTTATCAACAATATCCAAGGCCTGAAAATTAGCCACTGAATACATTTTACCCTCATTCTATTCATTTGAAACCTGCTCCGGAATAAAGGAATCATTAATAAACACCAATCACGCATTCACTCTGTGGCACCAGACATTGCACACACACATTAAAATCCACAGCTACAAATCACTTAACGGCAGCACTGTACCTTCACTTCAAAAAAAGCTGACCCAAATGTTGCCCAGCGGTACAGCAATTTGAGGAATGCCAGCTTGACTTCATCAGTGGTCTTCCCTGTATGCTTGTTACACACTGCCACAATAGACTGCAAAAACAAAATTCCAACAAGGAGTTGGTTAACCATCGCATGCAATGAGCCCTGGAGCTGTTTGCAATCTGCACTACCCTTTCTATCTAGATGATATGTTGACATCGTTGTTGTATTTTTGGGTTTTGGAATGTTTTTATTTATTCGTTCATGGTGAAGGGGGTTGAGCCTAGGACATTAGCCCGAGGAACTTCAGCTGCAAACTTTTGGGCTGAGATGATTGACTTCCAACCACCTCAATCATCTTGTATTGTGCCAGGTATAACTCCAACTAGTGGGGAATGTTTCCACTTTTTAACCATTTGTCTGCCCATTCTACAACCTACCTATGTCTAGTTTTGAATTTTAACATCATCGTCGTCAAAATACTTAAGTTTTGTGTCATCTGCAAATCCTGTCCAGTACACCAAGTCACTAATATATGTCAAGGAAGAGGAGTGCTCCTGGGGAACTCTGCTATAAACCTGTCCTTTCCAAAAAGCAACAGTTCATTACATCCTCTCTGATTCCTATCCCTCAACTAATTTCCTTTTCATGTTGTTCTTGTTGCTGCTGCCACTTTTATTCCACAAGCTATAACTTTTCTCACAAGTCTGTTATGTAGCATTGTATCAAGTGCTTTTTAGAAGTCCACGTACACTACATCAACGGCATTACCCTCATTGACCCTTTCTGTTACCTCTTCAAAAAACCTCAAGAAAATTTGAGACCCAATTTCCCCTCAACAAATCTAAGCTGCTTCTTCTTAATTAATCTGTATTATCCCAAGTGTCTACTCATTTTGGTTCTACTGAGATGAAACTGACTGGCCTTTAGTTGCTGGTATTACCTTTGCACCCATTTTTGAACAATTGCAATTTGCAATTCTCAGTCCTCTCACATCACCTGTGTATCCAAGGAGAACTGGAAAACAAAACCAGTATTCCTGCAATTGCCACCCTCAATTCCCTCAGTATTCTTTGATGCATCTCATCCCGATCCCTTACTAATTTAGGTACAATCAGCCTAATCAATACCTTCTCCTTACCAAATTTAAACTTATCATCAAGTGCCTGAACTACCTTCTCTTTCACCATGACCTTTTTCCTTGATAAGGCAGATGAAAAGTACTCATTTAATGCCTCAACCATGTCCCCTGCCTTCATGGTGTAACCCCAAACCGGTGTCTAATCAGCCCCACTCCTCCTCCCACCACCTGTTTACTATTTATATGCCTAAAGAAAACTTTCTGGTTTTCATTGTTCAGTTACAGTTCTGCCTGCTAATTTTTAGTGAGTCCAATTTATCTGGGCCAGATTCATTCTTACCCCATCCAAGCAGGCTCTCTCTCCAAGTAATTACTCTTTATCTGCATTGTTGCTTGTTCTTTCCCACAGCCAACTTTAACATTATGATTCAATGATCACTATTCCCTAATGATCCGTGAATGACACTGGATCCATTTAAGCCCATCTCATTCCCAAGAATCAGGTCTAACAATTCCTCCTTTCTCATTGGATTGGAAATATATGAATGTAGAAAATTTTCTTGAACACACTCTAGGAATTTTACCCCTCTCTGCCCTTTGCATTGCTATTATTCCAGTTTATATCCAGATAAGTAAAGTCCCCTATCATAACTGCTCTAAAATCCTTGCCCTTCTCTGTAATTTCGTTGCAAATTTGTTCCACTATATTTTCCCTCTGGTTGGTGGCCTACAGACTACACCAAGCAATGTAGAATCCCTACAGTAGAGGAGGAGGACATTTGGCCCATTGAGTCTGCACTGAGAACATGGCAGCCCAGGGCCCAATCCCAGTAACCCCACGCATTTACTCTGCTAATCTCCCTGACATTAAGGGGCAATTTAGCATGGTCAATCAACCTAACTCACACATCTTTGCACTGTCGGAGGAAACCAGAGCATCCGGCTGAAACCCATGCAGACACAGAGAGAATATGTAAACTCCACACAGACAGACAGTCACCCAAGGTTGGAATTAAACCCGGGTTCTTGACGCTATGAGGCAGCAGTGCTAAACACTGTGCCGCCCTAAGTCACGGTGTCATAGAGGTTTTCAGCATGGAAGTAGGCCCTTCAGTCCAACTTATCCATGCCGCCTTTTTTGTAAAACACCAAAGCTAGTCCCAATTGCCTGCATTTGGCCCATATATCTCTATACCCATCTTACCCATGCAACTGTCAAAATTGTACCCACCTACTACTATCTCTAGCAGCTTGTTCCACCCTGTGTGTGAAAAAATTGCACCTCTGGACCCTTTTGTGTCTCTCTCCTCATACCTTAAACCTAAACCTACTAATTTTAGAGTGCCCTACCTTTGGGAAAAGATATTGTTAATCTATGACCCTCATTATTTTATAGACCTCTATAAGGTCACCCCTTAACCTTTTACATTCCAGAGAAAAAATTCCCAGTCTATCCAGTCTTATAACTCAAACCATCAAACACTCTTGTGTGGTCTTACCAATGTCTTGTACAGCTTAAACAAGACATCCCGACTCCTATATTCAATGTTCTGACCAATGAAACCAAGCATGCTGAATGTCTCCTTCACCAATCTGTCCATCTGTGACTCCACTTTCAAGGGACTATGAACATGCACCCCTAGATCTCTTTGTTCTGTAACTTTCCCCAATGGCCTATCATTAACTGAATAAGACCTGTCCTGGTTCAATCTACCAAAATGCATTACCTCACATTTATCTAAATTAAACTCCATTGCCATTTGTCAGCCCACTGGCCCAATTGATCAATTCTAGGTAACCTTCTTCACTGTCCACTATGCTACCAATCTTGGTGTCATCTGCAAACTTAGTAACCATGCCTCCTATATTCTCATCCAAATCATTAATATAAATAATAAGTAACAGTGGACCCAGCACCGATCTCTGGAGCACGCCACTGGTTACAGGCCTCCAGTTTGAAAAACGACTTTCTACAACCACCCTCTGGCCAACCACCCTCTTCAAGCCAATTTTGTATGCATCTAGCTATCTCATCTTGGATGCCATGATATTTAACCTTATGCAACAACATACCATGTGGTACCTTGTCAAAGGCCTTGCTAAAGTCCATGTAGACAACATAAACTGCACTGCCCTCATCTACCTTCTTGGTTATCCTTTCAAAAAAACTCAATTAAATTTGTGAGACATGATTTTCCACTCACAAAGCCTGAATCAACTCTTCTTCTTTTTGACCAGGGCCTCAATATCCTGAGTCATCCAGAGTTCCATACTTCTACTAGCCTTGCCCTTCACTTTAAGAGGAATGTGATTACCCTGAACCCTGATTAACACATTTTTGAAAGTCTCCCACTTACCAGGCATCCCTTTGCCTTCCCACAGTCTCCCCCAACTAACTTTTGAAAGTTCCTGCCTGATACCATCAAAATTGGCCCTGCCCCAATTTAGAATTTTAACCTTTGGGCCAGACCTATCATTCTCCATAGCTATCTTAAAACTAATAGAATTATGGTCACTGATTCCAAAGTGATCCCTCACTAACACTTCTGTCACCTGCCCTTCCTTATTTCCCAAGAAGAGATCAAATTTTGCCCCCTGTCTAGTCGGACCATCCACATACTGAATGAGAAATTTCTCCTGAATACACTCAACGAATTTCTCTCCATGTTGTCAACCCTCCCCCTTTGCTTCCTTCCCTATCTTTCCTGAACACCTTATATCAGGAATACTTAATATTCAGCCCTAACCTTCTTTGAGCCAACTCTTTGTTCCATCATGATATCTCCTCGTGGCTATCTGCACCTTCAGCTCACCAGCCTTATTTTCCATACTCTGTGTATCATGTGTCATATCACTAATGTTGGTTTATAAGTCAACATTTGAAGCCTCCAAAAATCTCTGTGAAAACAGGAGTTGATGTCTATATGCTGAATATAAAAATGAACTGCTGGAGTGGGTAAGGATGGTTGGCAGATTTGTTGATCACATCATGGGGTTCATTCCGTGTGGACTTATCTTAAACTCTCATACATCTCACAACCCATTTCATCTGCTGGATGCTTGTGCCCACTTCTAAATGAGGAGAACTTCCATTATTGGGTTGAGGCTTATACTACCAATGCAAGTATAACATGTCATGGCTGCAAATGGGGATTGGCTCTTATGCTGGGTATGTGCAGAAATATGACTTTGGGGATTGAGAAAATGGGGCTGTCTTATATGCCCGGTTGACTTATACACTGCAATCTAAACTACAGGCACAGTAACCCTAATTTCGATTTTATACAAACATATGAATTAGGAGCAGCAGTAGCCCCACCAGAGCCTGCTCCACCATTCAATAAGATAATGGCTAATTTGATTGTTACCCCACATACCCTCCAAAACTTTTCAAGAATCTATCCATCTCTGCCTTAAAGATATGCTTCCACCACCTTTTGAGAAAGAGTTCCAAAGACTCACGATCGTCAGAAAAGATTTTCCTCATTTCTATCTTAAATAGGCAACCCTTTATTTTTAAACAGTGACCCTTACTTCTAGATTCTCTGAAGAAACATCTTTTCCACTTCCATCCTGTAAATACTCTTTAGGATCTTACATACTTATAAGAAATATATTTACATAATATTCCAATATATTTCTCTTTTATTTTTATTACCTTTCCTCTCACTCTGTCCCCACCATACCTCATTATTTCCTATTCTAGTGCCATATATCTCTCCCAGCTCTCTGCACACATTTGCGTTCCTCTCCAGTTTTATTTCCTCATTTTCATAGGGCTGCAAGTGAGTTTAAACTGAAGCCTGAAGGAAAATGTCAGACGGAAATCCAATATTATACTCTATACACCAAGGATGCTTCATATGTTTCTTTTCCTGAACACTGGGTTTGGCAGTCATTGGTCTTGCCTCAGGGAGTAAAGACTTTCACCAACAGAAAGGTCATTTATGATAGTTTTTCCATTATAGCCTTCTGGTATTGGGATAAGTTTGGCTTCAGGCTGCACTGTGATAATGCACTTTGCAGCAGTTCTGGAATACTTTTCAAATATTTTGTTTCCACCTAACTATAGTCTTCTTCTATGCAGTGATCTTAATAGGTGTGTACCTGGCAGGTTCTAATGTCAGATTTTAATGGTTTTAGGTGTCAAAGCAAATGGCGATGGTGTGATAATCTGAATGAGGCTGGGATCAGAACGATCTCAATGTGCTGTAAAATCGGCTGTACCAGTGAATTGTGGTTTGAGATGAAACAAGGGGTTGGCTCTGTGTTAGTACAATAAGGTCATTGAACTTTCCCCAATTCGTCCTATCCACGGCTCTAGTGATTGGGCACAGTTGCATCTCAATGTTGCCCTCCCTCGGGAGGTGGGGTTGCCCTCCAAGAGGTTTAATGAGCTCCTGATTATTCCTCTAAGAACCCACAAACTTTATTACCTTCTTCCATTCCTCAGGTGACATTATCCGAATCATGTCCTCAGGAACCAGGTCCTTCAACATTTTAGGAATATGGAGAAACTGGGACTTGTCATCACTGAACTTCACTTTGTAAAGGAATGCAGCAATCTGGATGGCATCTTCCTTCGTGCACTGGTGGTAACCTCGCAAATACTTTGGTAACTCCTTGGAAATAAAGAGAAGAAGATCAGAAAGTTTTTACTTTCAATTGGCTGGTCTTTAATTACCAGAGAGAAATAATGGACTCCTCCAAATTCTCCTCTGTCCAGTTCCATTGACTCTTGCTTTTCTACTGTTCTAAAGGTCTTTCAGTCAGATCAAAGACTAGGAATCCTGCAGCAAGTAACTTGTCTCCTGATTCCCCAAAGTATGTCCACCATCTACAAGCTCCAAGTCAGGACAGTGATAGAACATGCCCCACTTGCCAGAATGAGTACAATTTCTTCAACAATCAAGAAGATGTTCCAGGACAAAGCAACCCACTTGATTGGCACTCTATTCACAAACATTCATTCCGTCCACTACCTATAAACAATGTCTGCCATATTGCACTACCTACGATAACTTACCAAAGTTCCTGAGACAGCACTTTCCAAACCCACAATCTTACCTTCTAGAAGGACAAGGGCAACAGATACCTGGGAACACTACCTGCTGGAAGTTCCCCTCCAAGCCATTCTGACTTGGAAAAATATCACTGTTCCTTCACTGTCATTGGGTCAAACTCCTGGAACTCTCTTTCTAACCACACTGAGGATGTGAATGCAGCAGTTCAAGGCGGCACCACCACCTTTGCAAGGGCACTGCCCCCTGCAGATGTCAATTATCCCAGCACAAACCTATCATAGGGATTAGGCTTTCTGGTGAGTGTGGCCACTGTCCAAGTGTGGATCTGGAGCTACATTTGAATTTAACAAAGGAGAAGATATGTTTTATAAGTGTTAGTGGCATGGCTGTCCAATCAAATAGTCTGTCTCTTCTTCTACCCACACAAACGTCTCCCTCATTGGATATAGAGATGATGATGAAGTTATCCGAGTTGACAGGGAATGTTTACCATTGAACATGTCTGCTGTGTAGATGGTTCAATGATGTAGTGAATTAATATACCATCTCATGTCACCCTGAGGACATGTAGTCCCGAAAGTATCATCAAACTAAAATTGACAGTAGCCTGAGCCAGGGTGGTTCAGGGTGGCACTGAGTGACAGCTCATGGGTTGTTGTAATCTTAGAGAGGCCACTTTTGGATGAGACCTTACACCTGTCTACCCTCTTAAACGGACATGAAAGATGACATGGCTCTTTCAGAAGAGTAGGATAGTCCTTGCTGGTGAACTAATCAGTATTTCTCCCTCAGCCAGCACTACGAAAGCAGGTTATCCACTCATTTGTTCAATAATGGTTGACATACAAAAGGAAACATTCACTCTAATCTGGGTGGGATGTTACTCAGTCACTTTCCTGCGGAGTGGGATCCATCAGTCACTCCCTTACAGATGCGGGTTTCATTCATTCACTCCCCTTTGGTAGGGGTCTGTCAGTCACCAATCTGTAGATGGAGCAAGTTGAGGGGTGGGGATCACCTGTGGAGTGGCTTGGTCATTTACCTGTGGGTAATGGAACACCATATCTGCTTTGAGGTCTCTGCCAGGGAAAACATTGAGCCACAGCTTTCTCATGAACAGCACCTTGTAAACCACAGAGACTGAAGTGCCTACAAAATGACATGAAGACAAAGTATTACTACAGACAGGAGGAGATTTCAGCTTTATAAACTTTATTAGTTCTGTGGGCACCTACCATTCTTCACAGGCTTTTCCTTCCTGACCCAGTCTGTCACTTGCCTCACATAATCAAAGAAGAAATCTCCTTCAGGAAAACTGATTACCTAGAAACACAAACTTCAAGATCGCACTGAGCTGTAGACAAGTCCCTGCACCACCCAAACGGAGATGTCGTGCAATCATCCATTCACCCTTAAAGAGGCAGAAAATCAATCATCCTCCCCCAGGGGAATTAACCAATCACCCCCAAGGGGAATTAGTCAATCACTCCCAGGGGAATTAATCATTCACCCCAAGGGTATTCATCAATCACCCCAAGGTTGGAATCATGTGTTGGGGGAGACAGTCACTCATTGATTGTTGATGCCGGATGACCAGCTCTGGGAACAGAAATAAGGAACACCGCCATCAGTGAGGGTGAGGTGGGCTGCTGGTGACACAGTGGAAGTGGAGTTATGGCACCTGCCTAACTGCCCCAAACACAGACCAGCAACCTGCCACAGCCAGTGCATACAGCCAGCATGTTGCCTGCAGAGATGGAAGAAATCCAGGACAAAGAACAGCCCGAATAGGTCTGACCCAGCACATGGGACAAGAACCTGATCAGTCCTGGAAAATCTGGGACAGTTAGTCATCCTGTGTCAATGTGTGCTGGAAATTTTAATTCTTTTAATTTACACACCTGTTGCGAAGAGAGGATGTGCCCGAATTTAAATGGTGTGAATGTTTTACCTTATCTCCAACCTGTATAAAAAGACTGAGGCCTTCAGAGGAACTGAGCTTTAAATGCTTGGTGATACTTTCACAGAGATCCTTGGCTCTGGTGCTGGTGAAAATCTCAAATGCCTGCGGGGATTGAACGAGAATGAATGAGGAGAAAATAAACAGCGGAGTGATTTAACATTCTAACAGTGGGAGCCTGGGGAAAACCACTCACCTCATCCACGCCATTGGGAAAGTAGATTTTGTGCAGGATCTTGGTGCTCCAGCATTGGATGGCCTCCACCTCCAGCAGGTGTGGGGGGTTCTTCCGAGAGCCATACCTGACGGCAAAAACAGCAGCTGCCGGGTCAGTGAGTGATGATTATGTTTATACACAATGCACTCAATATATCCTGACTTAGGTGGCATTCTTGAAGCATCTCAACTGCTGTGTTAAGCAACATTTAAAAGTGTGCAGATATGTATATAGACATAATATATATGTATCCTATGTGACGATACTAGTGCAGCTGATATGTATTTTACATATTGTTGTGTTTAAGGGGAATGACTTCAAAATTCACTTTATTTTACAGGCAATCAGTATCTCTCACAGGAATGCAATTCAGATTTTGGGAGAGCAAGTTTCAACCTTACAAGTGGTTATGTCAAGTAGAGTTAATGAACTCTTCCCTTGAGATTTCTGATTAGAGTGATTGACAGAGTCATGCGATGATGTGGTTTATATGCAGACAGAAGAAAGCTTTTGCAGAAAGCAGTTTAGTTTGCAGCTGAAGTCTGGTAAAAGGATTTTGCAGGCTTCTGGAACTCTGGGGGCAGAAAATCTCACCCAATGTATATGTACACAGGCATGGGTAAATGTACATAGACATGTAATGTGTATATACCCAGACCATAAGGCCATATGAACATAAGAAATAGGAACTGAAGTAGGCCATTCAGCCCATCAAGTCTGTTCCACCATTCAGTGAGATCATGGCTGATCTGATATAATCCTCAACTCTACTTTCCTGTCTTATCCCTATAACTCATGATTCCCTTACTGATTAAAAATCTATCCATCTCAGCCTTGAAACTCAATCTTGAGGCTTTACAGCTCCCCGTGTAGAAAATTCTACAGATTCACTACCCTCTGAGAGAAGAATTCCTGCTCATCTCCATCTTAAATAGATAACCCCTTACTCTGAGAGTATGTCCTCTGGTCCTGGACTCTCTCATAAGGATCTACCCTGTCAAGCTCCTTGAAAATCCTATATATCTCAATAAGTTCACCTCTCATTCTTCTAAACTCCTATGAGTACAGGCCCAACCTATTCAATCTCTCCTCCTTAGACAATCCCTCCGAGATCAACATAGTGAACATTCTCTGGACTGCCTCCAGTGCCAGTATATCTTTCCTTAGATAAAGGAACCAAAACAGAATATTCAGGGTGTGGTTTAACTGGTGCCTTGTGTAGTTTTAACAAGACGTCCCTATTCTTATCCTCCATTTCCTTTGAAATAAAGCCCGACATTCCACTGACCTCGTGCTAGTTTTTTTGTGATTTATGCATGAGGACCCCCCCAAGTCCCTTTGTGCTGCAGTTTTCTGCAGTCTTTCTCCATTTAAATAATATTCAGCTCCTTTATTCTTTCTACCAAAGTGCACAACTTCATATTTTCCTACATTTATTCCACCTGCCCATTCACCTAACCTGTCTGTATCCTTTTGTAGACTCTTTGTCAACCTCACCATGTGCCTTCCCACCTATTTTTGTGTCATCCGTAAACATGATAATAATAAATTCATTTCCCTTGTCCAAATCATTAATATATTTGTAATTAATTGTGGCCCAGCACCAAGCCCCGTGGAACACTACTAGTTACTAGTTTCTGAAAATGCCCATTTCCACTCTCTATCTTCTATTAGCCAATTCTCTAACCATGTTAATATACTACCCCCAATACTATGGGCTGTTGCCAGGATTCTTAAGTAGCCTTTTTGTGGTACCTTACGAAACAGTTTTGGGAAATCCAAATATATTACGTCTATTATTATATCCAAGTATATTACATCTATTTGATCTCCTTTATCTTTCCTACTTGTGACCACCTCGACTGAATTTTAATCGATTTGTGAAGCTATGTTGACTCTATTTTACTATATCATGTAATTCTAAATGAATCTAACCTTTTCCAAATCACAAAAGTTAACTGGCTATGGTTACCTGTTTTTTTTGTCCCCCTCCCTTTTTGAATAAGGTGTTACATTGCAGTTTTCTAATTCTCTGGAACTTTCCAGAATTTAAGGATTCTTGGAAGATTACTAGCAGTGCATCCACTATCTCAATAGCTACTTCCTTTAATTTTCTGGATGCAACCGCTACCATTTCCTGGTTCCCCATTATTATTTCTCAAGCCTCATTCTCATTTGGAGCAGTACAGTGGCACAATTAACATTGCTGCCTCATAGTGCCAGGGACCAGGGTTTGGTTCCCAGCTGGGGTGACTGTCTATGAGGAATTTGCACATTGTCCCCATATCTGCATGGGTTTCCTCCGGGTGCTCTGGTTTCCTCTCACACTCCAAAGATGTGCGGGTTAGGTGGTTTGGCCATACTAAACTGCTCCTTAGTATCAGGGGGACTAGCTGGGTTAATGTATTGAGTCATGGGCATAGGATCTAGGTGGGACTGTGGTCGGTGCAGACTCGGTAGACCACATGGCCTCCTTCTGCACTGTAGGATTCTATGATCCTCTAAGGGCCCTACTTTTACAATGGCCTCTCTCTTCCTTTTTATATATTTAAAGAAACTCTTGCTGTCCATTGTTGTATTACTTGCTAATTTACACTCAGTTTATCATCCTTGTTTGGCCATCTTTTGTTAGTTTTTACATTTTTCCCAATCTTCTGGCTTGTCACTAATTTTTGCCACATTAGATACTTTTTCTTTCAATTTAATACTAAACTGCCATGGTTGATTTTTTTTCCCCTTTGAATCCTTCTACCTCACTGGGATATATTTTTGTTGCGAATCATTAACTATCTTCATAAATGTCAGCCATTGCTGATCTACCGTTTTTTTGCTGAATTCCTTTGCCAGTCCATTCCAGTCAACTCTGGCCTCATTCCTTTATAATTACCCTTATTTAAGTGTAGCACAGTTGTTTCTGACACAAGTTTCTCATTCTCAAACTGAATGCTAAATTCTCCCATGTTATGGTCACTGTTTCCTTGAGAATCTTTTATTCTGAGGTTGTTTATAAACCTTCCTCATTACAAATTGCCAGATCCAAAATGGCCTGATTCCTGATTGGATCCACAACATATTGTTCTAGAAAACTGCCCCTCATGGTTACCTCTGCAAATTTAATTTTCCCAATCTACATAAAGATTAAAGTCACCCATGATTAAAGTACTGCCTTTTTGACATGCCCTCATTATCTCCTAATTTATTCTCCACACACAGTATAGCTACTGTTAAAGTGGCTCTAGGCCACTCCCACCAGTGTCTTCTTCCTCTTGTTGTTTCTTAACTCCACCCATTTGGATTCTACATCTTCCAGTCCAAGATCATTTCTTGTTATTTTATGTATTCCATCTCATACTAACACAACTATCCCACCTTCCTTTCCTTCCTGCCTGTCCTTATAAAAAGTCGCATACCCCTGAATATTTAGTTCCCAATTTTGATCTCCTTGTAGCCACATATCTATAATGGCTATAAGATCAAAACCTTAAGTTGTGCGGTTAATCCGTTTATTTTGTACCAAACATTATATATATATGTTCAAATAAAGAGCTACTAATTTTGCCCTGTCACCATTCTTTCCCTTTTTGACCTAATTGCTGATGTTTCTTTAAGTTTATACACTCTGTCCCTTTCTGTCACACTCTATGCATCATTACCTACATAGCTGTCTTATAATTCTGCCTGATTCTTTTGCTTTGTAAGCCTAGGTATCCCCTTGCCACAACACCCCTCCTCCCATCTCATTTAGTCTAAACCCTCTTTACTTCCCTCGTTATGTGGTTTCCAAGAAGACCTGTCCCAGCACAGTTCAAATGTAGGCCATCCCAACAGCTTTCGCTTTCTCCAGTCCTGATGCTACTGCCCCATGAACCAAAGCCTACTACCAAAGCCACACCAATCTTTGAGTCATGTATTCATCTCTCTAATTTTAAGTATCCTATGCCAATTTGCAGGTGGTTCAGGTAATAATCCAGAGATTATAACTTTGGAGGCTCTGTTGCTTAATTTACTGTCTAATTCTCTATTACAGTTTTGTCTTTTAAAAAGCATTTAGACAGTTGCATGGGTAACATGGGTAGAGAGGGATGCAGGCAATTGGGACTAGGTTAGGGATTTAAAAAAATAGGGCAGCATGGACAAGTTGGGCTGTAGGGCCTGTTTCCATGCTGTAGACCTCTATGATTCTATGACTCCTCAAACTTTCTATGCAGAATCTCCTTCCTCATGCTACCGATCCCATTGGTACCTACACGGACCAGGAAAACAGAATCCTCTCTCTCCCACAATAGGTTTCTCTCCAGCCTGGAGCAGATGTCCTGAACCCTGACAGTGAGCAGGCAATTCAGCTGCCTGGACTCTGATTCCTTGCTACAGAGAACAGTGTCAATCCTGGCCACTATGCTGCCCCCTACTACCACTACATTCTTTGATGCTCCCCCACTTTAATGACATCTTGTACTACAGTGCCATGGTCAGTCAGCTCATCCGCCCTACAGCCCCCACTCTGATCCAAACAAGCTGAAAGAGCATCAAATCTGTTGGATTATTGCAAAGGCTAGCACTCTTGCATTCCTGCCCTCTGGGTCCCTTTACCTGCCTCAGCTGCAGTCACACCTTCCTGTCCCTGACCACTTTCCAGTAGAAGATTCTACCCTCAGGGTGTGAGCGCCTCCTGAAACAAAGTGCCCGGTAGCTCTCTCCCTCCCTGGTGCATTACAGTGTCTGCAGCTCAGCTTCCAGATCAGTGACTCTAAGCTGAAGCTCCTCAATCCGCAGACATAGTTACAAGTATATAGACATAGTGTATATGTACACAGACACAGGTATGTGTATATGGACACATCCTGTAGATGTACCCAGGCACAAATACATATATATAGAAATAGTGAATATATAAGCAGAGAAAGGTACATTGTATGAGCTAGGAGTATGTGCACACATATGTAACATAAACCACACATTGATGGTGAATGCACAGTAAAACATAGTCTCCAGATTCTTGCTCTGTCCTTTTAACCTACTTATCTCTAAATTCAGTCACTTCATTAATTCTGAAGCCTCTGGGGTTAATGTTCCAAATTGTGGATATGGCCTTCGTACAGTTGCAGTTCAGTAAATTCCTTAATTCCCAGTGGGAATGCAGCAATATCCAAAAAGCAGTTCACTCCCTAAGTTCCTGTTCCTTTCATATCTCTGACAATTCCTTTGTTTTTACAGCTGTCATTCTCACGGCAGGAGTGGAACAGAGTTTTTATGGAAAATATACTGTGACTGAACTCATAATCTGATTCGCCAACAAGATTGTAGATTCACATGTGGAAATACTTTCCAAAAATGCAAAATGCCCCGAACTCTGCCCAACTGAGATTCATGTTGACTCACATTTATTACAATCCTGTTGGCATCATTACAATGCGTGTATTAAACCGTATAAACTAAAGGTGATGGATTTGCTGATTGGAAAATCCATCCTGCAATTCCACCTCTTACATTCACCAAGAATATAAGAGATGGAATTGCAGGATGGATTTTTAACTGGTAGCGTGGCCGCTTTAAGGGGAGATCCTTCATGGGCCACGTGACCAGGTCGGAACAAATGGAGTGGTGAGCACATGCACCTGGGCCTTTTGTGAGTGAAGAGCACTCATCCCCAGGGCTGTGAATTAGAGTTAGGGCATTGTTAGGAGGAGATCTGTATAGTTGTGCTGTTAATCCCTTCATTATATATAGCCCTTCTTATCAATAAATCCTTTAGTTTGTGGCTTGCCACATTGAGCTGCCTTGAGTTATAACATTCACAGTTATGACTGCTGTCAGCATGAATACTTTGTTACTGTACCTTTTCACCTTGTTTAATCTTTGAATGCAGTCAGCTGCCAGCCTCTCCGCTGGGTGAGTCTCGAGGAACCTCTTGACGTGAGGCAGTAGCACATTACTGGGAGGGAAGAGCCCAGTGCAGAGCCAGAGGAGCTGCCAGCCATTATCTACACTATACCTGAGAGTCAAAAGCAGAGAGAGAACCTCAGTCAGTGTATTAGTTCATCAAGTGGCTGCTCACAACAATCTGATCCCAGCCCACAATTATTCTGGTTTGCCCATTTTCAGTTGTCCTCAAGAAGGAAGTGGGCTGTCTCCCTGAACCCAGTGTTACCAACTGTGATTAAATGTACTCCAGGTTTCATCACGTGACTTGGCCACACACTCCAGCATCCATTCTTGTGACACACTGCTCTCCTACGCCAGTTGGAAAGCAAAAAAGACTCATTACCCACTTGAATGATGCTTGACTGTCAATCAATCCTCTTTTCAATACCTTTATGTCTGGTGAAGAGAAATGTTTAAGAGGAAATTACAGAAATCCCAGTCTTTTTTAATGTCCCAATGAGTTTTATCCAGAGTCACACACAGCAGTGTCCTGCAGATTAATCTTCAATTCCAGGAGCCTCCAGATCAATTCTGGGGGATTGGCAACCCTGCTACACTCCATGTGGTTATGGAACACCCATAATGGTGTTTGGTGGGAAATGGTAAGTATTGTTGCTCTCCCTCATTGATCAAAATGGGAATGAAGAGATGCTGCAGCAATGACTCTTTGAGCTCTGAACTAGCCCCTTCGAGCAAGGTCCCTGCTGGGACCGTGTGGGTCAGTGGATTTCACTGCTAGCTTTAGACAAAAGCACCTCCAACCAGTGTTACAAATACTTTTTTATTCTTTCACAGGGCATGTGAGTCGCTGGCTGGGCCAGCATTTATTGCGCATCCCTTATTGCCCTTGACAAGGTGCTGATGAGCTGCCTTCTTGAATTGCTGGAGTCCCTGTGATATAAATACACCCACATTGCTGTTAGGGAGGGAGGTGCAGGATTTTGACCCAGTGACAGTGAAGGAACAGGGATATATTTGCAAATCAGGATGATGTGTAGCTTGGAGTGGAACTTCAGGTGGTGGTGTTCCCATGTGTCTGCTGCCCTTGTCCTTTTAGATGGTGGTGGTTGTGAGTTTGGAAGGTGCTGAAGCAGCCTTGGTGAGTTCCCGCAGTGCGTAAGTTGCTGCTGTAATTGTGATGAGATAGATTGAATTCCAGGAGGTTTCATAACATGACTTCCCCCACTCCCCCCAATCCTCCCAGTCCTCCATCTCCAACCTCCCTACCCTCACACTCCAATGATGGGTGCTTGATATCCCAACCCTTATAGTAAACTGCCAAACAGTCAATCAAAATGTCACAGTCTCTTCATTAGTCAATCAGATGATGCTTGAATGTCAAGCAGTGTTTTATTTCCATCTCAATTTCTTTTATGGACCTTATCATTTTTCTCCTGAGTCACTTGTAGCAGTGTCTGGAAGATTGATCTTTAATTCTTAGAGACTTCAGGGTAATGGCCAATCAACCATTTATATAAGCTTTGTACGGTGCTGTTAACATGGTAAAAAAATTTTTAATGCTTCAAAGAAACATTACCAATTAGTACTTGACACTGAGCCACATAAGAAGATATTGGATCAGATGACCAAAAGCTTGATGAAAGAGGTAGGTTTTAAAAAATGCTTAAAGAAGCAGAGATTGAGATTGAGAGATGTAGGAAAGGAATTTCAGAGCTCAGGGCCAAGGCAGAACTAGGGGTGGAGCAATTAAAATGGAGGATGCACAAGAGGCCAGAATTAGCTGAATAGAGAGATCTCAGTGAGTTGTAGAGCAGGAGGGGTTGACAGAGATGGGGAGTCATGAGGCCATGGAGAAATTATAAAGCAAGGATGAGGTGAGGTGTGTCTGGATCAGGAGTCAATGAGAACAAGGATGACAACCAGCACTCGTTTAGGGTATGGGCACCAAAGCTTTGGGATGACTTTGCCTTTACAGAAGACAGAACATTGGAAAATGGGCAGGAGGAAGAGTCAGATCTAGAGGTAAAAGGGCACAGATGAGGATTTCAAGAGACAGACAAGACAAGTGAGCAATATTGGAGCTGGAGGTAGATAGTGTGAATGTCTAGTCAGATTCTCATCTCAAAGCCAAATATAACACCAAGGCGGCAAACAGTCTGGTTCTGTCTCAGAGGGTTGCCAGAGTTAATGGCAAAGGAACAGACTCTGTGATGGAGAACAATGTTCTCAGTCCTCTCAATATTTAATTGGAGGATTATTCTGCTCATCTAGGACTGAATGTTATACAGGTAAAATGATAAATCAGAAATAGTCAAAAGAGGGGGTGGTGAGACAGAGCTGGAATGCATTAGCATTCATATTATATCTCCAAGGGGCAGAAAGTAGATGGGAAATAGGAGGGGACCATTGAAAGATTCATGAGATCACCAGAGTTAATGGTGCTGAGGCGGGAACAGAAAACATTGCGGTAAATTTTTGGCCTTCGACAGGATGGATTAAAATGAAACCAGGCAAGTACAGTCCAACCAGATGCAAGCAAGAAGGGTTTAAGATGATGGTTTGTAATGACAAAACAAGATCTGGGGTTATCTTTGTATTTTTGAATAGTCAGCAGCTTTGACAAAGGACTACAGGACCTGATGCAGCTTGATATGGTCTGGGCAGATCTGGAGATGAAAGGCTAAACCTGTTGTCTAGCATAAACGTTCAAAGCAGCATCCTTGAACAGAAGATTTGCATTTATATAGCACTTTTCATAATCACAACACATTACAATGTCAACTTGTGCACAGCAAACTCCCACAAACAGTAATGAGGTAATGACAATAATCTGTTTTTGTGATGGTGATTGAGTGATAAATATTGGGCAGGACACCAGGGAGAACTTGCCTGCTGTTCTTTGAAACCATGCCAGGTCCCTACCTGAGAGAGCCTCGGTTTAAAGTTTCCTCTGAAAGAGAGCATCGCTGACAGTGCAGCGCTCCTTCTGGACTGGAGTGTCAACTTTCTGTTTTTGTGACCAAGCCTCAGAGTATGACTTGGACCTTGTGCCTCAGATAACAGGAGTGCTACCAGCTAAGCCACAGCTGCCTGTTCTGGTTGGTATCATCCAACTCGCTTCCATGTTTTCCTGTGGCATAGCTTCATCTTCTTTCTGCAGGTTTTTATTTGGGTTACATCAGATAGCTTTCCTTCATTCACAGCCATTTGCTTGCTCTGCACTGCCACCTGCTTTTGCAGTTTGGATAATGTCTCAGCATTTTCAGAAAGCTTGTTTTTTTTCCCCCTGCTTCCCAGCCTCTTCTTTAAACTCTTTGGCTCATACATTAGTTCCAGTGACATGATCTGTGACTATCTTGTGGTTTGCTGTGGTATTGTTTCATTTAGCTTGGAGTCACCCTTCTTTATTGCCCCTGAGCCTCCTTGCCCTCCCGATGCTTTATTGGGGGTATTTTAATCCTTAAGGTTGGCGCTCTCCACAATGTGGAGTTTAACTATTTATCATAGGCTTTTAGTATCTTAACCAAAACTGGTTGAAGATTTATCAATGCCTTGCATTAAGATTACTTCATCAATAAGTACACCAAACAAGGCTAAAAAGTACGGACATGGGAAATAAATATTAGCCTGGATAGCAATGCCCACATCCCATAAATGAATGTAAAAAAACGTGTACTTCTCCAGATTTCTGACTTAACCTTGATGTACTGTTGCAATTTGATTTGATTTATTATTGTTGCATGTATTGAAAAGTATTTAAAACTTTCCTTCTCCATGATGCTCAATTTTGTGTCTGGTCTGGCACTTGCACAAGTTCTATTTGTTCTGGTAGATTTAATTTACAAACCATGTTTTAATTTTACTTTCTTTCTTTCAAGATGATACTGCCAAAACCATCCTTTCACTTTTTATTCCTGTACTTACTGGGTTTTGGCAGTCTTGCAATTGCAAGCCTGACTCTTTAAAGTAGTAAATTCTGCAAGAAATTTTCAAACAAGCCGTTTGGGCTGTTTTAAGCTTAACTAATTGATAGGAAGGTGATTTTGGACTCGTGCTGCCCATTTAAAAATAGTTTTTTCAATCATTTGTGCTTGGATGCCATGTGTAGTGGTGCTAGCTGTGGACACGTGCTATCAGTTTTTTTCACTTATACTCTGGAAATGTTATTGCTGATCCCGATTATTGCTGATTTTAAAAGGTAATTGCTGCCTTTTTACTACATTTTGCTCACCCTTTATGAGATCTGGCCAGGTCTTTTTACTCTGCATTCACTCAGGTTCTTCTTTTCATTGGATTATTTTTTGTTTCAGCATTTTTCCCTGAATTTCATTTTGTGATCTGAGTAGGTTGCTTGACTCTGCATTAACTAACGTGTAGCACAGGGTGGACTCTGGTGGCGTCCTTGTCAGCTTCCACATCTACAATGCAGCTTTTTTTTAGACAATCTCCAACAGTTTAAGTACACATCTCACAGGTCAGAGTGCAATCTCTTTTATTTTTCAGGCTTTTGGGATCCACTCATTGTAACCATATTATAAGGTTGGTTGATGTCTCACTAAGAGGTCTGGAGGCTTGTGTAGTTGAATATAAACCATTTATTGGTAACCCATAACTATATACATCTCCAAGATACTTCATTGTGTGCTGTTTCCATGTTGGCTTCTTCCAGAACCTAAAGTACTCTGTCCTCCAACATGTGACTATCTCTGCCATACAGTGAGCAGTACTGTTCTCCAGTTCTACGTTAACCCTTATTAACCTGAACACCTTGATGCTACAATCACAGCAGGGATGAGTGAGGGCAGAGTAACCGAGAGGGAGACAAATGAAAGGAGGCACAACAGCAGGAAGATGAAGCTAGAAGTGGAGAGAATAGTAAACAGGGGAGACTAAAATAGAAATAGAAACAAAAAGCTCAGATTGAGAAGGGCAATCAAAATGCCCAAGAAAAGAAATAAACCATTGGAAAAGATCTAAGCTCTGTAGTCCTGCCACATCCAGGCATGGACAATTAAACAACTTACTGGAGGAGGCTCCACAAATATCCTGTATGATGAGGAGCCAAGCACATAAGTGCAAGAGACAAGACAACCATCTTCAACCACAGCTGCCAAGTGGATGATCCTTCTCCACTTCCTTGGGAGGTCACCAACTTCATACATGCCAGTCTTCAGCCAGTTCAATTCACTCCACTTCGCTTCCTCAGATACTGAAGCAATACATGTCCAAATGCAGCCAGACTGGGACAATATCCAGGCTTGGGCTGACTAGTGACAAGTAACATTTGCGCCACACATGTGCCAGGCAATGACCATCACCAACAAGAGAGGAACTAACAATTGTCCTTTGACATTACTGAATCCCCCACTATCAGCATCCTAGTGGTTACTATTGACCAGAAAGTGAAATGAACTAGCTATATAAACACTGTGGCTACAATATCAAGTCAGAGGCTTGGAATCCTGCAGTGACTAATTTCTCTCCTTAAACGCGAATGTCTGTCCACCAAGGCATGAGTCAGGAGTGTGATGGAATACTCTCCACGTGCTTGGATGAGTGAATCCTCCAACAACACTTGAGATATTTGACACCATGCAGAACAAAGCAGCCCACTTAATTGGCACCTTTTTCACTCCCTTCACAACTGATACACAGTGGCAGCCATGTGCAGCATCTACAAGATGTAGTGAGAACTCACCAAAGCTCCCTTAACATTCTAAACCTATGACCACAACCATCTAGAAGGACAAGGGCAGTAGAACCTGGGAATATCACCTCCTGGAAGATCCCTCCAAGTGACTCGCCATCCTAACTTGGGAACACTATTCCTTCACTGTCGCTAGGTGAAAATCTTGGAACTCCCTCTCTCACAGCATTGTGCGTGTTCCTACACCTCGAACTGCAGCAGTTCAAGAAGGCAGCTCACCACCAGTTTCTGAAGGGCAACTGGGGATGTGCAATAAGTAGCCAGTGAGGCCTAAATCCCATGAATGACTGAGAAAAGAGCTAATGGACACAGGGTAACTCTGGTTACATTGAATATTTATACAGTAAGACAGGGTAGATATGTCATGGTGTTAAATCCCAGAGGACTTGTACCTTACTTGTGACCAATGGCAAATTGAATGATCCATGTTGTAATTCTGGAGCCAATCTTTACAAGGTGAGTTAGAACACTGGACACACACACACATGCGCGCAAACACACACACACACACACACACACACACACACACACACGCAGGCACTCATAGATACACAGAGGCAGAGACAGACACACACACAGGCACACACTGTGAGGCGCAATGAGGTAGAGAGATATCCAGTCTATCAGGAGTAAAGGACAGCGGGTGGCTTGTGGCCTGTAAATAGCTGCGAGGTTTCTCCAGCCTCGGACTGTTTACCTGTTATAATTATCTGTCAGCTGCTTCACAATCTGGCAATAGATCTCATCCTGCAGTCCGTCCTCCTGTAACGCTGCAGAGAATATCTGATCAGTCAGCTCAGTACCAGACTTGGCCACTTTCCCTGGGTAATCTCCCATGTACTTCATTATGGGTGAGAGATTGGTTAAGGAAATTTGAGAGATGGAAACAAGCCATACACAAGCAGAACAAAGTTTATACGCTTTATTTTGGGGAAGGTCATTGTTTCTCCTTGTCTTCAAACTGGGGCCAAGCAGATCTGGTTAGTCTGAGATGGACTGACCCCATGTTGGGATGATTCTTTCAGCTTCAGCATGCAGGCCATGAATATAACCTCACTTCCCCCAGGCTCGACCCACACAGAAAGTGATGTGGAGTTGCCAGCATTGGACTGGGATAGGCACAGTAAATAGTCTCACAGCACCAGGTTAAAATCCAACAGGTTTATTTGCTAGCATGAGTTTCGGAGAATTGCCCTTTCACCTGACTCATCTGATGAAGGGGCAATGCTCAAAGCTCGTGCTACCAAATAAACCTGTTGGACTTTAACCTGGTGTTGTGACACTTCTTACTGTGCACACAGAAAATGTAACTCCTTAATACTAACAGCAGCATTCACATCACTAAACCTGAGCAGGAGGCCACTCAGCCCCTTGAACATGTTCTGCCATTCAATTCATCATGACCTATCTAGATTTTAAACTCCATAACCTTTCAATCTCAGTTTTGAAATTTTCCTTCCCAGCAATGTTTTAAAGAGGGTTTCCACTCTGCTGTGAAGTGTTTCCCGAGACTCCTGAGCAGCCTACATCTAACTACCTTCAGTAGGGGAGTCTGGTAACCAATACAGATAGGTTAACCATTGATAACAATCAGCCTTCATGTTTCAGATCCACCTACCATTCCAAGTATCTGCGAGACATACAAGATTCCTCTACCTGCTGTTCTCACTGCACCATGAGATCCATGCTCACTACTCACTACTCGTGGGTTGAACTGTGTCTGTTCCACAAGTCCGTCTACTTTAGGATAAAAATGGAAAGGGACGAGTGCCAGCCAAACGGGAGAGTGCTGAACTGGGGAAAGGCGAGCTATAGCCAGATTAGGAGGGAGCTGCAGGACACTGATTGGGAGGGACTGTTAGCTGGCAAGTCCACGGTTGGCAAGTGGGAGGCTTTTAAGGGCAAAATGAAAATTTTGCAGGAGAGGTATGTTCCGGTTAAGCGGAAGGATGGGAAAGGTAGGATTAGAGAGCCGTGGATTACAGGGGGTATCGAAGACTTGGTCAGGAAGAAGAGGGAGGCGTATGTTAGGTCGAAACAACTGGGTACAGAGAGTGCGCTGGAGGAATATAGAGACAGTAGGAGGGAGCTAAAAAGGGGAGTTAGAAGGGTGAAGAGAGGGCATGAAATGGCTTTGGCTGGTAGGATTAAGGAAATTTTATTCCTATATTAGGAGCAAGAGAGTAGTTAGAGGGAAAATTGGTCCTCTTAGGGACAAAAGTGGGGAGTTATGTATTGAGTCGGAGGGAACGGGGGAGATCCTGAATGAATACTTTGCGTCGGTATTCACGAAGGAGAGGGGTTCGGTGTCGTGCGGTGTCTTGGAGGGAGTTATGGATCAGTGGCAGGAAATATCTATTACGAGGGAGGAAGTGCTAGGGCTTTTAGGTAGCGTAAGGACGGATAAAGCTCCGGGGCCTGATGGTATTTATCCCAGGCTGCTTAGGGAGGCGAAAGATGAAATTGCTGGGCCTCTGGCGCAAATCTTTGTCTCTTCTTTGGACACAGGTGAGGTCCCAGAAGACTGGAGGGTAGCAAATGTGGTACCGCTGTTTAAAAAGGGTAGTAGGGATAACCCTGGGAATTATAGACCGGTGAGTTTGACATCGGTGGTAGGGAAATTAATGGAAAAAGTACTTAGGGGTAGGATGTATGAGCATTTGGAGCGTTGCGGTCTGATTGGGGATACGCAACATGGCTTTGTTAGAGGGAGGTCTTGCCTTACGAATCTGGTAGAATTCTTTGAGAAGGTGACAAAAACGGTTGACGATAGGAGAGCCGTTGATGTCATCTATATGGATTTCAGAAAGGCGTTTGACAAAGTCCCTCATGGTAGGCTGGTAGAAAAGGTTAAGGCGCATGGGATACGAGGCCAGGTAGCTAGGTGGATTGAGAACTGGCTGGGCAATAGGAGACAGAGGGTAGTTGTGGAGGGGACCTTTTCGGGCTGGAGGCCAGTGACCAGTGGTGTGCCGCAGGGCTCAGTACTGGGACCTCTCCTCTTTGTAGTATACATAAACGACTTGGAAGAGAGCGTACGTGGTGTGATCAGCAAGTTTGCGGATGACACCAAGATGGCAGGATTGGCGGATACTGAAGTGGAATGTCAGGTGATACAACAGGATATAGATAGGTTGGTACATTGGGCAGATAGGTGGCAGATGGAATTTAATCCTGACAAATGCGAGGTGATGCATTTTGGAAGGAATAATGCAGAGAGGAGCTACGTGATAAAAGGTAGACTGATTAGGAGTATAGAAATACAGAGGGACCTGGGAGTGCAGGTTCACAAGTCTATGAAGGTTGCGACACAAGTGGAGAAGGTTGTGAGGAAAGCTTATGGAATGTTAGCCTTTATAGGAAGGGGTATAGAGTATAGGAGCTGCCGTCTAATGCTTCAGTTGTACAGAACGTTGGTTAGACCGCATTTGGAGTACTGCGTCCAGTTCTGGTCACCTTACTACCGGAAGGATGTGGAGACTCTGGAGAGGGTGCAGAGGAGGTTTACCAGGATGTTGCCTGGCATGGAAGGACTGAGTTACGAGGAAAGGTTGGAGAAACAGGGACTATTCTCCTTGGAAAGACGGAGATTGAGGGGAGACATGATAGATGTATATAAGATACTGAAGGGAATAGATAGAGTCAATAGTGAGAGACTGCTCCCTAGACTGGGTACAATTACGAGAGGTCATGATCTAAGGGTGAGGGGGGGAGAGGTATAATTTGGATGTGAGAGGAAGGTTCTTCACGCAGAGGGTCATGGGGGTATGGAACGCGCTACCGAGTAGGGTGGTGGAGGCAGGAACGTTGGACTCGTTTAAGGTTCACTTAGATAGACACATGAGTGAAACAAGGATGGAGGGTTATAGTAGGGGCTATTAAATAGGGTCAGAGCCTCGGGAGACACCGGAAATGCAGACTTATATGTTAACGTTTTTGTCTTTTTATTCCGCAGGTGGAGGTCCACCTTGTTGTCAAACAAGGGGCATGCACACGGTGGGTCGTGCGTGGGCTGCTCTTGGAGGTTCCGGGAGTGGCCTAGTACTTCGTGTCGGTGTGTGTGCTTGATCCTGGACCGGTAGACGGGCGCCGCAACAGCTCAGTGACTATCACTGCTAGCTGTGCAGATACATGGATTTGGGCCTGTGTCTGTGGGAGTTTGCGCATTCTCCCTGTGGTTGCGTGGGTTTCCTCCGGGCACTCCGGTTTCCTCCCACACCCCAAAGATGTGCTCTTAGGCTGATTGGTATATCAAATTGACCCTGAATCTGGCTAAGTTAGGGGTCCCACTCGCAGACACGCAGGGCAGGGTAGGTGTAGGAGGATGTGGCAGCGTGGGCTCGTTGGGCCGAAGGGCCTGTTTCCCATGCTGGGTTGTTCTTTGTTCTTTGTTCTTTGTACCATCACGTGTACAACTCGACCTCTCTTAAAAGCTGTCCCTGCTCCATAGTTTCATTTCACCCTTTGATTCAGCTGATACTTTTAACTAAAAATTCTTTTCTTTCAGGTGTTAATGATCACCAACTCCAAAAGCTTAGAGGTATCAAACCCCTCCAAATTTCTCTTCCCCTTCCCTTCCTTCTGACCCAATCCCTTCTGCGAATCCCAGCTCTAATTGTGCATTAACATTACCATCTGACCTTCCCCTCTCTGATACTGATCGACCTGTCCTTAGCAAAGGATTTTGTTTTATCATTGCACACCTCAATGAATTTGTAGCTCAGCGTGATATTGAACTCTTCTTCCATCACCTTCACCTCTTTGACCAGGAGTTCTCCATAAATAGCACTAGCCAGGCAGACTTATCGTTTCAGCCTTAGAACTGATTTCTTCCTGCCTTCCAGTCTCCATTTACTTACACCCATGACTCTTCTGATGCTCTCCGTCACTTAAACATTTCCAATTTCCTGGTCCTGTAGGGAAATCCTTTTGATAAATTTATTAAGAGTTTTTTGAGGATGGCAGTAGATAAAAGGGAACTAGTAGAGGCAAAATAAGGATTCATGGAGCTGCGGGTGATACATTAGCATGGATAGAGAATTGGTTAACGGATGGAAAATACAGAGTGGGCATAAACAGGACTTTTTCAAATTGGGCAGGCTATGAATAGTGGAACACCACTGGGATCAGTGCTGGGTTCTTAACTATTTACAATCTATATTAGTGATATAGATGAAGAAACAGAGAATAATTTATCCAAGTTTGCTGATGCCAAGCTGTGTGAAAACACAAAGCTGTGGGGAGGGCATAGAGAGAGAGAGCCGGGTTGTGAGTAAACATCAATATAGCAGATGGAGTGTAATGTAGGAAAATTTGAAGTTATTCACTTTGTTTGTAAGGATAAAAAAGCACAATATTTATTAAAAGGTAAGTATATTGGGCTTACATTCTCTGGAGTTTAGAAAAATGAAAGGCGATCTCATTGAAATCTACAAAATTCTGAAGGAGCTTGATATGGTGGATACTGAAAGATTGTTTTTAATGGTTAGGGAATCTAAAACATGGGGGCACAGTCTCAGAATCAGGGATAGATCATTTTAGGACTGAGATGAGGAGTAATTACTTCATTCAAAGGATTGCGAAGTTGTGGATGCTCCATCATTGAAGACACTTACAGCTGGGATACACAGATAGTTGTTCTCAGGGAATTAAGGGATATAGGGAACAAGTGAGAAAATGGAGTTGAGGGCCAGGATCAGTCATGGTTGTACTAAATGATGGAGTGAGCAGAATGGGATGTGTGTCAGTTTGTGTTTCTTATATTCTTAACTGTCTTCTTTACTATGGAAATTCAATCTCTCTGCACCTCCATCCATTACCCGGATAGTCTGAGGGCTCGCCACTTCTTCATCAAACAGAGGCCTAACCAGTCCCTAACCACCACCACCCTCCTCCGCCTGGTTGAACATGTTCTCTCATGGAACAATTTCACCTTGAACTCCATTCACTCTCTCAATAAAAGGGGTTGCTATGGTACAGTATGTGTCTGTGTGTTCGTCTTTTATGGGATATGTGGAACATTCATTGTTCCCGTGCTGCTTGGCCTCCCTACCACGACTTTTCTCTTGGTATATTGATGAATGCATCTGTGTTGTGTCCTGCTCTTGCCCTGAATTGAAAAATGTCATCAACTTTGCTTCCAATATCTATCGTTCTCTCAGTTTCACATAGTCCATCTCTGACTCTTCCCTTCCTTGTCTTCTCTCCCTCTATTTCTGATGATCGGCTAACAACTAATATTCATTACAAGTCCAGTGACTCCCACAGCTACCTCAACTACACTTTCTCACATACTTCAAGGACTCCAATCCAATTCCCCAGTTTCTAACTTCCACAGCAACATTTCTGTAAAGTCTTAATTTTTCCTCAACTGAAGATTCTCCTGCCATCGAAGTTGCCAGGGCTCTAAATTGTCTCCACCACATTCCCCACACTTCTGTTTTTGCTCCTTCCCCTCCCTCCCAGAACCATGAAAGGGTTCCCTCATCCTCACTTTCCACCCCACCAACATTCATACCAATGGAATATTTCCATCAGAAACCTTTCACAAAATCTTTCACATCTTCCCCTGTCCTCCCCTTCAGCGTTCTGAAGGAACCGTTCCGTCCATGGTACCCTGGTCCATTCCTCAGTCACGAGCCATTACCCTGTCCCCTCTCTAATGACACCTTCCCATGCAAACACAGGAGGTAAAATAGCTGTCCTTCCATCTCCTCCAGTCTCATAGTTCAAGGCCAAAAACACTCCTTCCAACTTACATATACTTCATTCAATCAAGTGTATTGTATCCACTGTTCAAAATGTGGTCTCCTCTACATAGGGAGAACAAACACAGATCAAGAGACTACTTTGTGGAACACCTGTGCTCAGTCTGCAAGCATAACCGTAAGTTTTCCAATGGTGCGTCTTTTTAATCCTCCAACTTCTCACCATTATGACACTTAGAAACTTTTTGAGAAAATTCCACCCTCATCTTTTGATTAGGCACTTTACAGCCTTCCAGACTCAACACCAAGTTCAACAGTTTCAGTTTGTTATCTGCTGTATTTTCTTTCCTTTGCTGTTTCAGTTTTATATTAGCAGCATACCTACCCTAGGCATATGTTTTGTTTCTTTTCTTGTCCCATCACCATTTCCCTTCACCCTGGAAGACTCATTATCCTGTCATTCAATCTCCGAACTCCCACCCTGTCACATTTTTCCTTTCTTCCATGTCCCACCACCTGTGTTCAAAACATATTTACATTCTCTAACTTTTCCCAGTATTGACAATAGGTCAGCGACCTGAAGCACCAGCTCTGTTTTTCTCTCTCCACAGATGCTGCTTGACCTGCTGAGTATTTCTAGCAATGTCTGTGTGGAGTTTTGGTATTGTTTTAACATGAGGAGATAACTGCTGATGTAACTTTGACGCAATGTTGCGCAATGAAGTATCTGAGATCCTGTGGGAAGCAGAAATACAAATTCATGTAGAATTACTGAGCTGTACATAGATCTACAAATAAACTAGAATGGATTTTACAAATACCAGTCTATGGTAGCATTCTTAGGGTCACACATGAACCCTAAAGAAACCCCATCTAGAATGCAAATGTGAGGAAAAATAGGTAACAAACATAATGTATGCCACAAAGTATGTTGGGGGTTAAACTGCCTAGTATTGGTCCAGGATTCCCTCAGCGCTGGTATTATCCTAGTCACGTTGAGTAAGTGGGAAGGGTATAGACCTTGAGAATCGAGGTTTGTAGAAATGTTCCAATGTCGAGAAGGCTGAGATCTACCGTCCAGAATGGGATGAGGTGAGAAGATTTTGGGGAATCAAACTGAGAGATGGAGCATCCCATGTGGACTGGGACCTGTGAGTTGTTAAGGTCAGCTGGTCCCATCCAGGGAGATTGAGGGCTCTCAGGCTGGTTCGTCATCATTCTCCAACTCGATCCATCTGTTTATTGGGGTTTTACTGAGGTCTACTTGAAATCACAGTCGAGCATTTGTACTTATCTTTTATATGTATCCGATGTTTTATATGTGGGCTGCACCCCAGCCTGTGTTTACACAGCCAGGGCTGCGTATTTGTTTGTGTTTATACAGCCTGTGTTTATACAATCTGGGCTGTAGATCAGTCTGTGTTTACATAGCCAGGGCTGTGTACTTGCTTGAGTTTATACAGCCTATGCTCACACAGCCTAGGCTGCAGATCAGCTTGTGTTTACACAGACTGAGTGCAATCCCTTGTGCTTGCAGAGAACTAGCACAGACAATAATAGGCTGAATGTGATCCTAACCCTAAGCCGAATTTATGCAGTGCTCTGTTGGAGATCTCAGTGTTCTCTGGTGTGGTGAAGGTAGAAGGGGAGCTCTTTCCTTGTCAAACTGAAAGGATATCAGTGAAAGCCTTGCAAGCCACAATCACCATCTCTGTATTGGCACAGACTCTCTTCAGTAAAGGCTGTCTCAGAGGTTCCTTTGAGCAGGCCCAGATCCGATCCTTCATGCGAGCCTTAGGAAGCACCACTTTGTTCATTGATTCTTTTGCTGGAGGTCTGGTTAGAGAAGAGAAGAGGAATGTGGTAATATCTCGGATATAGGACAGCATTCATCAGATTTCTGGTTGGCTTGCAACAATTCCCAGTCGGAAGATTTAACAGTGGGAAAAATCAGGAATGGATGGGCCAATCCCATCAAACTTGGTTCAAATCCGGAAGCTTCAACTTGCTGAATTCATTCTCTAGAGAGCCAAGGTAATCTTGTTCTTGAAAACACTCTCCAATCTGTGCAATAACCTCTTACTATGAGAGAAATCACAATGTCTCTGAGGTCACCTCTTCTACACTCCCTATCTGGGGTTGCTGCTGTCTCTATGGTGTTGTTAGGCAACAGCACAACTTGTATTTATATAGACCCTGCATCAAGAAAAAAAAATCCTATGGCACATACAAGCACATGAACAAGCATCAAGTTCTGTCAGGGAAACAAGAACAGGAAGTCAAAACTGGCTCTTTGCAAACACCTCACCCTGGGGAAAGATTACAGCTGATGCTGCAGTAGGCCATTCAGCCACTTGAGCCTTTCCTGCCATTTAATGAGATCATGGCTGATCTGATAGTAACCTTAAAATCTGCATCCCGCCTACTCCGGTAACCTGTTACCCCCTTGCTTACCAAGAATGCACTGTGATTGGTCCACTCCTACAGTGTCTATGAACTGTGATTGGTCTGTCATACAGGCACTATGGATTATAATTGGTCCACTCCGACAGTCGCTATGGATTGTGATTGGTCTGTATCTTTTGCCGATGCAGTCTAATTCTAAGTTTTAAATACAACCTCGGAAATCACAAAAGAGAATAAAAGGTGAGACCCAGCGAAATGGGTCTTTGTGCTTTTGCCCTGGCCTTTACCTGAGGGGAATAGAGATAGTGCAGGCTGAAGTATCTACCCCTTGTACACATTGGAAGTTCCAACATCTTCTTAAATATCCTCAAAAACAGTTATTGGGACTTCCCTGGATTTGAATAATTGTTCTCCATATTCAAAATCTAATTAGCTCCTAAACATGCAGCCTGTGCATTTCCTGATTTAGCCCTGATTTGGAAGACAATCGACGAGTCTCTGACTGGAGTAAATTGAGTTTCTCTAGATCCTTTGGACCCATGATTCAAGCTGAAATGAGGCTTATAAATTCAATTTATGTCCGAGGACAATATACAGAAATTAACCTGAAATGGTCATAGGAAAATTCCTCCAGTGTGTAGGCCTTGATTTTCACCTCTGGCTCCTTCAACTCAGCAAGGGCATTCTGGGATGCTTGGCGTCGCTGGTCAGGTGACATAAGTATCAAGTTCTGTCAGGGAAACAAGAATTGGATGTCAAAACTGGCTCTTTGCAAACACTTCACCCTGGGGAAAGATTACAGCTGATGCTGCAGTTAACAAAATTGCTAATCTGCTCAGAATGAATAATTCTCCTGTGTCCGTCAAAGATCATTCTGATTTGGCAACACATTTGATCTTTATGTGGGCTGGCAGTGGGATTAGGAGGCAAGTTGGAGTTTGAGAGGCTTTGAAACAGCAGGGCCAACAGTTATGGCCAAACACACACTGGGGGCCAGGCTCAGTCCCATATTGGGGGACCATTCGGTTCTATAATGGGGAGTGGTGGTGGTACTCTGACCATTTGCATAACTGGAGGAGAGGAAGCATTCGATCCCATAATAGGGATGAGCTTGGTCCCATAAAGGTGGGGGCAGTGTTAGGTTCACTAATTGGAGGAAGCATGCAGTTTTGCAACAGAAATGAGGACTTTATGCTATAATAGCAGAATGCTATGTGTTTATTGGAAGGAAGTACTGGCTCCTATAATAGGAGAGAGGTGTGTCATATAATGTGAGGAGTATTGGTCTCATAATGAGAGTAGTTCTGTATTAGATACTGTGTTCAGCCCGGTAATGAAAGGTACACAATCATTTATTGAAAAGGTCCTGTAATGGGAGGAAGTGTCAAGTCTTGTAATGGGGGAAGCATTGAGTCTTGTAATTGGAGGAAGTGTTGAGTCCTGTAATCAGTGGAAGACTCAAATCCTGTAATGGCAGGAAGCATTGAACCCATTAATTGGAGGAAGTGTCAAGTCCTGTAATGAGAGAAAACATTGAGTCCTGTTATGGTAGAGAACTCCTGATCAGTTAAGTGGAAGAGAGTTTGTTCCTATATGTGGGGACTGGGTCTTGTAATGGAGTGTTTATGGTCCTAAAACAGGGATTTCTCAGCCTGAACATCCTGTAATAGGAAGTATTTGTCATCCTGTAATATGAGCTTATTCTTGTAGGCTCTTACCACAATGCAAGTGGTGATCCACCTGGCAATGGAATGGACCAATCTTTGTGCCAATGTAATTCTAAATCAACTTACTATCAACTCCGATGATGGCTTCACAAGAGTCGGAACAATGTAGACAGATTCCAGTGAGAGGCTTCCTATCTTCGCAGTGCGTTCATTCTGTCCTTGAACCCAGCCGTTATCTTGAATAGTCTCCTCATTTTTAATCAATTTTATCAAATCACCCTTTTCATATTTTAGAAATATGGGATCATCTGGAATGGTAAAATGAGTAGCAAATTAATGACTGAACAAGGAAACCCAGACTGAGTTAGATTATAGAGGCTATAACAGAGACTAAATTAAATTATAGAGGCTGTAATGGAGAAGTGTTATTACACAGAATGTAACAGAGATAAATTAGATTATGGAGGCTGTAACAGAGACTGAGTTAAAATATGGAGACTGTAATGGAGTCTAAATTAGATTACAGAGGCTATAAGAACATAAGAACATAAGAACATAAGAAATAGGAGCAGAAGTAGGCCATCTGGCCCTTCGAGCCTGCCCCGCCATTCAATAAGATCATGGCTGATCTGTCGTGGCTCAGTTCCACTTTCCCGCCCTCTCCCCATAACCCTTAATCCCTTCTCTTATCAAAAACCCATCAACCCGCTTCTTAAAAATATTTAGCGAGGCAGCCTCCACCACTTCAACGGGCAGAGAATTCCAGAGATTCACCACCCTTTGAGTGAAGAAGTTCCTCCTCAACTCCGTTCTGAACCGCCCCCCCTTTATCTTGAGGCTGTGCCCCCTAGTCCTACTGTCTTTTTTGAGCGGGAAGAGTCTTTCCACCTCTATCCTATCCATCCCATTCATCATCTTATACGTCTCAATGAGATCTCCCCTCATTCTTCTAAACTCTAACGAGTACAAGCCTAGTTTATTCAGCCTCTCCTCATAGCTCAACCCCCTCAACTCCGGTATCAGCCTAGTAAACCTCCTCTGCACTCCCTCCAAGGCCAAAATATCCTTGCGCAGGTGCGGCGCCCAAAACTGCACACAGTACTCCAGCTGCGGCCTCACCAATGCCCTATACAGCTGCAGCAAGACCTCCCTACTTTTATATTCAATCCCCCTCGCTATGAAGGCCAGCATCCCATTCGCCTTCCTGACCACCTGCTGCACCTGCAGGCTGGGTTTTTGCGACTCATGCACAAGGACCCCGAGGTCCCTCTGCACCGTCGCCTGCTGCAGTTTTTCGCCACGTAAGTAATAGTCCTTCCTACCATTCTTCCTACCAAAGTGGACCACCTCACACTTGCCAACATTAAATTCCATTTGCCATTTCCTGGCCCATTCGCCCAGCCTATCTAGATCCTTCTGCAGACTCTCCACACCCTCCGCACAATTTGCCTATGATACAGACGTGTTAAATTATAAAGATTATAATAGAGACAAGTTAGATTGGAGGCTGTAACAGACTGAGTTAGATTATAGAGACTGTAACAGACTGAGTTAGACTGTTGGAACAGAAAAGTAGAGAAATAGAGTTTAACTGTAGGAAGAAGCATAAATCATCATTTTATGATTCATAGGTGGCACGGTGGCACAGTGGTTAGCACTGCTGCCTCACAGCGCCAGGGACCCAGGTTCAGTTCTGGCCACGGGTCACTGTCTGTGTGGAGTTTGCACGTTCTCCCCATTTCTCCAAGGGTTTCCTTCGGGTGCTCCCACAGTCCAAAGATGTGCGGGTTAGGTTGATTGGCCATGCTAAATTGCCCCTAGTGTTGGGGGATTAGCAGGGTAAATATCTGGGGTTATGGGGATAGAGCCTGGATGGGATTTTGGTTGGTGCAGACTCGATGGGCCGAATGCTTCCTTCTGCACTGTAGGGATTCACTGATTCTACAAAGCATGGAATTAGTCTGTAGGGACAGAGGATTAGTCTGCAGGGACGGAGGGTTAGGCTGTAGGGACAGGCATAGCAGAGAGAATAGTTAGACTCAGAGGCAGTGACAATAGATAATTCTGCACACAAAAAGGACTTGCATTTTAATAGCACATTTCACAATCTTAGAATGTCCCTAAGTGTTTGCAGCCAATTTATTACTTTTTATGTAATTTATTCTTTCTGTCTTCCACTCTTGCATTGCTTTTCCTTGTTTTTCAATCCCTCCTCCTCCTTTCTCAGGTTCTGTCCCTACAGGTGACAATGAGGGCTCCTCAACACAGGTGCTCTTTGATGTCTAATGAAATCTTAAAATTAAAGAGTGCCCTTCTTCAAAGCAGAGCCATGGAATATCTTACATCCCTTGAAAGGGTAGACAAGGGTTCCCTCGGTGCTGCGCTGGCATATCAGCCAAAATTGTGCACTCAAGTCTCTGCAGTGGGACTTGAATTTACAACCTCTGGACTCAGAGACAAGATTGCTACTGAAACACAGCAAGCGTGTTATCTGAACGCACCTCCCCATGAACATTTGAAACACCATAGCAAACAAGTCTGTGCACCAAATGTTGGAAAATGGCAACAAGATGGCTAGGTCCATGATGGCTAGCATAGACAAGATGAGCTGAAGGGCCTCTTTTTTGTGCTGTACAACTCCATGACTCTATAGTTGGATATTCACTACCTATAATGATGCCAGAGGGCGAAATGCTCACATCAGTGGTCTTGGACCCATTTGCTGCTTCTGTCTGCCTTGAGTGGCAATGGAAAACCAACTCGATCGCAGGTGGCATATTTGCCTGCATTACTATGGAAATGCAGGTAAGGTGACATGTGACTTCCTGTACCTTGTTTAGTGCTGCTGTGCAGTGTTACTGCATACTCCGATCTCATCTTCAAACCATTCAGGAACATGACTATCAGATCAGCAATGTCTTCTGCATATCCTGATGTCAAGGTGTACTTCTCCCCGTGTAGGGTGGTCACTGTGACACTCTGGCCATACATCTTCGAGGCCCTGAGTGGGAAAACATCTATTACCAGGCAGAATAAATACCAAACACGCAAAACAACACCACAATCATATCAGCACATAAAAACACATTACTGGTTGGACCACAAGAAGCAGGAATTTCTTAACAAAGTTTTATTCTCTTCAGAAAGATCACCAAATGTTCCCTCCACTCTCTTTCAAACCCAGCTTATAATGACTAACTTTATCTTTCTAGCACCATGTTTGCCAATATTTGTCCCCCTCACCCCAACTTCAAGCTTAGTTCACAGTCCTTTCAAACCTCCAACTTAACCGTTGATGTTTCCATCCTTGCAGATGGCCACTCAATGTCTGGCCTCTACTTATTCTCCAAGGTCATCAAATATTCATCTGTCTCACCCTCATTTGACTGGTTAGAATCTCTCCAGTTCAATTTCCAACCCACCATCAGCACTAAGGTCAGCTACTCGAAAATCGCCGTTTGACCACCTACGAGGCCCTCAGACCTTTCTACAAATTTGACATAGTTGATCAAAATTCTCCTCTATGGCCTATTTCTGTGCCATAGCCTAACCCTGCCCAATTACTAAGTCTGACTGACTTCAACCGAAACCATTAATTGCCCCAACACCAACCCAAACTGCAGTTTAAGGTGAGGGGGGGATATTGAGAGGAGAGATTCAAGAGTTGGGTAGGTGGCGGGGGGGGGGGGGGGGGGTGCGTACAGTACTGCTGTGTTGAGAGGAAGTTACTGCAGTGATGTAAAGATGGAAAGATTTGCAGGCACTGGGTGGAGTAAAGCACATGGGACATGTGCTCCATTTAATCTTTCACCTGTTTGTGTTTACTCCAGTAATTTCCGGGTATGACAGTTTCAAGAGGAGTTTCTCGTTTTTGTCCACGAAGCTCATGCCAGTCCAGTTAACTGCCACCACCAGCTGGTTCTTCGGTAAGGTGGGTCCTAGAGGAGAACAATAGAGTCTACTACTGTTCACTGTTAAAGCTGGTTGTGACTGCAAAGGGCTCTGCTTTGCTTTAATCCCTTTATTAACAATCAGCAAACAGCAAACTGCTTTTTCTGATTGCAATCTCAGTCATTTTCTCCATGTACAACAACACAAATTCCACTTGTAGAGACCGCGGGTCCTTGATTAGCATCTTTTAAGGGGGATTTACTCGTTGGTGGGTGTTTAAACTAGTTTGTCAGGAGAATAAGAACTTGAGGGGTACCTCAATAGCTCAAATTGGAAAGAAGTAAAGATGGTTATACGAAGCAGGGTGGTAGTAGAAAAATAGCAGGTGAAATGGGAAGGCAGGTGAGCATCAATTAGGCATAGAATGTGGAATAATGACAAAAAGTTAAGGGCATTCCACATGAATGTATGCAGCATTTGCACAAGGTAGCTGACTTAAAGACACAAATAGAGGCAAACGGTTCTGATCTAATAACCGTTATGGAAACATGATGACAGGGTGACCAAGACTGGGAGCTAAACGTTCAAGGATATTTGACATATAGGAAGGATAATAAAAAGAAAAAGTGGTGTTTTTTTTTGTTTGTTCATGGAATGTGGATGTCACTGGCTGGATCAATATGTTTTCCCATCCATGAATTTTATTGAATTCACATTTCACTATCTGCCATGGTGGGATTCAAACCTGGGTCTTCAGAGCATTACTCTGGGTCTCTGGATTACTAGTCCAATGACAATACCACTGCCTCCCCTGTTGCACTGATAATAAGGGATGGGATCAATACATTCATAAGGGAGGATCTTCAGTCGGAAGAACAAAACATTTTTACTTTTTTTTCTCTTTTGGTTTCAGATTCCAGCGTTCGCAGTATTTGCTTTTGTTTTAATTGGAATCTGTTTGGGTGGAGCTAAGAAGAAGCAAAGGGCAGCAAACATTTGTAGAAGTCGTTTATAGGCTACCAAACGTTAGTGACAGTGTGGAGTATGGTATTTATCAGGAGATTTGAGAAGCATGTAGCATGAATAATTTAGTAATCATGGATGACCTCAAACTGCATACGGACTGGGTAAACCTAAAGAGCACTGATACTGGAGCATGTTCAGGATGGTTTGTTAGAGCAGTACATTGAGGAACTGACCAAAAAGAGAGGCTGTTTTACACTTATTATTCCATAATGAGAAAGGACTAATTGATAATCTTGTTCTAAAGAACCTTTAGGGATAAGTGATCATAATATGATAAAGTTTTATATTCTGTTTGAAAGTGAGGAAGTTCAATCTGAAGACAGGGTGTTAAATTTTATTAAAGGGAGTTATGACAGTATGAGGGGCAAATTGATTGAGGCAGATTTAGAAAATATATTAGAAGGTAGGACAGTGCATATGTAGTGGGTAGTCTTTAAAGAATTATTATAGAGGTTACGGAATTTAACACCCTGTCTTCAGATTGAACTTCCTCACTTTCAAACAGAATATAAAACTTTATCATATTATGATCACTTATCCCTAAAAGTTCTTTAGAACAAGCTTATCAATTAGTCCTTTCTCATTATGTTATAATAAGTGTAAAACAGTCTCTTTTTTGGTCAGTTCCTCAACGTACTGCTCTAACAAACCATCCTGAACATGCTCCAGTATCAGTGCTCTTTAGGTTTACCCAGTCCATATGCAGTTTGAGGTCATCCATGATTACTAAATTATCCATGCTACATGCTTCTCAAATCTCCTGATAAATACCATACTCTACACTATCACTAACGTTTGGTAACCTATAAACAACTTCTACAAATGTTTGCTGCCCTTTGCTTCTTCTTAGTTCCACCCAAACAGATTCCAATTAAAACAGACTTAGTGAGTGGGCAAGAACATGGAAGATGGAATATAATGAGGAAAAGTCTAAGCTTGTCCACTTTGGTAGGAGGAACAGATGTGCAGAGTATTTCTTAAATGGTAAGAGTTTAGAAAATCTAAATGTACAAAGGGTGCCCTCATCAATAAGTTACTGAAGGTTAATGTGCAGATGCAGCAGGCAAATAGGAAGGCTAATGATATGATGGTCTTTGTTACAAAAGGATTTCAATGCAGGAATAGTAATGTCTAATTTCAGCTGTATAGAACCTTGGTTAGATTGCACCTGGAGTATTGCGTGCGGTTTTGGTCCCCTTACCTTGGAAAGGATTTTATTGTCAGAGGGACTGCAACAAAGACTTGTTCCAGGGATGGCAGGGCTGTTCTATTAAGAGAGATTTGGAAATTGGGCGTGTATTCCCCAGAGGTTCGAAGAATGAGAGGTGATCTCATTAAAGCTTACCAAAGGAATAGTTTAGTTGTGGAGTCTAGAACCAGGGGGCACAATTTCAAAATAAGGGAGAAGCCATTTTGGACTGAGATAAGGAGAGTTTCTTTTCACTCAGAGGGTTTTGAATCTCATCTCTACCCCAGAGGGCTGTGGAAGCTTTGTCATTGAGTCTGTTTAAAGCAGAAATTGACAGATTTCTATATATCAATAACATGAATGGATATGAGAATAATGTAGGGAAAAAAAACATTGAAGCGTGGATGATGATGGACTACACACAAACACACACAGTACCTGAAAATTTTGTAGCTTCAAAAAACCTAGAAAACAGGAGAGGCCACTTCATGCGAGCAGAATCAACCAGCTGTTCCTTGAATTGAAGTGCATTGGGCGTCTCACTGGCAAACAAATCCTTGAATAAAAGAACAAAATATCATCAAAGATTCAGTGATACTGACTTATTCTCACACACAGGCAGAGCAGGTAATTAGACAGAAAACAGCATGTTCCTTCAGTTGTTCATAACAGGCAAAATGCTGACTGCTCTCGACCAGCCTGAGCTTGCAAAACAAAATGCCCACTGTCAGATGTGATTCCGCAATTGGGCAGCACTTTTTGAACAATCCTGAGTGTGCTAATAGCTACACTGACAGTCAATTTAAGATCATCCAGTCACGTGCATCACCTTTTTCATTTATACTTGCTGTAAGTGGCATATATTAATACACCTCTGCAAACAAAAGGAATATGTTTAATTTGTGCATCAATTTTGAATTTCTCAAAAGCTTGGGGAAATTATAGCTCCCTGGTGCTTTCTCCATGGCAACACCTTGACCAATCAGAGTCAACTTGCCCACCAACCAGCAACTTTTCCGCATGTAGTATAAATTATTAATTGTTTGAAATTTGGCTTTCTTACATTTGTTCTGATCAGTGCAAGAAGAAAAGTTTTGGCAACATGTCTCTCTTTTTAGAAGCAATCAGAACAATGAATGGAGGAAAAAAAGTGTGCAGGAGGAGGCAAATGGTAGTTAGCTGGGATTTGTTTGCTTAATGCGGATTGGTGGGGGAGAGGGGACTGACACCCCTGCACCTCCTGGTTCCACAATAAAGGAGGTATTATCATAACAGGGGGTAAGTGAGTGAGCTCAGAGCAGCCTCCAGCAGCATCTTTATCTGTCACAGATTTAGCCAGTGAGTACCTGAAGAACTGGCTCCACATTTCAGCCATTCACAATCCAGTTCCACAGGGCTTTAAACTGAAAACGGAGGGAGGGGTTCAGTTGTAGGGGAAATTAGAATACCCAAATTAAAGGAGGAGGTAAGAGTGCAGAAAGATGTGGTGAATGGCTACCAGACAATAAAAGTGAGGGATAGGATAGGTGAATGTTTTTATGCACCAAGGAATTATAAAAGAGTAGGGAAATTTACCAGTAGAACAAATTTAACAGCCTTGTTTCTAAATGCATGGAGCATTCAGAACAAAATTAATGAGCTCATGGCGCAAATAGAAACAAAAGGGTATGATCTGGTGGCGATCACTGAGACATGGTTACAAGGAGACCAGGCCTGGGAATTGAATATCCAAGGGTACTCAGCATTTCGGAAAGATAGACTTAAAGGAAAAGAAGGTGGTGTAGCTTTGCTGGTGAAGAAAAGGGTCAGTGCGGTAATGAGAAATGACATAAGTACGGGAGATCAAGATGTGGAATCAGTCTGGGTAGAAATAAGAAATAGCAAAGGAAAGAAGTACTTGGTAGGAGTAATCTATAGGTCCCCAAGCAGTAGTTCTGCAGTGGGGCACAGTATAAACCAGGAAATACTGGGAACTTGCAAGAAAGGTATGGTAATAATCATGGGTGATTTTAATATGCACATAGATTGGAAGAATCAAATTGGCGAGGGTAGCTTGGAGGCAGAGTTTATTGCATGTATTAGAGATTGTTTGTTGGAATGGTATTTTGTGGAGCCAACCAGGGAGAAAGCTACTCTGGATTTGGTATTGTGTAATGAGGAGGAATTAATTGATAACCTCATTGTTAAGGGTCCTCTTAGGAGTAGCGACCATAGTATGATAGAATTCAAAATTCAGTTTGGGGGTGAGAAAGTAGAGTCCCACACTAACATTCTGGAATTAAACAAAGGAAATTAGATAGGCATGAGGACAGATTTGGCCCAAACAGAGTGGGGAGGAAGGCTAAAAGGTAGGACAGCAGATGAGCAGTGGCAGTTGTTCAAGGAGATACTCAAGTTCTCACAACTAAAATATATGCCAGGGAGGAAGAAAGCTGGTAAGAGGGGTAAAAAGCATCCATGGCTAAACAAGGACAATATAAAGACAAAAATTGAGGTATGCCAAATTACAAGAGCCAGTGGCAGGCTGGAAGATTGGGAAACTTTCACACATAAACAAAGGGATACTAAAAAAGTAATAAAAAGAGCTAAGGTAAATTATAAAAGAAAACTAGCACAAAATATCAAGAAGTATAGCAGAAGCTTCTATAGGTATATAAAAGGGAAAAGAGTCACTAGGGTGAATGTTTGTCCCTCGGAAGATGATACCAGAGAGTTAATAGTGGGGAATGCTGAAATGGCTAAATCAATATTTTGCCTCTGTTTTCATGGTGGATAACACTATTGGCATTTCTATAGGAATGGGCAAGTCAGAGGTAATAGAGTAAAACTTAGAACAGTCAACATCGACAGGGAAAAGGTATTCAGCAAACTATTGAGATTGAGGGCAGATAAGTTCCCCAGGCTGATGGCCTACATCCTAGGGTATTAAACGAAGTGGCAGCAGAGATAGTGGATCCATTGGTTATGATATTCCAAAATTCCCTGGACATGGGAAAGGTTCCGGTGGATTGGGAAAATGCTAATGTAACACCATTATTCAAAAGGGAAAGGAGGCAAAATGTGGGAAATTACAGATCAGTTAGTATAACATCTGTTGTTAGGAAAGTGTTGGAATCAATTATCAAGGAAGCAATATCAGGACATTTGGAAAGTCAAAATGCTATCCAACAGAGTCAGCATGGTTTTATGAGGGGCAAATCATGGTTGACTAATTTGCTAGAGTTTTTTGAAGATGTAACAAGCAAATTGGATAATTGGGATCCTGTTGATATAGTATATCTGGGCTTCCGGAAGGTATTTAATAAGGTGTCACACAAAAGGCTAATTCACTAGGTTAGATCACATGGGATTGGGGTAATTTATTAGCTTGGATAGGTGACTGGTTGATGAACAGAAGACAGAGAGTTGGGGATAACTGGGATTTTTCTGGATGGCAAGAAGTAACTAGCGAGGTGCCACACGGTTTGCTTCTTGGGTCCCAGCTATTTACAATCTATATTAATGACTTGGTTACAGGGGTAGAAGGCTCTGTAGTCAAATTTGCCCTTGACACAAAAATAGGCGGGACAATAAGTTGCAATGAGGAAATAAGAACCTTACAAATGGATATAAATAGGTTAGGCGAGTGGGCCAAAATGCAACAGATAGAGTTTAATGTGGATAAGTGTGAGGTCATGCGCTTCGGTTGGAAAAAAGGGAAGGTGACTTATTATCTAACTGGAGAGAGACTTCGGCATGCTCCAGTGCAGAGAGATCTGGGTGTCCTCATTCATGAGTCACAGAAAACTAGCATACAGGTACAGCAGATAATAAAGAAAGCAAATAGAATGTTGCATTTATAGCTAAAGGAGTAGAATATAAAGGTAAGGAAGTATTGTTGCAACTATACAAGGCATTAGTGAGGCCACACCTGGAGCATTGTGCACAGTTTTGGTCCCTTTATTTGAGAAAGATGTAGTGGTATTGGAGGCAGTTCAGAGGAGGTTCCCAAGATTGATTCCAGAGCTGAGGGATTTGTCTTATGAAGAGAGATTGAACGGTTTAGCCTAATCTGAAAGACATACTGCTTAGGTACGTTGACCCGAACAGAAGCCAGAGTGTGGAGACTTGGGGAATTTCACAGTAACTTCATTGCAATGTTAATACAGCCTTACTTGTGGCTAATAAATAAATAAACTTTACTTTTACACTGTCTGGAATTTAGAAGAATTAGGGGAGATCAAATTGAGTTATACAAGATGATAAAAGTTATGCGTAAAGTAGAAGTGGAGCAGATGCTTCCTCATGTGAGGCATTCTAGGACGAGAGGTCATAGTCTTAGGATAAGTGATACCATATTTAAAACTACTTCTCCCAAAAGGTTGTCAATCTGTGGAAATTGCTACCCCAACGTGTTGTGGATGCTGGAACAATGAGTAAATTTAAGGAGGAGTTAGACAGATTTTTAATTGATAACGGGTTGCAGAGTTATGGGGTATGAGGAGCATACCAGCCATGATCGAATGGTGGAGCGGACTTGATGGACTGAATGGCCTAATTCTGCTCCTATGTCTTATGAACTTATTAACAAAAGGGTCTGAAATCAATTTGCCTCTGGAATGGGGTTTTATGCCAGTTCCAGACTGGGTGCCTCTGAAGGTGCTCTAAACAATATGCTTGCCCGGGATTGCTGTAGCTGGCATAATGTATTAAAAAAAAAGTGACCTCCATTGGAAGTAAGTGCATATAAGAGTCAGAGAGAAAAGTACAAGGAGAGGAAATCCTGAGCCAGCAGCTTGCCCAAAACATAATCATCAGCGGCATTCCATCCTATTTGCAGCACAGCCTCCTTGGCACAGATTGACTTCAACACTCAACTACAATAGAAAGGAAATTGCCTCAGAAAACTCAGGAAGTAGAATCAATATAAATGGAAGTTTGGAATAGCAAAAGTCAAAAAACACTGATGGAAATAGTTTATAGGCCCCAAAAAGTAGCTGTACTGTTGGATAGAGCATTAACCAAGTCATTATTGTTTTAAAGTTTATGTATTAGTGTCACAAGTAGGCTTACATAACACTGCAATCGAGTTATTGTGAAAATCTCCTAGTTGCCACACTCCGGCACCTGTTCAGGTACACTGAAGGAGAATTTAGCATGGCCAACGCACTTAACCAGCACATCTTTTCGAATATGGGAGGAAAATGGAATACCTGGAGGAAACCCACGCTGACACAGGATGAATGTTCAAACTCTGCACAGACAGTGATCCAAGATGGGAATCAAACCCTGGTCCCTGCACTGTGAGGCAGCAGTGCTAATCACTGTGCCACTGTGCTACTCCTGGTGGCCGACTGGGGCAGCACAGTGGCACAGTCATTGGAGCTTGTGGCAAAGGCAATGTAATAATTATGGGGGACTTCATATAGACTGGACAAATCAAATTAGCAAAGGAAAGTTTCCAGAACACTTTTTGGAGGTGTTGTGGATAGTGTGGAGGGATGTCAGAAGTTGCAGCGAGACACTGATAGGATGCAAGACTGGGTGGAGAAGTGGCAGATGGAGTTTAACCCAGACAAGTGTGAAGTGGTTCATTTCGGCAGGTCAAATAGGATGGCAGAATATAATATTAATGGTAGGACTCTTGGCAATGTGGAAGATCAGAAGGATCTTGGGGTCGAGTTCATAGGATGCTCAAAGCAGCTGCGCAGGTTGAAACTGTGGTGAAGAAGGCGTATGGTGTACTGGCCTTCATGAATCGAGGAATTGAGTTTAGGAGTCGAGAGATAATGTTGCAGCTGTATAGGACCTTGGTCAAACCCCACTTGGAGTACTGTGCTCAGTTCTGGTCACCTCATTACAGAAAGGATGTGGAAGCTATTGAAAGGTTGCAGAGGAGATTTACAAGGATGTTGCCTGGATTGGGGGAGCATGCCTAATGAGGATAGGTTGAGTGAACTCGGCTTTTTCTCCTTGGAGAGATGAAGGATGAGGGGTGACGTGATAGAGGTGTATAAGATGTTGAAAGGTATTGATCAAGTGGATAGTCAGAGGCTTTTTCCCAGGGCTGAAATGGTTGCCACAAGAGGACACAGGTTTAAGGTGCTGGGGTGTAGGTACAGATGAGATGTCAGGGGTAAGTTTCTCACTCAGAGGGCGGTGGGTGCATGGAATGGGCTGCCGGCAACGGTGGTCGAAGTGGATTCAATAGGGTCTGTTAAAAGACTTTCAGATAAGTACATGGAACTTAGTAAGATAGAGGGTTATAGGTAAGCCTAGTAATCTCGAAGACAGGGACATGTTCGGCACAACTTTACGGGCCAAAGGGCATGTATTGTGCTGTAGCTTTTCTATGTTTCTAATATTTTGTGGAACTGACCAGGCATAAAATCTATTATCGAGCAATGAGACAGAGTTTATTAGTAAACTCATAGTAAAGGATTCGCTGGGAAATAGTGATCATAATACAATTGAATTCCACATTAAGTTGAAAATACTATACTCCAATCACAAACAAGAAGTTTGTTGTCCAATCACAACAAGTTACACCAAAGCCAACAACATAGGTGTAAGATGAGAGTTAGCTAAGGTTGATTGGGAAAATGGACTGAAAGGCATAGAGTCAAATAAACAATTTAAAATGTTTAAAGAAAACATTTCAAGAAAAATTAAAAATATATAACAAAAACACATTCCACTGAAAAATAAAAATGCAGTGAGAAGGGTCCATCTATAGCTTATTAAGGAGTTTACAGATAATATTAGATTAAAAGAAGAGGCTTATAATGCTTCAAAGAATAGTAGCAAGTCTTAGGATTGGGAGTACTTCAGAAAACTACAAAGGGCCACCAAAAAGTTGATAAAGAGGGGAAAAAAACAAAAAAAAGTAATAGAATAGAGCAAAGCAGTCAGAAATATAATATATTAGCTGTTAAAGTGTATGAAAAGGAAGAGAGTAGATAAAGTAAACATTGGTCTCTTAGAAACAGACAGGAAAAATTATCATGGGGAAGTAGGAAATGGTGGAGGCATTGAACAAATAGTTTGTATCTGTCTTCACAATAGAAGTCAAAAGTTATATACCAGAAATAGACGGTAAACTATAGACTAAAACAAGCTAGAAAATGAGGGAAAATAATATTAGCAGAGATGAAGTATTGGAGAATCTTATGGGACACAAATCTGACAAATCCCCAGGATCTGATAACCCAAAGTTTCTAAAAGAACTAGCTGCAGAAATAATGGATGCACTTGCTCGGATTTATTAAAATTCCTTAGATTCAGCAATAGTTCCACAGATCAGAAATTGGCAAATGTTACAGTAGTTTTCAAGAAACCAGGGAAAGAGAAACAGTGAACTATCAAACAATTAGCTGAAAATCCATTGTTGGAAAGTAATGGAATCTATTATTAAGGAAGCCTCAATGCTCTTGGAAATGTGTCATATGATTAGAACAAGTCAACATGGTTTAACTAAAGCAAAGTATTGTTTGACAAATTTAATATAACTTTTTTGAGGATGCAACTAGTAGGATAGGTAAAAGGGAACCAGTAGATGTAGTATAACAGGATTTTCAAAAGATATTCTTTGTTCATTCCCCAGAAGGATTGAGGGTTCTAGTTCAGTCGGGCAGCACAGTCGGTGCAGGCTTGGAGGGCCGAAGGGCCTGTTCCTGTGCTGTAATTTTTTCGTGCTATGTATAAGGTACTACACAAAAGGTTTCTTAGCAAAATAAGGGTTCATGGAGTTGGAAATAATATATTAGCGTGGATAGAGGATTGGGTAATAGGTGGAAAATAGATTAAGGATAAGTCGGGTGTATTCAGGGAGCACCCCAATACAGCCAATGTAGAGATGTAGACAGGTTAAATGAGTCAACAATAAGATGGCAGATGGAGTATAATAAGGGGAAGTGTGATGTTTTCACTTCCTTCATAAGAATAGAAAAATAGGATGGTTTTAAAAGATCCGAAACTTGTTAATGTTGATGTTCAGGGAGATTTGGTATGTGCTCACACAAAAAAACAAAGTAAGTGTGCAAGTACAGCAAGCAATTAGGAAACCAAATCCCCTTTATTGCAAGAGGATTGAAATACAAGAATAAGAAAGCCTTGGACATAACTTTGGTGAGACCACACCTGAAGTATTGTGTGCAGCTTTGCCCTTCAAAATTAAAGAAAGATATACTTGTGTTAGAAGAAGTACATAAGAACATATGAAATAGGGGCAGTGGTAGGCCAGTCAGCATCTCAAGCCTACTCCACCATTCAACAGCACCATGGCTGTTCTGTCTGTATTTTGAGTTTCACGTTCCCATCTATCCCCAGTAACCTTAGATTCTCTTGCCTAATAAAAATCCATCTATCTCTGCCTTGAAAGTATTCACTAACCCTACTTGAGGCATTCAAACATACAAATTAAGGGCGGGAGTAGTCACTTGACCCCCTTGAGCCTGCTCCACCATCAGATCATGGCTGAGCTGATTGTAACCTCTACCCCATATTCTGGCCTAACCTGAATAACCTTTCACCCCTTTGTTCATCAAGAATCTAGAGAGCCACTGCCTTCAAAATATTCAATGACTCTATTCCATTGCCTTTTGAGGGCCTTCTGCACAATTTCTCACTATTTGAATAATAAATTTCACTTTTATCCTCCTTATCAAAATGGACAATATCACATTTGTCCACATTATACTCCATTTTCAGATTTTTGCCCACTCACTTAACCTGTCTATGCCCTTTGCAGCCTCCTTAATGCCATCTTCACAATTTACTTTGTGTCCTCAGCAAATTTAGCAACTGTGCCTTCAGTCCCTTTATCCAAATCATTTATATAAATTTTAAAAAGTTGACACCCCAGCAGTGCTCTGTGAGGCACTCGTCACATCCTGCTAACCAGAAAAAGACCCATTCATGCCAACTTTGCTTGCTGTTAGCTAGCTAATCTTCAATCAATGAGGCAGAGAGTTCAAAGGTCGCACAACCCTCAGAGAAAATATTTCTCTGCATCTCTATCCTATAAAGGTGACTCCTAATTTTAAAACAATGCCTCCAAGAATCTGGACTTGGTCACAAGAGGAAATATTCTTTCCACCATCATCCTGTCAAGACCATTCAGGATCAGATATACTTCAATTAAGTCAGCCCTCACTCTTCTAAACTCCAGTGGAGACTGTCTAACCTTTCCTCATAAGACTCACTCATTCCAGATGTCAATCTAGGAAACTTTCTTTGAACTGCTTCCAATGTGTTTACATCCTTCCTTAAATAGAGACCAAAACCATATTTGCGATGTGGTTTCACCAAAACCCTGTATAACTGAAGCATAACGGCTGGGATTCTCTTGTCCTGCCCGCCACAGGAGGCATAGTGGGCGGGGCAGACCATGCAAAGGTCTGTTGATCTCAGGCAGGATTTTCGGGTCTTAGGGCAAGTGTGGCCAGAAAATCCTGGTCTTGGGGTGAGTGTGGCCAGAAAGGCCTGCCTAACATCTTTTACTTTTATGTTCAATTTCTCTTGCAATGAAGGATAGCATTCCATTAGCTTTTTATGTGCTGCACCATAGAAAGTAACTCATGCATGAGAATACCTAGATCCCTCTGCACCTTGGAATGCTGCAGTTTTTTTCCTTTTAGGTAATACTCTGCTTTCTCACTCTTCCTATCATAGTGAACAACTTCACTTTTTCCCACATTATAGCCGCCTGCCCAACCACTCAACTCATCCATTTCCATCTGCATTCTCTGTGGCCGGAATTTTACAATCCTGTCCACCACAGGAATCATTGCAGGTGGGACATAGACCATGCAAGTGTCTATTGACCTCTGATGGGATCTTATGGTTTCCGGATGAGCAAGGCCATAAAATGCCGCCCCTTATGTCCACTTCACAACATACTTTCCTACCTATTCTTGTGTTATCTACAAACTTAGCTACTATGCCTTCATGCCCCTCATTTAAGTCATTGATGTAAATTATAAAAAGTTGAGGCCCTAACTCAAACCCTGCAAGATTTCATTCATCACATTCGGCCAATCAGAAAAAAATCCATTTATGCATACTCTCTGTTGCCTGCCAGCCAGCCGATATCCTAACCATGCCAATATGTTACCAACTGTAACATGAGCTTTTATTTTCCACAATAACCTTTGATGTGGCACATTATCAAATGCCTTCCGGAAATCCAAGTACAATATATCCACTGGTTCCCCTTGATTCACAGCATGTTACTCCATCAAATGAACACTGAGAAATTGTAGAAACATGATTTTTCTTTCACAAAACAATGCTGACTCTTCCCAATTATCTTGAGTTATGCAAGTGCCCAGCTATAACCTCTTTAGTGAGCGATTCTAACACCTTCTCCGTGACAGAAGGCAAGCTAACTGGCCTATAGTTTCCTGTTTTCTGTCTTCCTCTCTTCTTGAGTAGGGAAGTAAATGCTTGCTACTTTCTAGGCTGATGGAACCTTTCCAGAATCTAGGGAATTTTGGCAAATTAACACCAACATATCTGCTACATTATTGGCCACCTCTTTAAGAATCTAGGAGGAACTCCATCTGGACTCAGAGACTTGTCGGGCCACAGCTTCATCAGTTTGTTCAGTACTGCTTCCTTAGTGAATGTAATTGCACCAAGTTCCTCTCCCCCCCAACCTCCTGATTTATAGTTTTTGTATCCTGTATAATGTAGACAGAAGCATAATATTTGTTTATTTCATCTACCATTTCCTTATTATCTATTATTAACTTTCCATTCTCACTCTCATTAATCAATGCTAACTTAACTTTTTTCTTTTTAGATACCTGTAGAAACCCTTGCTAACCATTTACATTTGTAGCTAGCTTCTTCTAACTTTTTTCTTCTGGTTAACATTTTAATCATTCTCTGCCATTCTTTACATCTTGACTTGCCATTCGTCTTTGTCCAGTTATATGCTTTTTCCTTAAGCTTGATGCTTTCCCTAGCTTCTTTAGTTAACCATGGATAATGGACCCACTAGTCTGTAAAGTAGGAATATAATCATTCTGAGTATTCTGAAATATTCCCTTAAATGACTTCCACAGTTTCTTTATTAATGCATACTTCAGCTACTGAGCTTTCACGTGCAGTCTGTTGTCCTTATTTATGTTCAAAATACTAGTCTAAGATCCATTTTTCTCCCTTTCTAACTAGATGTAAAATTAAATCATATTGTGGCCACAGCCACCTAGAAGATGCCTTTACTCTGAGGTTATTAATTAATCCTGTCTCATTACACAATACCAACTCTAATATATCTTACTTCCTGATAGTTTCTCAGAGCAGCACATTGCAGAACTAAGCTCTAAAGCATTCTATGAACTCTTTGTCCAGGCTATTACTGCCAGTCTAATTTTTCCAGTTTCAAGGTAGATTGAAGTCACATTGTATTGCTATTCTTTTATCACAAGCACCCAATATTTATCTTGTTCATTAGATTGGTCCCTGGGATGAGAGGCTAAAATAAATTGGGGTCTATATTTTCTGGAGTTTAGAAGAATGAGAGGAGATCCCATTCAAATGTCTATGATTCTGAAGAGATTTGACAGAGTGGAGGTTGTTTCCCCAGGCTGGATCATCTGGAACACGGGTACACAGTTTCAAGATAAAGGGTTGATCACTTAGAAGTGAAATGAGAAGACATTTCTTCACATAAGGTCTGGATACAAGATTTTTTTCCACCACAGAAAATGCTGGGAATATGCCCCATCATTGAAGATGACAAATGGTTTATCACTATTAATCTGCTATTGACTGTGGGAATCTTTGGAAGCCTTTATCTCAGAGAGTTGTGAATGCGCCATCATTAAATATGTTTCAGTTTGGGATAGACAGACTTCTGTGATCACAGGAATTAAGGGATATGGGAGTGGGTGGGTAAATGGAGTTCAAGCCAAAGATCAGCCATGGTCATATTGAGTGGTGGAGTAGGCTGAAGGGTTAAATGGTCTTCTCCTGCTCCTCTTTCTTTTGTTCTCATGTAATTCTCCCACAGCCCCCCCAGGTTGATGGACAGTGTCATCTTTACTTTGAAGGACAAATAGCCATCAATGTAGTGCGCTGTGCAATTCTGCCAAGAATGAATGCATACTTCACACCATTCATATCAAATGGGTGGCACGGTGGCATGATGGTTAGGATTGCTGCTTCACAGGGATCTGGGTTCAATTCTGGCCTTGGGTGACTGTGTGGAGTTTGCACATTTTCCCCATGTCTGCATGGGTTTCCTCCAGATGCTTCAGTTTCCTCCCACTGTCCAAAAATCTGCAGGTTAGGTGGATTGTTATTGTTAAATTGCTCCTTAGTGTCCCAAGGTGTGTAGGTTAGGTAGATTATCGGGGTAAGTACATGGGATTACAGAGTTAGGGTCTGGGTAAGGTGCTCTGTTCAAGAGTCGGTGCAGACTCAATGGGCCAAATGATCTGCTTTTGCATTGTCAGATTCTATGGTCTTTGGGCACCAGCTTTCCACCTCTAAATGGTTACAGAACAATCCTGTTTTGAGACCATCCTTTTTGAAGACCTTAACATGATCCAAAAGTGGCAGCGCACATGCCAGAGACACAGCAAAGAAACTATGACCTGACCTGTATCTAGCACATGTACCTCAAATCCCAATTTGCATCAGATTTCCTCTGGTCTGCCTCCCAATAAAGACATTCACTTACAGACGACTGGGATTAGAAGAGATCCACAGTTTGATTATTTCTGGAGCTCATCTGGGTCCAAAAATCTGGGTTGTTACATAACTAGAGACACAACTCCTTGCCTTAAGCCTGCATCTTCTTAATGCCCAACTGAAAGGGTCAGCAGGACCTTTGACCTGGCCCCAGGAGTGGCTGACATTTGTTGGGCATGTCCGGGAGTGATTGAAAAATGCTGACAGTATAAGCAAAGACTTGCAATTATGATTGAAAATAGCAATAGTAATTCAGCACTGAGAATTCAGCAACCCATTGTTTCAGTCACTACACATTTATCAAGTAATCCCTCTCAGTTATCCTAATTACAGCCTTGGTGTTAAATCTTTTTGGACATTGGAATGACTCACATACCTTGACTTTTGCTGTGATCTGTTGGCACCATTTCTCTGGGGATTTGTATCTTAAAAGTTTATCAGAGATACAAGCTTGCACAACCTGTACCCCTTTCTCAGTCTCGACATCTGCTCCAAATCTCACGTAGTAATGTTGAGCAGCAATTTCTACCAACTCTTCCTCCTGGAGGAAATGAAGTGAAAAGTGTTAACCCATTTGATAATCTGGTAATTGCACCACCCTGACCGTCTCTGTTCAGGCACTAGTCAGATTCTCATAAGCCTTGGGGACCATGTTTCCCAGGGCTTGGGGACCAGGCCTCCAGGGGCTTGGGGACCAATTCATGTTGAGGTGAATCTATCCAAAAATGGGAGGAATAAAGTACAATCAGTTCCCATTCCTGATCACTGTCCAACTTCCTCTTTGGAAAGAGCTGTGTTGTGATACTCTCCATCTTTATGATACTCACTGTCTACAGGATCACCAATGAAAAATGTTCACAAAGGGGCCTGCTTCCAAAGGCCCAACGGTGGCTGGGATTTTCCACTCTCACTGAAAGGCAATGGACATATCAACTGACCCACAATGGGTCCATACATGGCAGGACTGGAAAATCCTGTCCTGAAAGTCTGCAGAAGGATCTAGATAGGCTGGGCGAATGGGCCAGGAAATGGCAAATGGAATTTAATGTTGGCAAGTGTGAAGTTGTCTACTTTGGTAGGAATAATGGTAGGAAGGATCATTACTTACGTGGCGAAAAACTGCAGCAGGCGACGGTGCAGAGGGACCTCGAGGTCCTTGCGCATGAGTCGCAAAAACCCAGCCTGCAGGTGCAGCAGGTGGTCAGGAAGGCAAATGGGATGCTGGCCTTCATAGCGAGGGGGATTGAATATAAAAGTAGGGAGGTTTTGCTGCAACTGTACAGGGCACTGGTGAGGCCGCAGCTGGAGTACTGTGTGCAGTTTTGGTCGCCGCACTTACGCAAGGATATTTTGGCCTTGGAGGGAGTGCAGAGGAGGTTTACTAGGCTGATACCGGAGTTGAGAGGGTTGAACTATGAGGAGAGGCTGAATAAACTAGGCTTGTACTCGTTAGAGTTTAGAAGAATGAGGGGAGATCTCATTGAGACGTATAAGATGATGAATGGGATGGATAGGATAGAGGTGGAGAGACTCTTCCCGCTCAGAAAGGACAGTAGGACTAGAGGGCACAGCCTCAAGATAAAGGGGGGGCGGTTTAGAACAGAATTGAGGAGGAACGTCTTCACTCAAAGGGTGGTGAATCTCTGGAATTCTCTGCCCGTTGAAGTGGTGGAGGCTGCCTCGCTAGGCAAGGAGATTAAGGGTTATGGGGAGAGGGCGGGAATGTGGAACTGAGCCACGACAGATCAGCCATGATCTTTTTGAATGGCGGGGCAGGCTCGAAGGGCTAGACGGCCTACTCCTGCTCCTATTTCTTATGTTCTTATGTATCTCAGCAGGAATGAGAAACTACGAGGGATTGGGGAAGGAGAAGGAAAATTGTTAAAAGAATTGGTTATAATCAAATAACAACATGAACATCTTAGATAAATGCAAAAAAACCATGCCTACGATAATGAGGTGCTCATAATGGTATATATAATTACCATAACTGCTTGATTGACCTGAGCTCACTGGATAACCTACTTTTTCACACTGATATTCTCCGAATCGAATCCCTCGGATAATCTGTTGGTAGATGAGATCTGTGCTGATAGGATCTTCACTGCAGGCATGCCAAGGTGTGAAGATCTCCTTTCTGAAAAACAGGCGCCATGGCGCATGCCGCTCCTGTCCACCTTGCTCCTTCACATACTGCTCACACTGGGAAATGGCATCCAACACATGATCTCTGCCACTCCCAAGAGAGGAGACCTAGCAGTAAGAAGAGACAGTGGTCCAGGTGAGAGCCAGCTGGTTAGAATCACAGTTAAGACTCTTGCCCAAAGCCCGTAGTGCCACGATAGGCAGGATTGACATAAGTACGACATACCCAGCAATGTCCTGGGTTTTAAAAGCCATCAGATCATTGGTTGAAAGGAAGATTGAATGGGTGAGTAGCAAGTCACTAGGAAGGCAAAAGGAATGTATACCTTTATTGTAAGGAGGAGGATGGAGTATAAAAGTAGGGAAGTCTACCTACAAATGTACAGGGCACTGGTAAGTTCATACCTGGATTATTGCAAACAGGTTTGGTCTCTTTACTTTAGGAAAAATATATACTTGCATTGGAGGCAGTTCAGCCAATTCCTGGGAAGAAGATGTTGTCTTTATAAGGAAAGGTCAAACAGATTGGGCCTACATCCACTGGAATTTAGAGGATTGAGAAGTGATCTTATTGAAATATATAAAGTTCTGAGGGGACTTGATAGGGTGGATACTGAGAGGACTTTCGGGACTTGATAGTGTGGATATTGAGAGGATTCTCTTCTCATTAGGAAATCTAGAACTAGAGGGCATAATTTCAAACTAAGGGAATTCCTGTTTAAGAAAAAGAGGAGGAGGAATTTCTTCTCTCAGAAGGGCCTCAGTCTTTGGAATTTTCTTCCCCAGGAAGCAGTGGGGATTGGGGCATTGAATATATTCAACACTGAGTTAGACAGATTTTTGATCGACCAAAAGGTCAAGGGCTATGGGGGCAGCAGGAAACTGGAGTTACCTCACAGTCAGACCAGCCATGATTTTATTGAAAGGAGGAGCAGGCTCAAGGGGCTGAATGGCCTACTCCTGCTCCTATTGTGATCTTAAAAGCCCTGAGAAGGAATGATTTTGGACTGGAAACAATGCAATGAATCTGGATGTCAGCACACTGAGGATATAGGGAGGAAGTAGGAAAAGATATTGGCACCTAGGAAAAATTAGAGGTGAAAGTTTCGAGGATCCATGGCCAAAAATAAAAGCTAAGAAAGGGTTTCCATTTCTACAACATCGTTTATGACTCACCTGACTAACCACTCACCTGATGAAGGAGCAGTGCTCTGAAAGCTGTTGGACTTTAATCTGGTGATGTGAGACTTCCTACTGTGCCCACCCCAATCCAACACTGATGTCTCCACATCACCTTTTATAACCTCAAGGAATCTTAAAGCATTTTACAGCCAATGAAATACTTTGGTGGTGCAGCTGTTGCTGAAATGCAGGGAATACAACTAGCTCCCACAAATAATGAAGAACATTATCTATGGGTAAAGATTAAATAACTGGGGCCATTTTTCTGAGAGGGGAGCTGATAGGGGTGTATAACATTATGAGGGGCATAGATAAGGTGACTGGGAAGGCAGCTTTTCCATTAGAAGAGGGTTCAATAATCAGGAGGCATAGATTAAAGGTAAGAGGTAGAAGGTTAAGTGGGGAGTTGAGGAAAAACCTTTTAACCCAGAGGATGATGGGTGTCTGGAATTCACTGCCTGAAAAGGCATTTGAGTCAGAAACTCTCGTAACATTTGAGTGGTATTTAAATATTCACTTGCACTGCCATAATCTCCAGGGCTTTGGTTCAAATGCTGGAAAATGGGATGAGTGTGGTCAGATCTTCGATTACTGACACGGACAAGGTGGGCCAAATGGCCTCCTTCTGTGCTGTAAACATCAATGAATCAATGAACCATCTGTTGGCTGAGGACAGTGAGGATAACTTTTCTTCAATTTTTAAATTTCTGTCATGGCATGTGGGCATTGATGGCTGGATCAGCATTTATTGCCTATCCCTAATTGTCCTTGAACTGAGTGGCTTGCTGGGCCATTTCAGAGGGCAATTAAAAGTCAATCACATTGCTGTGCTCTACAATCACCTTTAGGCCAGACTGGGTCAGGATGGCGGATTTCCTTCCTTAAAGGACATTCGTGAACCAGATGGATTTTTACAACAATCAGTAATAGTTCTCATGGTCACTGTTGCTGAGACTGACTTTAGATTCCAGATTTATTAACTGAATTTAAATTCTAGCTACTGCTGTTGTGGGATATAGAGAATCCATGTATCCATTAGCCTTGGCTTCTAGAATATTAGCCCAATAATATTAGCACTACACAATCACCTCCCCACAATTGAGAGTGCATTGGAATCTTTTACTTCTGCCTAGGAGAGCTGGTGACACCTCATGGTGGAGGTGGGGTCTGGATCTGGCAGGTATCCACCCTATATTTTTGCCCTTTACGAAGTGGCTGGATCCATCGTCTGCCCATCACCCCAGCCCAGGGGAACTCCCCATTCTGAGTCCCAGGACCTTTACTCTGCTTTATTGCCCTTTAAAGGACCACCAAGAAAGAGGTTCCCCCTCCTTCACAATCCTTTTCAACTGCCTCACAGGTATTTTCTAATGCTGGGCCCTAACTCTGGACAGCCAGTCAGCCCAGTCTGAACTGCCCCATCCCAGCCTGCCAGTCACCTTCCCAACCCAATCTGCTTGATCAATTTCAGCACATTCTCTGATCAATAACTTACTATATCATACAGGGCAATGTAAATGGAGAAGCCAAAGGTATCCTTCAGTCCAATTTTGCCAGCGATAGATTTGCACAGCTCACTGGCTGTTGTAGCAGAATCGATGGATGCTGAACAGTTCAATCCAGTCATTAGTGTCACTGTCATTTTGATTGGCTGTTTCGACTTGGTCGCCTTTGAGAAAAGCAAAAAGAAGAGTCTGCATCTGTAGTGATCTGCCCCACCGGTAATGACCACTCTGCCTTCAGTGACCTCCCCCAGCCCCGCAGTGACCTCCCCCCGCCCCGCAGTGACCTCCCCCAGCCCCGCAGTGACCTCCCCCCCGCCCCGCAGTGACCTCCCCCCAGCCCCGCAGTGACCTCCCCCCAGCCCCGCAGTGACCTCCCCCCAGCCCCGCAGTGACCTCCCCCCCCCGCCGCAGTGACCTCCCCCCAGCCCCGCAGTGACCTCTCCCCAGCCCCGCAGTGACCTCCTGCCCACAATGATCAACCACGTGCAGAGTTTACCAGCAATAATAACCTGCTTGTCTACAAGCTCGTCCAGTCAGTCGGGCAGCCAGTGCCTGGCACCCCTTATCTGTATTTCAACAACTAACTTGTCCCTGCTGCTGTAAACCCCACCATTTGACCACTGGGAGAGGGAGCTGGGGGAAATCACTGCTCTCTACATCCACACCCCTCCCAGAAAGTACCTCAACCCTGAATGCTAGGAAGCCTGATCCTTAGGTTTAAAACAAACATATCCTCATCCAATTTGTTCTGTAACCTAGCCCAGCCAGTACAAATTAAATGGAGGGTAAGTGGTGTTGGTAAACCTGTTGCTTGCTCTCTGCTCTACATTCAGGTGAAGTTGCCTGACATCCATACCTCCAGCTCCAGGTAGCTGGGTGGCTGTCTCCGAGCTCCATTTGCAAAAGTTCGTCGAAGTCGTTCTGCACAATACGGAGCATATCCCAAAGGCCCATCATGAATGAAGTTACGCAGGTACTGACAAAAGTAAACACAGATGAAATACAACATTCATCACGTCAGTTACAGAAAACATTCTCTATTTTAAATTGATAATGATTGAGTTCTGTTCCTCTTTAGGTCTTAACACTCCACATGCAAGGTCGAGGCCATTTAGCACCAATGTTTAACTGGGTACATAAATCCAGAGGATTTCAGCTAAGTTTAGGTGGCAGGTCCAGTACAAGGCCGTGCTCACCCTGTAACTGCAGAGAGAACTCATAAAATTGTGGTAAATCTTTACAAATCTCAGCTGGGGTCTTTATTCAATTCTGGACACTAGGCTTTAGGAAGGATGTCAATGAGGCCTTAGGAGAGGGTGCTGAGGTGATTTACCAGAATGGTACCAAAGAACAGGGTTGCTAACTGTGATTAAATGTATTCCTGGAGGATTCATCATCTGAATTGTCCTCACTCTACAGCCAACACATCTATCCTTGTGATACATTACCTTCCTACACCAATTAGAAAGCAAAAAGACTCATTACCCAATTGGATGATACCTTCACCCCCATTTTCAATATTTTTTATGTCTGATGAGGAGAAAAATTCACAGAAAATGTGAAAAGAAATACTGGCCTTGATTTAGCTGAGTGTACAATTCCCGTAATTGCTGCTAAACCTCGTGAGAGGCCAAAAATGGGATCTGCACTGGCAAAGTTTCAGAATGAGATTTCTCTTTGGGTGAAGAAATTTCTTCTGAATTCCTGACTGGGTTTCTTGTGATTATTTTATATTGATGACCTCCAGCTTTGCTCTTCCCTGCAAAAGGAAACATTCTCTCTGTCTCCACTAGCAATCTTTTATAATGTTAAAGACCTCAATTAGGTTACCCATAAGCTTCTATTTTCAAGACAGAAGGGACCCAGACTGTTAATCCTTTCCTGATAATGTAATACCTACACATTTCTGCTGTCATCCTTGAAAGTCTCCCTATCCAGTGCAGTCATATTCTTTTTATTACAGCAAAATCCTGGTGTTTTGCCCATCAGTGTCCAAGGATTCAAACCACAAGAAAGAACATTACAGGTAATTGTACATCATCCCTGGATCTTCCTCATCCAATAAGGGATAAAATCAGGAATTCAGGTGTGCATCTCACACTGTTTCTTAACTATTTAAAATGAGTGGTTGGCAATTTGCCCATGTGCCAGCTAATCCCCAGGTCTCACACTGGGTTTAGAGAATCTGAAAGTCCCAGGAGAAAATCGACAAGGGGACAAGATCAGACGGACCTTTGGCAATATCAACTTACCGGAAAGAAGGGAGGATCTGGCTGAGGTATTTGCAATTGGCATATGGAGTTGTACCAACTCAACAATGAACACAGACAGTGCAACTAGCCAGGAAAGTGCCAACTCCTCCTTTCCAGTTGGGTTTGGCACCTCAAGACAGCAGCATTTCAAACTGGGCCTCACACCACTCCTGGTTTATCTGACAAAGCGATTGTGAAAATTGGGTCAATTGGGATCAAACACAATTCCTGCGGCTTCAAACATTAACTGGTATCCAAGCTGGAAGGAGGCCCAACAAGCTGCTGGCTGCCTTTCTTTACAATGTGGCACACATGCCAGCCTGGCATACTGCCACCATGAACAACCTCACTCACTCAAGTCCAAGTAAAACCACCAAAGGCCAATAAACCAATTCACAAAAGGGACGAGCAGCAAACAAACACATTTCACAACAAGGAAAATGACTCTCAGCAATCAGCAACTCCATTTTCAATTACTATCTTGAATAAATTCTCAAACTGGACACGTGGACAATGTGGAAGGTGGGGGTACTTGCTGAACTGGCCTTCAAATGAAGAAGCATCAAGTCAAATGCAGAGTGTGAACATGGAACAAGTTAGCTGAGTCAGAGAAACACAGTGAAACTAACCTTTATAAACCCTTCTGTAGGTGGAAAGCAGCCAACACAGAGAGACATTAGAATCCACCCTCTGGCATAAACATTCTTGTTGTAACACTGGCTCAACTGCTTGCAGATCTGACAGTAAATCTCATCCCTGTATTAAGAACAAGAAAACAATCAGAAAGGAACCAGTTATTGACAGAGACATATCCAATGCTCTTTCAGTTTACTGCTAACACAATGGGTAGGGTTTTCCACTCCTGCCTGTGGCGGGTGTAATGGTGGCAGGTGTGGAAAAGTCCATTTCTTCGGGGAGAAAGCTGAGAGGAGCATTGTATTGACTGTAATGATTGTAACAATTGTAAAAGCAGTTTGACTTGGAGTTCTGGGTGTTCTCCTGCTGGTCCTCCAAGGGGAAGATCTGTAAAACTCCTGAGGAATTTCAGGGCCTGTGAAAGGTGGCAGGTGACATTTAATACAGGAAAATAAATGAAAGGAAGAACAAGAAGACGCAATCTAAATTAAAGGATACAATTTTAAAATTGGTACAGCAGAGGAACCAGGTGGTATGTCTACAAAGCATTAACAGTGGCAGGGCTTCTTGAGAACATGGTTAATAAGGCATCTGGGATCTTGGCTTTATAAATAGGGGCATCAGGTACCAAAACAATGAAATTATGTAAACCTTTATAACACACTGGTTTGACTTCAGCTGAAATATTGTGTTTAATGTGCAGAAAATATTTCTGAGAATGATTCCGGGGATGAAAACATTCAGTTACAGTGAACTGGAAGAGCTGAGTCTGTTCTGAGGAAAGATTGAGAGGAGGTTTGCTTGAGATGTTCAAAATTATGAGGGGTCCGGACAGAGTCGATCAGGACAAACTGTTTCCATTGGCAGAAGCATGGAGAACTAGAGGGACACAGAAATAAGGTGATTGTCAAAAGAACCAAAGATGACATAAGGGAAAACTTCTTTTACATGGCATGTGGTTAGAACCTGGAATGCACTGCCTGAGAATGTGGTGGAGGTAGATTCAATCATTCAAAAGGGAATTTGATCATTATCGGAGGAGACCAAAAACATAGAGCTGTGGGGGAAAGGCCAGGAAATGGAGTTACTGAGTAGCTTGGACAGAGAACAGACATGGACATGATGGAACAAATGGTCCCCTTCTGCGCTGGAATCATTCTATGATACTCAGGGACAAAGAGTGTGGACATTTATAGAACTGCTGATGCTAAAGATAACAAGAAATTGTTGCAGACTTGAACATGAAGACAGTTGTTAGAGTAAAACTGAGGCCCCACAACAGTGTTAACAAGATTCTGAAGCTGCATGGCATCCTCATCAATTAGAGCCATTGAGAAGGTACTTACTCACACACTCTCCATATACCAAAATGACTTTAATAGCTTGAATAACTTTGATGCGAACAAAGTGGAGATTTCACAGAGGCTCAGGTAGCTTCAAACAAACCAGACATTTATTCATGGGCATGAAGAGAGGTGAGGGACAAATGTTGATGGTTGTCACTAGGGCATTGACTAGTGCTGGAAAAGTCACACTGCTTAGCAATAAACCAACATGACAACTGTATTTAAAAAGGATAACAAATAATCCAGAAAACTCCATTCAACTTGCATCAAAAATGACTAAAAGAAATTTTCACCTGATTATTGGCAGCACACATGAGGATTACCAGCATATGAATAACTTAGCAAATAACAACTGACAGAAAGGAAAAGATCACACAAACAAGGACAAGGAGCAGAAGTGGGCCATTCAGCCCCTCGAGCCTGCTCCAGCATTTAATAAGATCATGGCTGATCTGACAGTAACCTCAAATCTGCACCCACTTACCCCCAATACTCTATCACCCTCTTTGCTTACCAAGAATCAATTCACCTCTGCCTTAAAAATATTCAAAGACTGCTTCCACTGCCTTTTCAGGAAGAGAGTTCAAAACACATGATCCTCTGAGAGAAATAATTTCACCTTATTTCTGTTTTAAATGGGTGAACCCTCATCCTGCCAGGCCAATCTCCTTGAGGAAACAATATTTGAAGTCAGTTGTGGAAAGCTTATGATAATGCACTCAATCTTCCAGGACACTTTTGACAACTTCTGTACGTAATGCTGCAAAATCAATGGAAGGAAGGAAAAGACATTTAATTACAGCTTGGGCAGGAATTACCTGATGTTGGGTCTGGCAATGCCATTGCCAATAATGAAATGAAGTTTTTCCAGGTTTGACATTGGTCTGTCTGTGATAGAATTTTCACCCAAAACTGTCTCCTCTCCACACGATAGATCCTCTAGAACCTGCGACATCAACCAGAAGGCCAACGTTACTAGAGCATTTTGGAACCAGATTTACAGCATTGCAGGTTGTGAAGTGACTTGGAAATATATTGCTTTTCTTTCACTGTCGCTGGGTCAAAATCCTGGAATTCCCTTCCTAAGTGCACTGTACCTATACCACATGGATGCAATTGTTCAAGAGGGCAGCTCACCACCCACCTTCTCAAGGGCAACTAGGGATAGATAATAAATGCTGGTCTAGCCAGTGAGGCCCAAATCCCTTAAATGAATAAAAATATGTGTCCCAGACTACTAGTTGTGTTGCTGGGAGGGTGCGTGGCAGATACATGGGAACACCACTACCCGCAAGTTTGCCTCCAAGCCACTCACCATCGCGACCTGGAAATATTTCACCATTCCTTCACTGTCACGGGATAAAAATCCCTGGATTTCACTCTCTAACAGCACAATGGGTGCACCTACATATGGACTGCAATGGTTCAAGATAAAAGTGGATGAATCCCCAGGCCCAGATGAGATGTATCCTAGGCTGCTGTGTGAGGCAAGAGAGAAGATTGCAGGGGCTCTGATGCTAATTTTCAAATCCTCTCTGGCCACAGGAGAGTTGTCAGAGATCTGGAGGACAGCTAGTGTGGTACCATCCATTATTCAAGATAGGAAATAGGGAAAAACCAGGTAATTTCAGGCCAGTGAATCGAACATCCATAGTAGGGAAATAATTGGAAAAGATTCTAAGGGATGGAATTAATCTCTACTTGGAGAGGCAAGTGTGAGGCAATGCATTTTGGAAGGTCTAATACAGATAGGAAATAAACAGTAAATCGCACAACCCTTAAGAGTACTGATAGGCAAAGGGATCTGGGTGTACAAGTGCACAGGTCACTGAAAGTGGCAATGCAGGTGGAGAAGGTAGTCAAGAAGGCATATGGCATGCCTGCCTTCATCGGCCAGGGTATTGAGTTTAAAAATTGGCAAGTCATGTTGCAGCTTTATATAAGCTTAGTTAGCCTGCACTTGGAATATAGTGTTTAATTCTGGTCACCACACTACCAGAAGGATGTGGAGGCTTTGGAGAGGGTACAGAAAAGATTTATCAGGATGTTGTCTGGTATGGAGGGCATTAGCTATAAGGAGAGGTTGGACAAACTTGGTTTATTCTCACTGAAGCGACAGAGGTTGAGGGGAGACCTGATAGAAGTCTTCAAGATTATGAGAGGCATGGATGGAATGCATAGTCAGAATCTTTTTCCCAGGGTGGAAGAGTCAATTACAAGGGGCCAGAGGTTTAAGGTGCAAGGTGCAAGGGGCAATGTTTAAAGGCAATGTACAAGGTAGATCTTTTACACAGAGAGTAGTGGGTGCCTGAAACTCGTTGCTGGAGGAGGTAGTGGAAGCAGATATGGTAGTGACTTTTAGTGGCTGGTGCAGACAAGATGGACTGAAAAGCCTCTTCCTGTGCTATGAAACTCTATACCTCTATGACTATGACTAAGGCAGGTCATCAAAACATTTGTTGGGGCAATCCGGGATGGTTAGCCACATTCCAGGAAAGGATAAAGAAAAAGTTGGATTGCTATTTCCAAATGCCAGGACAATTTGCCACTGTGAAAATGGTGAGGTTTGGTCAGGTATTTTTAAAGAAGCATCTGTTCTAGTTTCCAGACAGCTGCGAACACACTCAATAAGATTGGTGAATGGCTTAGTTACTTATGGGGAGGATCTGGGGTGGAAACCTGGCAAAGTTGGGGACAATCTAAGAGTAGGACCTCAAGATCATTCTTTTGTTCTTGCATTTTCCGTCTGACAGGCTGGCTCATTGCCAGCAAGATAGCAGCATCAAGAGGTGACAATGAGGAGACACTCGAGATGACAATCATATGTCAAACTGTAATTGAATGCTAGGGGTATTGGGGGGGGGGGGTGCAGAGGGGGAGAATCAGCTGATTTCAGGGGCCAGGTTGCAAACTGGGGGTTTGTGGAGGTGGGGGATGGAAATAATCAGGAGCAAGACAGGCCAGAGAGAGGCTGGAATCAGCAGAGGTGGTAGTGGGGGAGGTGAAGATTTTTGCTTTAAGGGTCGGGGCTAGGGGAAATCTGCTACTTCTCCAGTACATAGGCCAAGGAGGCCTGTAAAAGGCACATCCATTCTGGAATTGGCAGTTTCCATCTCCCTTTCATCTCCCAGTTTCCCCCAGTCCTGGCAAACCTGGCTGGCATGATGTGGAGAATTAGAGTCAACCCGGAGTCGCTGAGCAGGGACTGATAGCCAAGGTCTGCACACATGAGGACAGCCTCAGCCGGGATCTTGAGTTCATGTCACACTATCTGTAACCCCCACAACTTGCCTGGGCTTGCAAAATCTCACTAACTATCCTGGCTGGAGACAATACACATCTCTTTAACCTGTGCTTATTGTGCTCTCCACTCACATTGTCTGTACCTTTAAGACTTGATTACCTGTAAAGACTCTCATTCCAACCATTATTTTGTAAATTGAGTTTATGTCTTACCTGATAAAGGGGCAGCGCTGCGAAAGCTTGTGGCTTTAGCTACCAAGTAAACCTGTTGGACTTTAACCTGGTGTTGTGAAACCTTGCTGGCAGTAGTTCAATTTAAATCAGGCTCCTGGTTACACTGTTGGGAGCCTTTTTCAATACAATAATGAAGAGTCATAACCCTTCCCAATGTGGGATACGTGCATGACTTGAAAACCACCTCCACAAAAACAGCACCAGCTACTTATATGGCAGGTTGAGAATGCATTTCCTGGTTTTTTTTTCAGGGATTAACCAGTGGCCCTTGCCTGCTGTGTGGAAATTAATATCAAAGCTGAGATATTAGCATGTAGGGGGAGATAAACTGCAACATAACTCTCAACAGTCCTTCACCAACAAAAACATCCCCAGTACCAAAATATCCAATTCTCCTAAACCCAACAGCTTACAGTGGAGCTGACAGAATATGTCACAAAATGGGAAACCACTGGTTTCTGTGGCAGAATAATGAAATAAATACACTGACCTTACGTCGTGACCATGGGTTATCAAACAGGGAAAAACCTCATAAGGAACACAACCAACTGTCACTGTCACCCAGCAGTAAGTCCACGTGACTAACATGTACTAACACTGTACACATGTCCTGACGTATTACCATGATGACAATGTCGGTTTTGAGGTCACTCACATTTAACTTTGAGGAGAGTTTCTTGTTCAAATTCTTGGAGTTTCTGCCATGATTTGGACCCTGGAAATGAATGAAAGCTTGAGTTACTGTCCACAGCGGATCTTTACTGCTCTTCAAATCCTCATGATTTCTGAAACCTTGAAAAACTTCCAGATGTTCCTTGTTCTTTTCTCCCTTGTAAGAAAATTCACTGCTGCTGGCCAAAAGATTGAGGGCAGAATTGCACCCATATCCACCCCCACCGCCCCCGCCCCTCCACACCCCCACGCCCCCGCCTCCACTCTGCAATGTATTTTCCAGTGGTGAAGATGGCTCACCATAGGCCCCTGGCAAGATGTTTCAGTCCTGCTGATGTTTATGGCATTTTGTGTGGTTCACCCATGCTGCTGTTAAGGGAGAACCTGCTGGGGGTGGTGGGGGCGCTGTGTGAAGGGACTAGAAAATGTTATGGTGGTGGGAACATCCTACCCTGAGAATTACCTCTGTTGGTCTTTCTTCAATTGATCTTCTGGGTCCCAGGACATAATAATCCTTAATAATGGTGCAGGAGTTTTCAGTCTCCCATCCTCTACATATCCTCTGGCTCAAAGGAAGGCACTAAGATGTAAGACATATCATTCTCTAATTTTTTTACATTAATTTTTATGGGACATGAAGATCGTGGGCTGGCCTTCATTTATTGACCTCCCCTAAATGTCTTCCAATTCAAAGGCATTTGAGAATCAACCACATTGCTGGGTTTAGAGTTAAATGTAGGCCAGGTAAGGGCAGTAGACCAGGTAAGGGCACTACATTTCCTTCCCCAAAGGGATATTAGTGAACCAGATGGGTTTTTACAACAATCAACAATGGTTTCATGGTCATCATTAGTTTTTTTATAAGACTTAAATTACATTTTTATTGAATTCAAATTCCACTATCTGCCATGGCAGGATTTGAACCTGGGTCTCCAAGTCTTGCTTTGGTATTGCTAGTCTATTGACAAAACCATTGCTCCACCTCTCCTAGAGTGTGGGATAAATTGGCAGGTGGTCACCAGGCAGCCCACTCAAACCATAAAGGCAGGAACTGTCCAGACCATCCATCTGCCTCTGACTGACAAGGCCAGTTCCTAAATCATTTCTTCTGATCACCAATCCCTGAGAATTAGCAAAACTCTCCTGGAAAGAGGTAAGTGAAACCTGAAGGCCTATTGAGATGGAATCTATCAGCAGGTGCGCGGACTGTCAGACGTAGGAGAGTGCTATGTAAACACTACTTCCAATTGGGGAAAAGAGTACATGACAATATTCAGCTCATCAAATAGTCCTGCTGTGGTGAGTGTGTTGGAATGGAAGGAAGGGAGGAACTCAGGAAAATTGCAATCGCTAGAGAAGTGGTACTGAGTAAATTATTAGAGCTACGGATAACAAAAATACCTGTCCTGATGGACTTCATATTAGGTTCTTAAAAGAAGTGACTAATGAGATATTTGATGTAGTGTTTTAATTTTCCAAAATTTCCTAGATTTGGGGAAGGTTCCATAGATTGGAATACACAAATGTAACTCCATTATTTAAAAAATGAGGGAGACACAAACTATAGGCCAGTTAGCTTAACATTTGTCATAGGGAAAATGTTAGAAGCTATTATTAAAGAGGTTATAGCAGAGAAGTGGGATGAGTTCATGGTATTTAGGCAGAGTGATAGGTTATCTGGGAAAGGTGGGATGTAGATTTGAGTTTACTATCAGATCAGCCATGATCTTATCAAATGGAGCAGCAGTTCTGAAGGGCCGACTGGCCCACAGCTGCTTCTTATTCGCACGTTTGTATACTATACGCCCGATGTAACGATTACAGAAAATCTGCTCCTTGATCCACAGTAACGCTCTCTTAACTGCCCTCTGAAATCGCCTAGTTCTCAGTTCAAGGACAACTAGGGATGGGTAACAAATGCTGGTCTTGCAGTGACTCCTACATCCCAAGAAAGAATAAATTAAGGAAACAATGAGGTCTATATTGGAATATCACTGTAGACTAAATCAGTCAACATTCAAACCAATATAAGCAACAGAATTGGACTAAACGACACTAATCAAAAGAATAAGGATATGGGTAACATTCTGGTTCAAGTATTAATTCTCATGTACAAACTCCAGACAACAGCAGGTAGCATTGTATCAGCATTTATAGAGTTAACTATACCTCACTCACAGCCTGATCAGTGGCCAAGTGAACCTTGGACATCTTGCCAATGGAGTTGTTGCGCTTCTCAGAGGGCTGAGCATATGTCCTGGGCTCTGGCAGATCTCCCATGAATCTCAGAATAATAGTCCAGACTGCCATGGAAGCCTAAGGTGGACAAAGTTTTCACATTAATAAGAACACACACATTCGGAATCAAAGATCCCTGTCATACCAATTAATAGATAGAATCTTAGAAATGAATTCCACCTCAATTCTATCCTACAGGTCACTAAACACCTGGACTTTAACACTGTCCAATGAATCACCTCATAGGGCCCATAATCTATCCCTTTTCTGTCAGTATTGATTTTACTAATACCATTCTTTGTCAGTGTAAAATCACAAGCATTCAGTCCAAATATCTCTCATTGTAAGAATATTCTTAACTCAAATACTCACTTTGTTAAAAGAACACTGTCCCATGAATCCTGTGCACTGACCTGTGACAGATTGAGGAAACTATGTCTCTTTTATTTGATATATCTTTTATTGATGCAGTCACCCTGAAGTCAATGAGTAAATTTCTCCTCCAGATGGTAGGAATTCACTTACTAGAGAATCAATTTCATCTTCATGAAAGAGCAGTGGGTAGCGGAGAGCTCGCTGAATGTGAGTGTGAGTTGCGGAGCGCTGGAAGTAAGTGGCAGCATATTTTGGAAAGGTGTACTGGGCAAGATCATCCTCTTCATCAGACTCAGAAGGCAGAGAGATATCATCCAGATCAAACTCCTGTTTCACTTCCAAGTCCTGAAAAGAAATCAACAGCATGAGCAGGAGGAAGAGATCTCAGTCATACAAACAGTGTTCCCAGTATTTCAGAGATCCCAGTGGTACAGAGATCCCAGTGATAAAGAGAGGGTTCCTAGCAACACTAGAATGTTCCCAGTGATATAGAAATCCCAGTAAAACAGAGATCCCAGTAATACAGAGAGTGTTCCCAGCAATAGAGAGTGTTTCCAGTGGTACAGGCTTCCCAGTGATAAAGAGAGAGCTCCAGCGATAAAGAGAGCTCCCAGTAATACAGAGAGAGTTGCCAGTGATACAGAGACTCCAGTGATAGAGATAATGTTCCCAGTGATACAGAGAGTGTTCCCAGTGGTAAGAGATCCCAGTGATAAAGAGAGGGTTCCCAGCAATACTCGAATGTTCCCAGCGGTATAGAGATCCCAGTAATACAGAATGTGTTCCCAGTGTTAGAGAGATCCCAGTGATACAGAGAGTGTTCCCAGTGATACAGAGATCCCAGTCATACAGAGAGTGTTGCCAGTGATAGAGTGTTGCCAGTGATACAGAGTGTTGCCAGCGATACAGAGTGTTGTCAGCGATACAGAGAGTGTTGCCAGCGATACAGAGAATGTTCCCAGTGATATAGAGAATGTTCCCAGTGATACAAAGAGTCTTCCCAGTGATAAGAAGGTGTTCCCAGTGTTAAGAAAGTGTTCCCAGTGATATAGAGAATGTTCCCAGTGATACAAAGAGTCTTCCCAGTGATAAGAAGGTGTTCCCAGTGTTAAGAAAGTGTTCCCAGTGATACATGAGGTGTTCCCAGTGATACAGAGTGGGTTCCCAGTGATACATAGTGTGTACTCAATTTTACAGAGAGTGTTCCCAGTGATACAGTGATCCCAGTGATACAGAGAATGTTCCCAATGATACAGAGAGTATTGCCAGTGATACAGAGAGTCTTCTCAGTGATACAGAAAGTATTCCCAGTGATACAGAGATCCCAGTGATACAGAAAGTGTTCCCAGTGATACAGAGTGTTCCCAGTGATACAGAGATCTGATTGATACAGAGAGTGTTCCCTGTGGTGCAGAGATCCCCGTAATAAAGACTGTGTTCCCAGTGAGACAGAGAATGTTCCCACTGAGACAGGGAACCCAGTGATACAGGGGGTATTTTTAGTGGTACAGAAATCCCAGTGAGACAGAGAGTGCTTCCAGTGAGACAGAGGGTGTTCCCAGTGATGCAGACAGTGTTTCCCATGGTACAGAAATTCCAGTGGTACAGACAGTGTTCACTGTGGTGCACAGACTGTTACCAGTCATACAGAGATCCCAGTGATACAGAATGTGTTCCCAGTGATACAGAGACCCCAGTAATACAGAGGGTGTTCCCAGTGATACAGAGCATTCCCAGTGATACAGGGGTCCCAGAGATACAGAGATTCCAGAGACACAGAAATCTCACAGATACAGAGGGTATTTCCAGTGGTACAGAGATCTCAGTGATCAAGAGCGTGTTCTCAGCAACACAAAGAGTGTTCCTTGTGATATAGAGAGCACACTAGTAAAGATTATGTTCCCAGTGAGACAGAGAGTATTCCCAGTGATACAGAGATCCCAGTGAGACAGAGTGTTCCCAGTGAGACAGAGTGTATTCGCAGTGATACAGAGAGTGTTTCTAGTGGTGCAGAAATTCCAGTGGTACAGAGAGTGTTCCCAGTGATACAGAGATTCCAGTGATACAGAGGGTGTTCCCAATGTTACAGAGAGTGTTCCCAATGTTACAGAGAGTGTTCCAAGTGACACAGAGTGCTCCCAGTAATACAGAAATGCCAGTGATACACAGTGTTCCCAGTGATACAGAGAGTGTTCCCAGTGATACAGAAATCCCATTGATACAGTGAGTGTTCCCAGTGATACACAGAATGTTCGCAGTGATACACAGAGTGTTTGCAATGATACAGAGTTCCCAATGATCCAGAGAATGTTCCCAGTGACACAGGGATCCTCGTCATACAGACAGGCATCAATGTCAACAAAATACTACAGATTCTGGATATCTGAAATAAAAACAGAAAATGTAGGAAAAATTTAGTAGGTCTGGCAACATTTGTGGAAAGAGTAACGTTTTGCGTCCACATGACCCTTCTACAGACTTGCTGCATTTAGCCAGCATTTTCTGTTTTCATCCCAGTAATGTAGATGGAGATGTTACTGATGAAAGACAGAGACCCCATGATATAGTAAGTGTTTCCAGTGACAGAGGCAGAAATCCCAGTGATTTATACTGAGATTCCAATGATAATGTTTACCTGTGATAAGGTTGAAATTCAGTGATGCTATCAGAAATCCCAATAATTCAGGCAGAAATCCCAAGTGAGTGATTGTAAAATCTGCCGGAAATAATTATAGTGTCTGATTCATAGCACACCTTTGTGAAAATGATGCCCAGTCTCTCTGAGCCATGTTCCCCGCACACTAATTCCCTTCACAGGCAGCTCAGGATCACTGGGCAAATTCTGGTTACAATTTCCCAAATGGTCAGTTACCTTGAAACCCCGAGGACTCTGGTCCTCCTGGCCAGCCAATACAGCGGGCAAAAAGGCGAAGATATTGTCCACAATGTCGAGTTCATTAAAGGACTCCGTCTTGGATTTCTGATGCTTTTTAATGTACTCCTCCCTCTGCCGTCTCTCCATCTCCATGTCCAGCTTGGCTATTCGTGACAGACGTTCCTTCAGAAAGAGCAGAGCTTAGATTTAGCACAGAACTGAAGAATCGGAAGATGTTGGAAAAAACAGAAACAACACTACAAAGGTGTTCACTTTTCAGTGGACACCTACACTTACAGCTTGCCATGACCCACTTCCAAACCTATAGCTCCTGCCAGGAGTCTGGGAATCTCCAGACTGGTTCAGCTCGCAGTTTAGGTTACATCAAGCGTAGTTCCACCCACAGAGTTACTGCACAGTGCCTACCTTGTGCACTGGGTAGTCCAAAAGGACATGAGTTCAAATCCCCCCTGACCCACCCTCCATCCCCTCACCATAACTCCAAAACTGAGCAGAACAGAAATCTAGGCTGGCACTCCAGTGCAGGGCTGACAGGGTGCCACACTGCCAGAGATGCCATTTTTCAAATGAGAAATCAAGCTGTCCTCTTGGATGGATGTAAAAATCTTGTGCCACTGTTCAGCGGAAAGTGAGCAAGTGTTTCCCAGTGTCCTCCTGGCCAATGTTTGTCTTGCAACTAATGTCACTGCAACAGGCTATCCATCCTGAGAAAGATAGTGATAGGCTTCGAGAGAACAGGCTGTGGAATGGGTAAATAAATGCAGTGCAGAAGTGTGTGAGGTGGCACATTTTGATATCAAGTATGAGAGACAACAAAAGCGAAATGGTACAACTTTGCAGGGGATGCTGGAAGAGAGAGTTTGGTTAGTCTTTGCGCAAAATCTTCCAAGGTGGCCAAACGTATTTCCAAAGCAGCTAAAGCCATGAGCTAAAGATTTGCAACGAGAGGCACAATGTTTTTTTGTTAGCTTATCTTCACAAATACTCCATTTCCCTTTGTGGAATGATGAGGAAGTGATGTAAGGAACTGATTATCAGCTTGTTGAACCACATTATAAATATTTCTTCTGCCAGCAAGTACTGGGTCTGGACTCAAACTTACATCTTCTGCGACTGTCTGTAAAGGCCTTCAGGTGCCCTGAGGTGGTGGAAGGTGCTATTTAAATGCAAATCTTCCTTCTTAACATTTACTGTAAATCCCTCTTTCACGCCTTGACATAAGGCTGCCGAGGTTCTACAGAAAACTACCTTGTGCTCCCCAGAAAACTGTGAAATTCATCCACTTCATAAAAGGAATTTTAATTTAATTAGTCACTTTAAAGCACGGCATTAGAAATAAGTTTCTGTTTGAGGTGTTTTTGTTTCCAATAGTGAAGTATTTTTTAATTGGAGCAGTTTGAGTGCTAGGTCTTGTTGAGCTGTCTCTCCCAGGCTGTGATAAATGAGCCAGAGCTGGAGTTCAGTGCATCCTGGAGCTGTTGTGGGGGAGAAGGTCTCATTTCTTAGATATGGGGGAACATGACAAATGCTGGATGGCAGCCATTAAATGTAAAAGATTGATCGGTGAGAATTGTTCAGTAAAGTGTTATTGAGATTGGGTTGTCAGGATATACTCAGACCTGTTTCATATCGTCAGCCTGTAGCTGCACATGCTTCAGGCTCACTGCCTGCTGCCTGGGATCCTCAGCAAAGTGAAGCTTCTGAGCTTCAACACGTCTCTGCATCTACAAAACATTTAAAAAGAGAAATACTTAAAGATATTTCGACTTATTAACTCATACTGTCTAATCATCCACAATCCCCTACACACACAGACCCTCCCCCCCCACACACACAGACTCTCCCACACACACATACAGACCCACCCCACACACATATACAGACCCTCCCCCCCCACACACACAGACTCTCCCACACACACATATACAGACCCACCCCACACACATATACAGACCCTCCCCCCCACACACACACAGACCCTCTTCCCTGCACACACACAGACCCTCCCCCCAACATATACACACACACACACACACACACACACACACACACACACACACACACACACACACACACACACACACACACCTCTTTCCCCAACACATTGCTGGTGTGTCAGTACTGAGGGACAGCTGCACTATCAGATGGGTCAGTACTGAGGGAGCACAACACTGCCAGATGGTCAGTGCTGAAGGAGCGTCGCACTGTCGGTGGGTCAGTACTGTGAGAGTGCTGTACTGTCAGAGGGTCAGTGCTGAAGGAGCGTCGCACTGTCGGTGGGTCAGTACTGTGAGAGTGCTGTACTGTCAGAGGGTTGGTACTGAGGAAGTGTCGCACTGTCACAGGGTCAGCACTGAGGAAGCACCGTACTGTCAGAGGGTCAGTACTGAGGCATCAGTCCACTGTCGGAAGGTCAGCACTGAGGGAGTGCTGCACTGTCACAGGGTCAGCACTGAGGCAGTGCCACACTGTCAGAGGGTCAGTACTGAGGCAGCGCCACACTGTCAGAGGGTCAGTGCTGAGGCAGCGCCACACTGTCAGAGGGTCAGTACTGAGGCAGCGCCACACTGTCAGAGGGTCAGTACTGAGGGAGTGCTGCACTGTCAGAGGGTCAGTACTGAGGGAGTGCTGCACTGTTGGAGGGTCACACTGTCGGTGGATCAGTGCTGAGGCAGTGCCACACTGTCAGAGGGTCAGTACTGAGGGAGTGCTGCACTGTCAGAGGGTCAGTACTGAGGGAGTGCCATACTGTCGGAATGTCGGTACTGAGGGAGTGCTGCACTGTCAGAGGGTCAGTACTGCGAGAGTGCCATACTGTCGGAATGTCGGTACTGAGGGAGTGCTGCACTACTGACGGTCACTACTGAGAGAGTGTCGTATTGTCGGAGGGTCGCACTGTAACTGGACCAGTGCTGAGGAAGCGCTGCATTGTCAGAGGGTCAGTGCCTAGGGAGTGCCACATTGTCAGAGGGTCAGTGCTGAGGGAGCGCCGGACAGTCAGAGGGTCAGTGCTGAGGGAGCGCCGGACAGTCAGAGGGTCAGTGCTGAGGGAGCGCCACACTGTCGGAGGGTCAGTACTGAGGCAACACTCCACAGTTGGAGGGTCAGTACTGAGGCAGCACTGCATTGTCAGAGGGTCAGCACTGAGGGAGAACTGCACTGTCGGAGGGTCAGCACTGAGGGAGAACTGCACTGTCGGAGGGTCAGCACTGAGGGAGAACTGCACTGTCGGAGGGTCAGTACTGAGGGAGAACTGCACTGTCAGAGGGTCAGTGCTGAGGGAGAACTGCACTGTCGGAGGGTCAGTGCTGAGGGAGAACTGCACTGTCGGAGGGTCAGTGCTGAGGGAGAACTGCACTGTCAGAGGGTCAGTGCTGAGGGAGAACTGCACTGTCGGAGGGTCAGCACTCAGGGAGTGCTGCACTGTCGGAGGGTCAGCACTGAGGGAGAACTGCACTGTCGGAGGGTCAGCACTGAGGGAGAACTGCACTGTCGGAGGGTCAGTACTGAGGGAGAGCTGCACTGTCAGAGGGTCAGCACTGAGGGAGAACTGCACTGTCGGAGGGTCAGTACTGAGGGAGAACTGCACTGTCAGAGGGTCAGCACTGAGGGAGAACTGCACTGTCGGAGGGTCAGTACTGAGGCAACACTCCACAGTTGGAGGGTCAGAACTGAGGGAGTGCCGCACTGTCGGAGGGTCAGTGCTGAGGGAGAACTGCACTGTCGGAGGGTCAGTGCTGAGGGAGAACTGCACTGTCAGAGGGTCAGTGCTGAGGGAGTGCTGCACTGTCGGAGGGTCAGTGCTGAGGGAGAACTGCACTGTCGGAGGGTCAGTGCTGAGGGAATGCTGCACTGTCAGAGGGTCAGCGCTGAGGGAGTGCTGCACTGTCGGAGGGTCAGTGCTGAGGGAGTGCTGCACTGTCGGAGGGTCAGTGCTGAGGGAGTGCTGCACTGTCGGAGGGTCAGTGCTGAGGGAGAACTGCACTGTCGGAGGGTCAGTGCTGAGGGAGTGCTGCACTGTCAGAGGGTCAGCACTGAGGGAATGCTGCACTGTCGGAGGGTCAGCGCTGAGGGAGTGCTGCACTGTCGGAGGGTCAGCACTGAGGGAATGCTGCACTGTCGGAGGGTCAGCACTGAGGGAGAACTGCACTGTCAAGAGGATCAGTACTGAGGGAGTGCTGCACTGTCAGAGGGTCAGCACTGAGGGAGAACTGCACTGTTGGAGGGTCAGCACTGAGCGAGTGCTGCACTGTCGGAGGGTCAGCACTGAGGGAGAACTGCACTGTCAAGAGGGTCAGTGCTGAGGGAGAACTGCACTGTCGGAGGGTCAGCACTGAGGGAGAACTGCACTGTCGGAGGGTCAGCACTGAGGGAGTGCCGCACTGTCGGAGGGTCAGCACTGAGGGAGTGCTGCACTGTCGGAGGGTCAACACTGAGGGAGAACTGCACTGTCGGAGGGTCAGCACTGAGGGAGAACTGCACTGTCGGAGGGTCAGTACTGAGGGAGAACTGCACTGTCGGAGGATCAGCACTGAGGGAGAACTGCACTGTCGGAGGGTCAACACTGAGGGAGAACTGCACTGTCGGAGGGTCAGCACTGAGGGAGAACTGCACTGTCGGAGGGTCAGCACTGAGGGAGAACTGCACTGTCGGACGGTCAGCACTGAGGGAGAACTGCACTGTCGGACGGTCAGCACTGAGGGAGAACTGCACTGTCGGAGGGTCAGTACTGAGGGAGTGCTGCACTGTCGGAGGGTCAGTGCTGAGGGAGTGCTGCACTGTCGGAGGGTCAGTGCTGAGGGAGAACTGCACTGTCGGAGGCTTGGTACTGAGGCAGCGCCACACTGTCGGAGGGTCAATATTGAGGGAGTGCCGCACTGTCAGACCTGAAAGCCTCCCTTCAATCACCAGCATGAGCCTTTCCTTCAATCACCAGCTACCCCCACTCCCCCCCAGTCAGCAGCATCAGGATACCTCCTCAAGTAACACCCTGCTGTGTGGTTGCCAAAGGCCTCACCCACTTCATGCCTCCTTTCAGGCTGCGTCTCTTGGAAGTGCACTGTCAGTGTGCCAGGGGCAATGCCAGTGCATATCACATCTATCCAGAGAATTCAACAGTGACTGTGAAAGGATCCACATTGAGGATCCCTTGGACTTTTATTTGAGCTGTGCCAATTGTTTGTGTTGGCTAAGAGCAGTCTCCAATAAAGGCATGCTGTTCAGGCATAAGAGTGAAAAGAAAATCCCCTTAAAAAGTGAATTTAGACTGTACAGCTGCTCTTTTGGAGAAGCACTTTGGAGTTAATGGACTGTGAAGAGCAACATAAATAAATAATTCTAATCCCTTCTTTGAACAAACCAGGAGCTGCCATTCAAGGAGATTGTAAAAGTTAATGGAGTATGAAATGTAAGTGAGCAAAGTACTCCAAAGCTTTTAAAAACTGCAGAGAGAACACCGTCCCCTGCAACCTCACACATCTTTAAAATTGACATGCTGATAATTCAAAGCATTTGAAAGCTACAGAGAGAAGACTAACCTCATGACTCCCATCCCAAGAGAGACCCCCAGTCTGAACTCCTCTAGCCCCACCTGAGCTCTGCAACTCGTATCTCCCTTTAAGGACCCTCTTCTGCACTATGGTGGTAGCTGCTTTGTCCATGAGCACCCTGAAGTGAGTGCTGAGAGGAACCCACCTCTTTGTTCCCCCTTGGAGTCCATGGCACCTGATCACCACTTTTAAGAATCTGTATAATTAGGGCGCAGGTGACTTCCCACAGTTGTATTCCACTTTGATCTCACTAATAGAACATAGAACATTACAGCGCAGTACAGGCCCTTCGACCCTCAATGTTGCGCCGACCAGTGGAACCAATCTAATGACCCTCTAACCTAAACTATTCCAATGTTATCCATAAACTGAGGGAGTGTCGTACTGTCAGAGGGTCACACATCTCATCTAATGAGACGAAAATCAGTGCAAATGAGGTCAGATCATGTTCTTGCCCTTTCTGGGTGAGGTCCTGGGTGGAACTATCCTTGAGCATCAGAAACCATCTAACGCCTGGTGCAAATCCCATTACAGGCATTTCACCAAATTCACCAGCCCAGTGGGATTTTCACTTAGTGCTAGCGGGGCTGGAGAATCGCCCCCTCTATCTCATAGCCTTTGTGCCATTGCTTACATCTCTCCTCTTTTTATGATAGCTCTTTCGAATCAGCATTCCCCTGGTGTAGGCTTGGATAATGGTTACGGCTTCCAGTCGTTTACTTTGATTTTGTCGAACCAGGTATCCGCGACACTGTGCCTGGAATAGGATCACCCTCCTGCGGGTTTCTTCATAATCTTTAGCTATTTTCTGGGAGTGGCATAGCGCCTGTAATCTCTGGAAACCATGCCTCCACTAGGGTAAAAAAAATCACAATCGTCACAAACAAATACAATTTTTGGACTCCATGTTACACAAGGGAACCTGCTGTGTTAATCCTTGCCAACATTAACTCCAATGCCCCACTCTCTCCCCATAGCCTTACAGGAATCTCAACCTAATTCCTCTGCACCGTTCTCCCCCCATGGCCCTGTATCAGCCTCAAATTAATTCCTCTGTACTGTTCTCCCCCCATAGCCCTGTATCAGCCTCAAATTAATTCCTCTACATTGCTTTCTCCCCACAGCCCTGTACCAGCTTCAAACTAAACCCCAATACCCCTCTATCTCCCCATTGCCCTGTATCAATCTCAACCTAATTCCTCTGCACTGCTCTCTCCCAATAGCTTTGTACCAATCCCAACCTAATTTCACTGCCCCACTCTCTCCATATACCCATATATCAATCACAAACTAATCCCACTGCCCCATTCTCTCCCCATAGCCTTATATCAATTACAAACTAATCTCACTGCTCTGCTCTCTCATTATAGCCAAGAATCAATTTCAAACTAATAATGGTCTCACCCATAGTCCTGTATCTTCCCAAACTAATTCCATTGCACTGTTCTCGTATCGTAGCCCGGTATCAATCCTAAACTAATCTAACTGACTTGGATTTTCCTCATAGTCCCGTATCAATCCCAAAATAATTACATGACCTTGCCCTCTCCCATTGTCCTCTATCAATCCCAAATTAATCCCACTGCCCTGCTTACCCCATAACTCTGTATCACTGTCCGCTATCAATCTCAAACTAATCCCACTGTGCCGCTATCTCCCCAAAGCTCTTTATCAATCCCATCCCAAAATAATTTCACTGCCGCCTTTTTCTCCATATCCCTGTATCAACCCAAAATAATGCCACAGCCCCTTTCTCTCCAAAGACCTGTATATCACAAATAAAAAAACAATATTCATTTATAGATTGTAACATTGCAAAACCCCCCAAAGTACTTCACAGGATGGTTAGTAAATAAGAGTCACATAGGGAGATATCTAGGGAGCTGAATACAAAATGACATCATGGTTAGGGTCTTAATTACATAATGGATTGGTGGTCTTAGTGACATCACAGATAGGCGGTCTTAGTGACATCACGGATGGGTGGGCTTGTGACATCATGGTTAGTAGTCTGAGGGATGACATGAATTAATGAATCAATGTAGATTATCCGCCCAGTTAGCACGTCCATGCCTTGGAGAGATTCTGATAGGCTGCTGCTAATATAGGGGGAAGGAAGAAGTTACCAAATGATATTTCTTGCGACACTGGGATCCTCTCCAGTGACTCTGGATAATACAGGCTGCTTTCCTCTGTCTCAGGAAGTTCTTCCTGAAAAAGTAATAACAGAATAAAAATGTGAAAGTAAAACCACTGCAAGTTTCAGATTCAATGCTTCTGTTATATCTAATTTCATTCTGTGTGTCTCTGTTTCATGATTGGTCTTCATTCAACCAGACATCTGGAGGTGAGAGCCCTCTCCCTCAATTAGGGAGAAGGAATGGACAATCCAAATAGACTGTCCAGACAAACCATCCAGGCAAACAGGCTATCTGCTCTGGTCATCTATATGAAATGATAGGGGTTGATTTGGAGCTGATGCATGTCATTAAATAGATTGTTAATGCCAATGGATTATTAATGACTAAATAAGTGTCATTAGATATTGTTCAAGGCATCCTATAGACAAGTTACAGTGCAGAAAGAGGCCATTCAGCTATCAAATCTGCACAGGTCAAAAAGAGAAGAAAAAACTGGCAGCTCATTTTGATCCCACTTTCAATACCTGGTCAGTAGTCTTGCAGGTTTCAGCACTTCAGATGCAGATCCAGGTACCTTTTAAATGAGTTGAGTGTTTCAGCCTCAATCACTAATTCAGGCAGCAAATTCCAGACACCCGCCACCCTCTGAGTGAAAAGTTTTTACTCATGTCCCCTCTAATCCTTCTACCACTCATCTTAAATCTGTGCTCACTGGCAATGGACCCCTCAGCTAGGGGAAATAAGACTTTCCTGTCTAGGCTCTGCATAATTTTGTACATCTCAATTATATCATTCTTTAGCCTCCTCTGTTCTAAGGAAAACAATCCTATCATATTGAATCTCTGCAATAGCTGCAATTTTCAAGCCCTGGCATCATTCCTTTAAATTCCCTCTGCATTCTCTCCAGAGCTATGCACAAAATTCTAACTGTGGCCTAACCAGCATTTTATACATTTCCTTCATTATATCCCTGCTTTTGTATTCGCCCGATAAAGGAAAGCATTCTATAGGCTTTGTTGACCACTTTGTCCACCTGTCCTGCCACCTTCAGGGGCCTGTTGACATTCACACCAAGATCTCTCACTTTCTCAACCCTTCTCAAAATCCTCCCATTTACTGAGTATTCCCTCGCTTTGTTTGCCTCATACTTTTCCAGATTGAATTCGATTTGCCACTACTCAAGCAAACCATCATTATCATTCTGGAGTCAACAGCTGTCCTTGTCACTCTCAACCACACAGCCAATTTTCCTGTCATTGACAAATTTGCCAATCGTACTTCCCAGACTTAATCTAAATCATTAGTATATACAACAAATGAAAAGGGCTCCCTACACTAAGCCCCTTGGAACTGCACTGGAAACTGTCTTCCATTCGCAAATACATCCATCGACCATTACCCTTTGTTTCCTGTCATTGAGCGAATTTTGGATCCAATTTGCCACCTTCCCCTGGATCCCATGACATCTCACATTTTTTGACCAGAATGCCATGTAGGACCTTGTAAAATGTCTTATTGAAATGCGTGTAGATAATATCCACTGCACCACCCTTATCAATCCTCCTTGTTACTTCCTCAAAAATTTCTATTAAGTTAGTAAAGTGTGATCATCCCCTAGCAAAACCATGTTGCCTATCACTGAACAACCCATGTTTCTAAGTGACAGTTCATTTCTCGGAATTGTTTCCAATAATTTGTCCACCACCAAAGTCAGACTGACCAGTCTGTAGTTTTCTGACCTACCTCTCGCATCCTTTCTACGGTCCATATTGTAAAGTGTCACCTGGTGAGTGAACCATCGGCTCCCAGAGCTATCACCCAGGTTTGACCTGGTTTTTGAGTGTGAACTAATTCTAATCTGACTTCTCCTCCTGATCTCTGGGTTTGCATAATTCTGCTCTTTATACATCACTGAACATTTGTACTCCCAGAGGAAGTCTGGAATGGATTTAGTGTACAAGTACTTTCTGTGTTAAATGATATGCTGCCCTATACTGGTTCTCCTATTGGATTTCTTGCTAATGCTGTCATAGAATTATAAAATATCTACGATGCAAAAGGAAACCATTCAGCCTATCACTGTTAACAAAGGCCCATCTTGCCTAATCCCTCCTCCCTGCATTAGGTCCATAGCCCTGCAGATCATTGCTCCTTAAGTGGGCATCCAAGCACTTTTTAAATATGGTGAGAGTGTCTGCCTCTTCCACCATTTCAGGCAGTGAGTTCCAGATCCCTACCACTTCTGCATGAAAAAGTATCTTTTTATCTCTCCTTTAACCTTTCTACCAATTACTTTAAAGCTCCTCCCTTTGGGTTTTGACCTTTCTGATGCCCCTATTTCTTTTATCCAATATTGTATATTTTAGCTGGGATCTATGCAGAGATGATACTACCTCTTGTGTGTGTAACAGATTTCATTCACAACATTTTAAAATGTCTGCTCCACAGTTTAGCTCCGGTTTCCAGTTCGTTCTACAGTTTGTTGACTCTTTTTCTGAGTCCATATCCAGGTTTAACCAATCAAGTACCGTGGGCATCAATAGTAAACAGACTCATATAATCAAACAGACAGGAACTGGACACCAGATCTCGCTCCCTTGTAATTCTATACATTTCCATTATGTCACCACCCAATCTCCTCTGTTCCATGGCATACAATTCCAGCCTACCCAAAACTTTCTTCATAGCTAAAATACTCCAGTTCCAGTAATATCCTCATGGATCTCCTCTGCACTGTCTCCAGAGCTATCACATCTTTTCTGTAATGTGGTGACCAGGACTGCGTGAATGTTTCACACAATTTCAGCATCACTCCCCATTCTTGTATTCTATGCCTTGGCTAATAAAGAATCAACTGGTTACACAGGGATAAAATAGGTGCTCACGTCCTACACAGAATGTATTGAATGGGTGCAAAAGAAATCCCACAGTGGAGTGGCAACTGAGCTCAAAGTGTTTTGAATGCTGAAGTGCTGTGCAGTTGTTAGAACCCACCTGTCTTTGAAACCACGCATCACTTTCTGAACCATTAAGGCCTTTGCCTTCAAGATTCTATCTCGCTCGAGCTCCAGAGTCAAATGGTGATTCTCCTGGAAAGATGGCAAAACATTTTAGAACTGAACACACAGAGAGCTTATCAAAGCAGGGATATTGCTATAGATCTGTATGAGGTCAAGGATTCTGTAAAGTATGTTGTGTTCTATCTGACTGGAAGGAAAAGAGCTGTCCTTGTGCCTCAGAGTCATGGCCTCCTTTCACTAAGCTAGCTGAAGTCAGGAGATGGGGATGGAAAAGTTTTATTCTGAACATTTTACAGAGGCTCAAGTAAATTTAGAAAATATTCATGCCAAATATGGTCACATTTTCCGATACTCTCAGCATTTTATACAGGGAAACTGTGGTGCAGTTTCTGGACTAGTGATCCAGAGGCCCAGGCTAATTTTCTGGGGTAGAAGTGTAATACCCACCCCTTTACCTCCTCCCTCCTCACCATTCAAGGCCCCAACATTCCTTTCAGGTGAAGCAACGGGGAGACTAAACAAGAATACCTCCATTCTGTAAGCATAACCCTGACCTTCCAGTCGCTTGCCATTTCAACTCACTGTCTTGCTCTTAAATCCACATTTCTGTCCTCAGCCTGTTGCAGTGCACTAGTGAAGCCTAATGCAAACTGAAGGAACATGGCCTCATCAAACTGAAGAGGCAATTTACAGCCTTCTGGACTCAGCGCTGAGTTCAATGACTTCAGACCATGAACTCTTTTGACCATTTTGGTCCCCCCAAATGTCAGTCTATATCATGTTCTCATGTTTTGCTTTCAGATAGCACTGACCCCTTTTCTTCTAATAATACATTCTGCTATTTTGTTTTCAGACAGTGCTACTCTTCATTCATCTATTAATGCTGGCTTTAGTCTTTAATACTACCATTACACTCCCTTCGTATTGTGTTCCATGACACTTTTGTTATTTAATCTCTCCTGACTTCCAACCTATCCTTGACCTTATATTTTGCCATCCCTAGGCAGCCAAATACAGAAGAACTGCTACACTGTCAGAGATGCCAGCTTTCAGAAGAGGCATTAAACAAGGCCTGTCTGCCTCTTGGATGGATGCAAAAGATCCTGTGGTGTTATTTTGAAGAGGAGGCAGGGGAGGTATCCCTGGTGTACTGACCACTATTTATCCCCTAACCATTCTCTGGTCATTGTCACATTTCTGATTCTGGGAGCTTGCTATGCACAGTTTGGCTGCCACTTTTCCTACATTATAACTACATTTCAAAAATACTTCACTGGTTCTAAAGGGTCCCGACATCATGAACGATGCCATATCAACACAGAGCTCTCTTTCTTTTTCTGTGGCCCAGAAATGTGAAAGACTCAACATTGGGACCCTCAGCCCTGCCCTCTCCTAGTCACTGAGCCTGTTTATGTGTGTAAAATCTGCCCTCACCAATGGCCAAATTTTCCAGGGTCCCAGATTCAAAGAGCCTGTCCAGGGTCTAGCATAGCCAGCACCTTGCTGAGCTTGTGGTCTTTGACATTCTTGTTGATGAAGTTACAGCAGAGGTCGAATACTCCAACCCCACTGTGACTCAGCAAGGGTTTACATTTAGTCTGTTTTAGTTACCTAAAGTACTTTTAATCTTACAGCTTAGAAAATTTCCATAGATCTGAATAGTCTACAGTTTCAAATGTTCAAAATAATGTGCTCAAGATCGAAAGATTCTCAGGGCACTGGGGCAACCACGTCTTCAACTCTTTCCCGTGTGCATCCCACCACACACCCAAGAAAGAAAGAGGTGGGAGAGTGGAGAGAAGGGAAGAGAGGGGAAGAGGAGAATGCAGGGATAAGTGAGGTGAGAGGCAGAGAGGAGAGGGGGAAGGGCAGAATAGATAAGGGACAGGATAGGTAAGGAGAGGGGGAATAGGGAGATGAAGGAGAGAGGTGGGAAGGTGGAGAAACAGGAGGGCAAGATAGGTGAGAGGAAGAGGAGGGGGAAGGGCAGGATATGGGAGAGGGTGGGGTGGTAAAGTGGAGTTGAGGAGGGAGATGATGAAACAGGAGTAGATCTGCTGTGGGGTTATCACCTGCTTCCTTATATAACACCAGCAGGAGACAGGCAGAGACACGAGATAGAGGGACTGTTGGCAGCCCCAGGGCATTCCAAACCCTCCATCATCCCCCTATTCCATCAGATGGCTAGTGCACTGGGAAGAGCCACAACTGACAAAACCTTGAAGTTCAAGCCAAACTTCCCTGATTCAGATTTAATGCTTGGAAACTTGTATCTGATCCAGGAAGCACTGGAGCACACTGAGTGGGGTCAGTCTGATTTTATTCTTTTAGAGTCCTAATGCAATGGTCTATTATGGGGCTCCCCACTGTAGGTACTCTGTGGAATAGATTGACGTAACTGATGGGCCTGGTTTACAGCAAGCTTTGTCTGCAATATGCACTAATTGTTCAAAGCCATTCAGATATATACAACCTTTAGGAAGATCTTTGTTCTTCCTATCTTCCAGTCTCCATTGATTCCGATCACAGATTCGGCGATTTGCTTGCAGCACAAGTGGGCATTCTCCTGGAATCATAAAGAGGGAGAGTACACAGTGACTCAAAGAGTGGAATAAAGCGTGATACAAACACCACCAAAAAGTGAGATACTACTGTTTGCCTTGGCTAATATATTGGGAACAAGGTGCCATAAAGTGCTCGAACGTTATAGTGCAAGGCCTCGTTGGAAATCTGGCGCACTCTGGTAGTATATTAATTATGGCTGGAAATTCCTGTGTGAGATAATTTAGCCAAAATGAAGGTTAAATGAGAGGGAGCTGTAGCCAAATGGACCATCTAAAATGGCGATTTGTAAAGCACTCTGGGACAACTGGGCAAGAACTAAAACGACAGTCTGCAGCCTAAAAGACAGAGATAAACAGGCTGCAGCCCAGACGGGTGAATACACAGGATATGGGTCATCTCCAGGACAAAAGAGACTTTCTGGTCAAACTGGGTTGTTTACCAGACATAAGGGCACAGTAACCCCTTATTTGGGAGGGAGGTGTGAGCTCTACATGCCCCCAGCACCTGCAGACTTGGCCGTTGGGGACACACCCAGAGATTGATGTGGCAGCACCTGATTGGACTTTATCGATCAGTGTGATCAGGTCCTGATCGATTGATTGGTACTGACCAAAAGGAGCGCGAAACCCAATGGGTGGGGTATAAAGGGTGCTGCACAACCAAGTATCTCTCTCTCTCTCTCTCTCTGACCCCACGGACGAGCTACAACACCGGTGACCATCGCCAGCGACGACCAGCACGAGGAGAGTCACCGCGCCCGAGAAGGAAGGAAGACCAGAGCCAGACCAGACCAAAAGACCAGACTACACAGAGGATGGCCGAGACCAGCGTACAGATAAAGGCCAACATCTGCTTGGGTACTTGCCAGTCACACAAAATTAAATCAAAGTCTTATACTGGACTTGAGCTCTAGTATTTTCTGTAAGATAACATATTGTTGGTTGGGTGGGTTGGTTATTGATTGTGTGTCTTAAATAAATATTAGTTATACACACTCCTGCTCCAACTTTTAACATTAATAAAGTGGATTCAGTGATGAGCTGCAATTGGTTTGTTAGAGGCAAATTAAAGGGCTCCCTCAGCCATACACTTTCCACAGCATGTAAAGAGATAGCACGCTTTCAAAGTCAGCATTTGACAGGAGAAGGAACAGGAACATGTAGAAGGTGAACTGAAACACCAAAAGAAGATGTGGGATGGTGGATTGCTGAAACAAAACACATCGAGTGACACAGACTAAACCACAAACTGGAATCCGTAGAACATCTCACAAGTAAGTGCTATGACACGCGCTTCTGTGGTACCACAAATTGCACGAGAGGGAAATTGAAGATCACCAAATAGTTATGTAGGAAGACAGTCAGTCATTTTGATCCCATTCTGTAATAACACAAAATCCCATGTCTCCCCATTATAGAGACCCTTAACATTCAATGTCATTACTGAATCCTCCACTATCAACATCCTGGGGCTGACCACTGAAACGGAACTGGACTAGCCACATAAATACTGGGGCTACAAGAGCAGGTTACTGGCTGGATATTCTGGACAGAATCTCCTGACTCCCCAAAGCCTGTCCACCATCTACAAGGCACTAATCAGGAGTGTGATGGAATACTCTCCACTTGCCTGGATGGATGCAGCTCCAACATTCCCTTCCTGACAGTGCCTATGTTTCAAAAAGATAGCTCACCACCACCTTCTCAAGGACAATTAGGAATGAACACAGAGTGTTGATCTAGGCAGCAACGCCCATGTTCTGTGAATGAATAAAACATTCCCAGCTGTCTATAAAAAGAGTCGCATTCTTCTTATTAACCTGTTGCAGCTGTCCATTGTCTGACACCTATCAATCACCTGAACAAAGTCACTATCAGGTTGAGAATGTGATACTTGCGGTAAGATGAGTGGATATAAACTGACTTTTTGATAAGTCGAGAAGCCTCGTGTCAAACATCAATCCCAAGTGAGAGCATGTTGTTAGTTCATTGACCAAACTGGTCAATGAAGGATGGAACTGGATACCAATTCTTTTCTTGATAATAGGTTTATTTATAGAATGCAGCATGCCTGTTTCTTACCTCCAAATCCAGTTGTCTCTCTTTATATGTGTTCAAGTAATTAAACAGTTTCCAACAATATAATTAATATATGATTAATATGTATCCTCCATGAATCCGGTGAGCAACTAGGTGCTTTCAGAGTACCCATTCTCATTTGGGTTTCACTAATTCCATCATGGAGTCTTGTTTGTGTCAGCAGTAGGCCAGATATACCCACTCAGGAGGAACTGCCTATTGATTCAGTGGGTACATTCAGGGCAGGAGGAGCTGGGAAGAATGAGGAGGAAGCAGGTTCTGCCTGTGGGAGTGTTGGGTATAGACCCCCAGTGTCAGAACCTGGTGACCCACTTCCAGTGACTCAGTCCTCAAAAGATCCACAATTTGGAAGCATAACTTACATTTCAGATTTCATGTGGAGACTTTGTCCTCTCATGTTGGAGATGGTGATTGCTGTTGGGATAGTCCTCAACAATCTCCATTTTAATTCAGTACATATGTCTGAGTCTGCACAATGTACTGATGAGAATGCCCCCCTCCCTCTCTGCCCTTTCCCCAGCCAATGCCTTCTAGAGATGCTAGCAGCACTCTTGTGTTGGGCGGGAAGGGTTTCTGTTGCTTCCATACACCCCATGCATCACATCAAATAGAAAACCATAGCTCCCAATTTATTTGGACCTATTTGATCTCCTCCCATACAGATTGCTAGTCCAAGAGAATCCATGTCCAGTACAAGTGGGATGTGTGAAAAACAGGGACCTTTAAGAAATGGTATTCTTTTAGAATTTATAGAACCCTAATGGAACTAGTTGGCACAACATAAATTCTCTCTCTCTCTGTAAAAAAAATGAGTTGTAAAGAGTCAGGGACCACGACAAGACAAAGGTCAGTATAGTTCAGCCTTCAACAGTATGATTCCTTCAAAACTTATCTCCAAGCTCCATGGGCTCAGATCCTGCTCCTACCTCTGCAACTGGATCCTAGACTCCCTAACCTATAGATCGCAATCAGTAAGTAAGGCAACAACACCTTCTCCATAATCATCCTCAACACCAGTGCCCCACAAGGACGTGTCCTGAGCCCCTTATTATACTCCTTATACAGCTGTGACTAAGTGGCCAAATTCCCCTCCAACTCGATTTTCAAGTTTGCTGATGACACCACCGTAGTGAGTTGGATCTCAAACAATGATGAGGCGGAGTACAAGAAAGAGGTAGAGAATCTGGTGAACTGGTACAACAAAAATAATCTGTCCCTCAATGTCAGCAAAATGAAGGAAATAGTCATTGACTTCAGGAAGCGTATTGGAGGACATGACCCTGTAGTAGATTTAATTTAAACACCTTCCAAGTTTAATGAGACAAACAAGGACAGTAATTCAATTATTTAACACTTCTAGTACCAACTCAAACATAAACAGTTGCAACTTATTAACTCTTTACTGAACTTTAACTGTAACTGAACACCAACTTTAACTATTTAACTGAAAATAGATACTATCGAGTTTAGAATAATCTTGGTCAAAAAATATCCTTGACATAGAATCTATTTTCTTGCCATCTGAAGCATCCTTCAGGTACAAGCTCCTTCTTGAAATGATTGGTCTCTTCAAGTTATCGCTGCTAAACAAACGACTCACATGTCTTTTATCCACAATTCTCCACTTGCTTCCAGAAGATTCTCTGTCATCCAGCCAATTGTGTTACCAGAAATTGATCACATGGCTCGAACATCCAGTGAAATTACTTTTGAACGACACCATGATACATAGTTCATTTTACATGTCCCATACATAGCAGCCACAAAAATCAAAGCCACACTGTCTTGGTTAATATAAACAACTTCCCGTATCTGGCCAACGCAGGAAGCTTCAAATCACAGCTCTCAGACCAGAGGCTTTTTACAACCCATATCTGGTTTTAATCTATAAATTGACCAAAAATCCCAGCATGCTTAGCTCTCAGCCAGAATAGCCATTTTAAAACTATTGTTGTTAAACCATTGTTGTAGCTGTTCTTTCTCCGTCTACACCCATGTCCACATCAATGGGGATGAAGAGGAAATGGTCAAAAGCTTCATGTTTCTAGATGTCCAGATCACCAACAACCTGTTCTGGTCCCTCTACGTCATAGTTAAGAAAGCCCACCAATGCCTCTACTTTCTCAGGAGGCTAAGGAAATTTGATTTGTCCACTACAACTCTCACCAACTATTACAGACACACCATAGAAAGCATGTTTTCTGGTTGTATCACAGCCTAATATGGCTCCTGCTCTGTCCAAGACTGCAAGAAACTACAAAGGGTCATGAACAAAGCCCAATCCATCACGCAAACCAGTCTTCCATCTAGTCAGACAAACCTTCATTACACTCTCTTTGTAGCAAGAACATCCTTCCTCACATAAGGAGACCAAAACTGTACACAGTATTCCAGGTGTGATGTCACCAAGGCTCTGTATAATTGAAGCAAGACATCCCTGTTCTTGTACTCGAATTCTTTCACTTTGAAGGCCAAGAAAAAGTTACAGCCTTTAAACCTTTTTATGGACATTAAATCCGTTACCATGGACTCTAGAATTTTTCCCACTACCAGCATCAGGCTGATTGGTTTATAATTCCCTGTTTTCTCACAACCTCCCTTCTTAAACAGTGGGGTTCCATTAACTACCCTCCAATCCTTAGGAACAGCTCCAGAGTCTGTAGAATATTGGAAGATGACCACCAGTGCATCCACTATTTCTCGAGCCTTTTCCTTAAGTACACTGCGAATTAAAGGAATTTGTGAACCATATATTTGGCTGTGCCCCAAATTCTCTGTTCTCGCTGGCAGTGGCAATGGGACAGGCAAGACCGGACACTGCTGGCCAATTAATCTGGACTAAAGCTAGTCTCAGTAATGGTGAGCATGAAACTTCCACTGATTGCTGTAAAAACCTACCTGGTTCACTAATGCCCCTTTAATGGAAGGAAATGTGCCATCCTTACAAATCTGGTCTGGATGTAACTCCAGACTGGCAGTAATGTCCTTTGAAATGCCCCAGCAAGTCACTCAGCTCAAGAGCAGTTTGGGATGAGCTACATATTCTGGCCTTGCCAGAGACACCAGTGAAAAAGGGCTATGCCTTAAACGTGAACATTTCTTTCAAAAAACTGCCTGACTTTCTGTGTGTTTCCACTATTTATGTTCCTGTAATAACTCCAGGAGGCAAAAGTCCTGTCACCAAATTACATTACTTACACCATACATCTGTACACAGCCAGCTCTGAATGCAGGCTGGGAATCTAACATACCTGCTTTAAATAGGGAGCATCAGGCTCCATGATTTAACCATCAATTAAGATTCCTCAGGTAGTTCATACTCTAGCAAGCCGACCTCATTAGCCTGGCTGAAGTTATCACACTCCTTCCCTGCAAAGTCCGAGGAACCCCCTCAGTTTGCTTCCCTCAGCTTGAGCGCCTGGTCAGGATCCTCCAACTCAGCCTCTGAGGTCAGCTGTGTGCCATGGTTGGGCGCCCGTCTCTTCACAGCAAAGGCTGAAGGTCTGGTTCCTCGTCCACTTCAAATGGTAGGACTTCGTCCCCTGTGTCCATTTCAGACCCTGAGGCCCCCATCAAGGGTGCAGGGGAGGTGGTACTGGCTTGACGAGGGGACTCTGCTTGCCCCTAGGTCTTGGCTCCAGAACAGATGGAGAGCTTGAGGTCCAGACCTGGTCCAGGTGTTTCCTTACCACTGCCTTGTCTACATGTGCTCGGTGGGATACCGGGCTGGTCCTGGACTCGACTGTTCTGGTTACCCAAGGCAGGTCCATTTGCATAATTTTTGACCCAAACTCTCTTCCCCGCTTCAAAGTGCCTCTCTCGGCAAGTGTTGTTATGGCCCCTGCATTGAGCTTCCTGATGTCTTTCCACCTTTCCTCCCAGGCTTGGCAAGAACAGGCTCAGTCTGGTGTGGGGCCGTCTGCCCATCAGTAACCCTGCTGGCGCAGTTCCCATGGTGCCATGTGGAGTGGTCCTATAGTCAAATAACCACCTTGAAAGTTTTATCTCTAATGAGGTCGTTGGTTGTATTTCTCAACCTGGCCTTTAACACCTGGACTGCTCTCTCCACCAACCCATTTGATGCTGGGTGTAAGGTGTTGTCTTGACATGCTGGATTCCATTTGATTTCATAATTTTTGTGAACTCTAGGCTGGTGAACACTAAACCATTATCAGAAACTAATACCTCTGGGATCCTGTGCGTTGCGAATGAGGTATGCAGTTTCTCAACGGTTACCGTTGTGTTTGCCGAATTTAGTTTATAGACGTCTAACCACTTGGAATGGGCATCTATTATCACCAGAAACATGGACCCCATAAATGGGCCTGCAAAATCAACACGCAGTTGCGACCATGGTCTGCCTGGCCATTCTCATGGGTGCAGTGGGGTTGCCAGTGGTGCCTTCTGCCCCTGTTGGCACTTCTGGCACTGTCCTACCAGTTTCACTATGTCTGCGTCCAGATCTGACCACCAGACATAGCTCCTGGCCAGCATCTTCATTTTTGATAATCCAGGGTGCCCATGGTGTAGTTCGGCCAGTATGTCCCAATGGTCCTCCCCTGGGGTCGATGAAGATTGGAGAGTGGCAAATGTTATGCCTTTGTTTAAAAAGGGCTGCAGGGAACTGCAGCCAGTGAGTCTAACATCTGTGATGAGTAAATTGTTGGAAGGTATTTTGAGAGATAGGATCTACAGGTATTTAGAGATGCAAGGACTGATTAGGGACAGTTAGCATGACTTTGAGAGTGAAAAATCATGTCTCAAAAATTTAATTGAGTTTTTTGAAGGGGTAACCAAGAAGGTAGATGAGGGCAGTGCAGTTGATTTGTCTACATGGGCTTTAGCAAGGCCTTTGACAAGGTACTGCATGGTAGGTTGTTGTATAAGCTTAAATCTCACAGGATCCAGGGTGAGGTAGCTAAATGGATACAAAATTGGCTTCTTAACAGAAGCTAGAGGGTGGATGCAGAGGGTTTTTTTAAACTGGAGGCCTGTGACCCACAGTGTGCCTCAGGGATCAGTGCTGGGTCCACTGTTATTTGTCATTTGTATTAATGATTTGGATGAGAATATAGTAGACATGGTTAGTAAGTTTGCAGATGACACTAAGATTGGTGGCATAATGGACAATGAAGAAAGTTATCTCCAATTGCAATGGGATCTTGATCAATTGGGCCAGTGGGCTGACGAATGGCAGATGGAGTTTAATATAGACAAATGTGAGGTAATGCATTTTGGTAGACTGAACCACGGCAGGACTTACTCAGTTAATGGTAGGGTGTTGGAGGGAGTTTCAGAACAAAGAGATCTAGGGGTACATGTTCATAGCTCCTTGAAAGTGGAATCACAGATGGACAGAGTGGTGAACAAGGCATTCAGCATGCTTGGTTTCATTGGTCAGAACATTGAATACAGGAGTTGGAATGCCTTGTTGAAGTTGTACAAGACATTGGTAAGGTCACACTTAGAATACTGTGTACAATTCTGGTCACCCTATTATAGAAAGGATATTATTAAACTAGAAAGAGTGCAGAAAAGATTTACTAGGATGCTACCAGGACTTGATAGATTAAGTTATAAGGAGAGCTGGATAGACTGAGGAGTGATCTTATAAAGATCTACAAAATAATGAGGGGCACAAATCAGCTAGATAGTCAATATCTTTTCCCAAAGGTTTAAAATTAGAGGGCATAGTTTTAAAGGGAGAGGGGAGAGATACAAATGGTGGGGTGTCCGGTAACAGTAGGCGGCTTAAGGCATTTGCCACTCTAGTCCCTGGTCGGTGCTCCAATCAATACTGACACGCTGCCAGTAATAATGCCCAATGCTGGATCTGGGCTATCAGCAGCACTGCTTTGTCTTCCTTCAGTAGGCCCAGCAAGGGTTTGTGATCTGTTATGAATGTAAATTTCCACCCATATTAATACTGGTGAAATTTTTTAACTGTGAAGATTACCGCCAGTCCTTCCTTTTCAAACTGGGCGTATCTTCGTTCTGCCATTGCCAGGGCCCTGGAGGCATAAGCTATTGGCCACTCTTGTCTGCTCTGCCACCTGTGCGTCAGAGCTGCGCCCACTCCATATGGGGACATGTCATAGGTGAGTACCAATTCCTTCTTGGGATCATAATGTACCAATACATTTTCAGATGATAGTTGCTGTTTAATTTTCTTAAAGGCCCTGTCCTGATGGGCCCACCATTCCTAAGTTTGTCCTTTTTTCAGCAACTGGTGGAGGAGATCCAGAATGGAGGCCCTATTTTGTATGAATTTCCCATAGTACATTACCAGTCCTAAAAACGACCATAACTCCTGGATGGTTGTGGGAGCCAGGTATCTTTTATTACTTGTACCGAGCCTCCTGAGGATGTAGGCCCGACTTATCTGCTCTGTACCCGAGGTAGGTTACTTGTGGTGCTAAAGAGACGCATTTCTCCCTTTTCAGACGCACTCCCGCTGCTGCCAATCTCCTGAGAACTTCTTCCAGGATCTGCAGATATTCTGCTCTTGTTTTACCCATAATGAGGACATCGTCTAGGTAAATGGTAACCTGTGGTAACCCCTGTAGGATGCTCTGCACGGTCCTTTGGAATATGGCACAAGCTGACAAAACCCCGAAGGGCAATCTTTTATACAGGAAGAGGCTTTTCAGTGTACTTATTGTGGAGAATTTTTGTGAATCCTCATCCAGCTGTAGTTGCAGGTATGCATTGTTCATGTCCAGTTTTGTGAATAGGAGTCCTCCTGCCAACTTTGCATACAGGTCCCCAATCCTGGGGATTGGGTATTTGTCTAGCTGGGTGTAACTATTTGTTGTCTGTTTGAAATTGCTGTAAAGGAGCACCGAGCCATCTGGCTTTAAGATGGGAACCACGGGTGCCGCCCATTCCGCAAACTGTACCAGTTTTATTATTCCTTCGGGCAGTAATCTTTTGATTTCTGCATCAACCTTTTCCCTTAATGCAAATGGTACCAGTCGGAGTTTGCAAAACTTTAGGACAGCCTCTGGGTCGATGTGCAATTTCGCCTTGAGTCCTTTGATTGTCCCTAGGCCCTGAAAAATCTTCTAATATTTACTCAGGGCCTCACTCAGGCAACCACTTTCCAGCTAGAAGATATTTGACCAATCTAGCTGGATCTCTTTTAATCAATTTTGCTGTAATAGGCTCGGTCCCGAATTTTCCACTATCATTAATGGGAGCCTAACTAATAGTTTCCCGTAAGCAACTGGCACATGGGTTGTACCCATCACTTTCAGTGATTCCCCCTTATAGGTCCTCAGCCTTGCTGAAGTTTTGGTCAGGACTAAGGGTTGGAGTCCAGTGTGGACCTTGTTAAACACTATCTCCCCTATGACTGATACAGCTGCATCAGTGTCGAGCTCCATTAAAATTGGACGTCCATTCAGTCTCACTGATAATTTGATGGGTTCTGATTTTGTCATCGCTACGCACAGTAGCTGTTCCTCATCAGAAGTAGGGGGGAGCTTCCAGGTTGTGCATTTTCCTCTCCCTTGGCCTATGTGTACTTGGTTTCGGAGACTTGCTTTTCCTCTGAGCATCCTGACACTAGCAATCGTAGCAATGTTGAATTGGGCGGGGCCTACAGGAACTGCTGTCACTCTGGGCTTAACCTGACCTTATCTAGGTGCAGTTCGATAGACAGGCTTGGGCTCCCTGGTAAGCAAATCCTTCCAGAGGGCTGCTTTGTAATAGCCTGCCCATAGTGGTAATCCCCTAACCCAATCTCCCTGGTGTTGGCCTCTACCTTGATCGGTATACCTTGGAACTCATGCGCTCTGCTTACTGCTTTTTCTATGACAAGGCCAGCTGTCATGCCTGTTTACAGTCCAGCAGCGCCTCCACCAACAGGCGTTTCTGTATAGTCATATTGTTAATTTCGCACACCAACCAGTCTCAGAGCATCTCATTTAGTGTCTCCCAGATTTATAAGCCTCTGCCTTAGCCTTGTTAGGAAACTGGTATTGACTTCCCTGCTTCTCAAAATGTGGAGTAAAAATGGTACCTCCACAGGATCAGGGGTGGCTTAGGTCATAATATTCTTGAACTAAGTTTGACAACTCTTAGAAAAACATTGTTTCTGGTGCCTCCAGGAAAGTTAAGCTGCACATAATTGCAAAAGCTGCTGGTCCACACGCAGTCAGCAGGATAACGTTTTGCTTCTCATCTGAGGTTATGTCATTGCCCTGAAGAAATATTTCATCCTTTCTACATATTGGGCCCAATCCTCCACTGCAGAGTCAAAACAGTCCAACTTCCCAAGCAATAGCATGTTTTCTCAACAGTGGCTTACTTTCAATGTGTGCAGTGATTCAGCAAGTTCCTTCAGGTCACTCCTTTTTTCCTCGTCGCCACTGTAATAACTCCATGGACGTGAAAGTCCCATCACCAAGTTACTTTATTTACACCATACATCTGTACACAGCCAACTCTTCAGTTGTCTCTACTCAATGCAGACTGGGAAACTGACACACCTGCTTTAAATAGGGAGATGAGGCTCCCTGACTTAACCATCAATTAGGACTCAGATACCTCTTTTGACATCTCTTTTGACAAAGTTTCATCAGGCAGTTCATACTCTAGCAAGCCAATCTCATTAGCTTGGCTGAAGTCATCAAGTTTCCACTTTTCCCTTGACTATCTTTGCTCTTTCCTGCTTATCTGGCTTAGCAAGTGAACTGATACTGAACAACATGGATTTGGGATTCCACGCCCATTCCACACCTTACCTGTTTCATTTCCCAAAGAGCTGATCTCAATACAACCTTGTACTGTTGCACAAAATCTAGGAAGGTGAAGCGGATGGGATAGCCTGACTTGCGGATGTAGGTGGTGTCCCTCATTCCGGAATATCGCAATTGCTTAACGCACAACTCCCGATCGAAGAGCTGAGGGGACCAAACAGATCATTAGCTCGAGCAGTGGCATGTTGTATTTAGTCAGAGTAATTTATTATCACAAAAGGAACTATTGTTAATATGAATTACATTTTATGAATTATAAAAACTACAGTTCTACCTAATGGCAAACGGGAAAATGGTAACATAGCGGTATTGCATTAAGCTAACAATCCAGAGATCTAGGTTATGAGGATGTGGGTTCAAGTCCCACCATAGTGCCTGCTAAAATTTTAAATTCAATTAATAATCCTGGAATTGAAAGCTAGTCTCAATAATGGTGACCAAGAAACTGTTATTGATTGTCATAAAAATCAATTTAGTGCACATGTCCTTTAAGGAAGGAAATCTGCCCTCCTTACTTGGTCTGGCCTACATGTGGCTCCAGATCTACAGTAGTGTGGTTGAGTCTTGCAAGCAAGGGCAATTGGGGAAAGAAACAAATGCTGTCCTTGCCAGTGATATCCACGTCCCATGAAAGAATAAAGAAAACCAAATTACAATGATAAGTATGAGGCAGACCAACTGTTACACCAAGAGTTGGAAATTGAGAGGACAAACTTTCCATAAACACCCTGTCTCACCACCAACTCAGGGCCCTATCCAATCCTTTGCTGATCCCGAGGTTCCCATCACACTCACTATCTATACAGAGAGAGACTCAAAAACTCACCAAGGCTCCCTCAACAGCACCTTCCAAACACACAACTTTCACCATCTAAGACAGGGCAGCAGATACATGGGAACATCATCAACTTCAAGTTCCACTCCAAGTCACTCATCATCTTGACTTGGAAATATATTGCTGTTCTTTTACTGTCACTGGGTCAAAATCCTGGAACTCCCTCCCTAACACCACTATGGGTGTACCTATACCACATGAACTACAGCGGCTCAAGACACCATCTCCTCAAGGGCAATTAGGAATGAGCAATAAATGCTGGCTTAGATAGCAACACCCACATCTTGTGAAAGAATAAACAAACTCAGCTTGTGAATGCAGATATCTCTTACCAGGGGTTTTTTGAACTCATTGGGTTTGATACAGCGAATGAAAAAGGGTTGGCAAGACTTCAGGGTTTTCATGAGGTTATCCAATGACTGCCTGAACTGCCGACTGAGTGTGGCAAACTGTCTATGGCTGTCAGTTGCCTGTAGAAAAAAAAAATTATATAATTAAAACTCCCTGAACTGAACCTTAACGTAGTGCAATAGAATTTCTGTTTCCATTGTCCATCTCATTTTACCACAGATGAATTATCTGACCTGCTGGTAAAATGGCATTCAGTCTTTAACCATAATATATCGCCTTCTACCTTGCCAATAATCCCCAGGTTGGCTCACATTTTCCTTTGTACATTTTGGGGACTGGTATTATGTTGCACTGGTGGTGGGAATCCAAATTACTGACTGGCAACATACACTTTTGCATACATGTTGTGATCTGGAGCTATGGATAGTGATGATGGAGGCTCCAACATTCTTTCCATCACATGGCTGACCAGGAATCTATTCCATTCTTGCTGCCAGCCTGGGAGCAATTATCATTTGATGCTTAACATATTTGGTCAGACTATGAGCACACCTTCCTTGGCCATCAAGTCCTGGGATGGGACTCGAACCCAGAGCTTTGGATTAGAGCTACCCTGTGTCACAAAATCTCTGTTGTCTGATATGATTCCTTTCCCTTGAAAAGGCAACTTCTGAAAGAGTTTGGAATACATGGGCCAAAATCTTCTGTCCTCATTTGTGCTGGGATTTCCAGGTGCCACTGGAAGTGAATGCTGTATTTGGATGTTGACTGTTTCAGTATCTGAGGAGTCACCAATGGTGCTGAAGATTGTGCAACCATCGGCGAACATCCCCAATTCTGACGTTATGATGGAAGGAAGGTCGTTGATGAAGCAGCTGAAGATGATTGGGCCTAGGACACTACCCTGAGGAACTCCAGCAGTGATATCTTAGGGCTGAGATTGTTAACCTCCAACAATCAGAACCATTTTCCTTTGTGCCAGGTATGACACCAATCAGTGGAGAGTATTCCCCCTGATCCCCATTGACTTCAGTTTTGCTAGGATTCTTCGATGCCACATTGGGTCAAATGTTGCCTGAATGTCAAAAACATTGCTTTCACCATGACAACGGAATTCAACTTTTTTGTCTATGCTTGGACTACAATGACTAATAAGCTCAGGAGCCGAGTGGTCCCGCTGGTTAAGTGCACAATACTTGAATAATTTTACACATTGCTGGGTAGATGCCAGTATTATAGCTGTACTGGAACAGCTTGGCTGGGGGCACAGCGAGTTTTGGAACACAAGTCTTCAGTACTACTGCTGGAATGTTATCGGCGCCTTTGCAGTATTCAATGCCTTCAGCTGCTTCTTGACATCACATGGAGTAAATCAAATTGGCTGAAAATTGACATCTGTAAGGCTGATACCTCCAGAGGAGGATGAGGCCAATCATCTACTCAGCACTTCTGGCTGTAGCCAGTTACAAATGCAGCAGCCTTCTCGCTGGCAGTGCTCTGTTGAGCTGCCTCATCATTGAGGATGGGGATATTTGTGAGTGTCCTCCTCCTCCGGTGAGTTATTTAGTTGCAGGACTGTAGAGTTCAGATCTGTAGTGGCAGTTTACTGGGAACACACAGACTATCCTTGGTTCATATCGTTCATGCAGTTGTCCTGACATTATTCTAGAAACTGACCTATTGTATTTTAGGAGTGAACAGTGTTATATATTTTAAAAGGTTGGAAACTGTTTTAAGAGCTGATCACATGATTTGACGGTGATGTTATTAGGGTGTAGCAGAGGCTGCTGTTTTACTTTCAGGTCATTCCCTGTGCAGGGATTGATTCCTGGAACAAATCTGTTGCTGATAGTTTAAGTCTACGTGTGCAAATCCCGTCTTCTCTTTTGTTAAAACCCACAACACTCAACATAATTAGAACATTACAAACAAGGATTATTTGAGGTGAACATAATTAAAACACAGTTTGGTCACCTTGATGGAACCTTCAGGAAGAATTTGTCTATGGTTCTTTGTCTTTCCTGGTGCTGATTCAAACCTGGCTTGGAAGATGTGTTTGAGGAGTTTGTTCTTGGAAGATTGCATGACATGGATGATGCTGGAACTCAGCTGGTCTCTATTTTTCTCCAGGAAACCTGCAAATTCAATTAGAAAGAGACATTGGATTTTCTCAGCGGCTGGATTCACATGCCCTGCACATATTGATAACAGCAAGGTCCCTCCCATGGTGAGAGGGGCTGAACATGAACACATTCCAGTACGGTTACAGAGTAGACGTTCAATATGAAGGGAATTTAAGTAATGTGCTAAAGGGACTGATAAACCTCCATTTAAGTTGAAAGTTTATTTATTAGTGTCACAAGTAGGCTTACATTAACACTGCAATGAAGTTACTGTGAAAATCCCCTAGTTGCCACACTCCGGAGTCTGTTCTGGTACACTGAGGGAGAATTTAGCCTGGCCAATGCATCTAACCAGCAGGTCTTTCCGACTGTGGAAGGAAACCCACAGCAGACACGGGGAGAAGGTGTACAGACAGTGACCCAAGCTGAAAATTGAATTGAGGTTCCTGATGCTGTGAGGTGGCAGTGCCAACCATTGTGCCACCATGCTACTTCAACTTCAACATGTTCAGGGGAATGTTGCAGTAGCTTAGGGGTGAAGTTGCATTCATTTTATTTTCCACACAACAGCAGGGAATGACCATAACACTTCCCTGGTTCATTTCACTTCCTTCCGCAACTTTTTCTGCAATAGTAACTTCAGATAGAGCCTTTATTCCCTGGAGTAGATAGATCGTAGGCCATTGCTTCTTCCAGTTATCACAGGTGAAGCCTAGATTCAACCACGTTACCTCTGGATCAGCTGCAACCCAGGTAGATTCTTCCAGTACCTGGTGCTCAGTCAGTCCAGGCTCCCAGTAGCTGATGCTCAGTATAGGCTCAGATTTCTACTATTCAGGGCTCAGATAGGCACAGGCTCCTAGAATCTGGGGTTCATATGTAGGCTCAAGCTTTCAGTACCTCGGGCTTAGGTATAGACCCTGGATTCCAGTACCTGAAACTCAGGTGCAAACCCTGGATTCCAGTACCTTGGGCTTAGGTAGGTCCGGGTCTCCAGTACCTATCTGCATGAGGCTCAACTGTAGGCCTAGGCTTCCAGTATCTGGAGCTCAGGTCTAGGCCTGGGTTTCCAGTACCTGGCAGTCAGGTGTAGGCCCAGGCTTTCAGTACCTGGTGCTCTGTGGGCTCAGGCGCAAAGTAGTTTTTGCTGTGTAGGTAAGCATGATGTAGAGATGCCAGCGTTGGACTGGAGTAAACACAGTAAGAAGTCTCACGACACCAGGTTAGAGTCCAACCAGTTTATTTGATGGTAATCTCACAAGCTTTCGGAAACGGTGTTCCTTCACAAGGTGTGTGGAAGGTTCTGATCAGAGAGGGGCATATAAAGTCACACACAGTTTACAGAATACTGATTAGAATGTAAGTCTTTACAGCTAACCTGCTATTCAAGTCTTAAAAATGCAGACAATGTGAGTGGAGATAGCATTAGCATAGGTTAAAGAGATGTGTATTGTCTCCAGACAGGACAGTAAGTGAGATTTTACAAGCCCAGGCAAGTTATGGAAGTTACAGATCGTGAGACATGAACCCAAGATCCCTGTTGAGACCGTCCTCATGTGTGCGGAACTTGGCTATCAGTCTCTGCTCAGCAACTCTGCACTGTCATGTGTCGTGAAGGCTGCCTTGGAGAACGTTTACCCAAAGATCAGAGGCCGAATGCCCATGACCACTGAAATGCTCACCAACAGGAAGGGAACAGTCTTGCCTGGTGATTATTGAGCGATGTTCATTCATCCGTTGTCGTAGCGTCTGCATGGTCTCCCCAGTGTGCCATGCTTCGGGACATCCTTTCCTGCAGCGTATCAGGTAGACAACGTTGGCCGAGTTGCAAGAGTATGTGCCGTGTACCTGGTGGATGGTATTCTCATGTGAGATGATGGTATCCATGTCGATGATCCGGCATGTCTTGCAGAGGTTGCTGTGGCAGGGTTGTGTGGTGTTGTGGTCACTGTTCTCCTGAAGGCTGGGTAGTTTGCTGCGAACAATGGTCTGTTTGAGGTTGTGCGGTAGTTTGAAGGCAACAAGTGGGGGTGAGGGGATGGCCCTGGCGAGATGTTCGTCTTCATCAACGATGTGTTAAAGACTCCAGAGAAGATGTCGTAACTTCTCCACTCCGGGAAAGTATTGGACGACGAAGGTTACTCTGTCCCCTCTGTCCTGTGTTTGTCTTCTGATGGTCTTGAACAAGACTTCTTCACCACACAGGACCTTCAACCGATGCTATACACTAGATACATCAATGACATTTTCTTCCTTTGGACTCATGGGGAACAATCACTGAAACAACTATATGATGACATCAACAAATTCCACCCCACCATCAGACTCACCATGGACTATTCTCCGGAATCGGTTGCATTCTTGGACACACGCATCTCCAACAAGGACGGTCATCTCAGCACCTCACTGTACCGCAAGCCCACAGATAACCTCACGATGCTCCACTTCTCCAGCTTCCACCCTAAACACGTTAAAGAAGCCATCCCCTACGGACAAGCCCTTCTTATACACAGGATCTGCTCAGATGAGGAGGACTGCAACAGACACCTCCAGACACTGAAAGATGCCCTCATAAGAACAGGATATGGCGCTCAACTCATCGATCGACAGTTCCGACGTGCCACAGCATAAAACCGCACCAACCTCCTCAGAAGACAAACACAGGACACAGTGGACAGAGTACCCTTCGTCGTCCAGTGCTTTCCCGGAGCGGAGAAGCTATGACATCTCCTCCAGAGTCTTCAACATGTCATTGATGAAGACAAACTTCTTGCCAAGGCCATCCCCACACCCCCACTTCTTGCCTTCAAACAATCGCACAACCTCAAACAGACCATTGTCCATAGCAAACTACCCAGCTTTCAGGAGAACAGTGACCACAACACCACACAACCCTGCCACAGCAACCTCTGCAAGACATGCCGGATCATCGACATGGATACCATCATCACACGTGAGAACACCATCCACCAGGTACACGGCACATACTCTTGCAACTCAGCCAGTGTTGACTACCTAATTTGCTGCAGGAAAGGATGCCCGAAGCATGGTACACTGGGGAGACCATGCAGACGCTACGACAACGGATGAATGAACATCGCTTAACAATCACCAGGCAAGAGTGTTCCCTTCCTGTTGGCGAACACTTCAGCGGTCACGGGCATTCGGCCTCTGATCTCCGGGTAAATGTTCTCCAAGGCAGCCTTCACGACACACGACAGCGCAGAGTTGCTGAGCAGAGACTGATAGCCAAGTTCCGCACACATGAGGACGGCCTCAACCGGGATCTTGGATTCATGTTGCACTATCTGTAATCCCCATGGCTTGCCTGGGCTTGTAAAATCTCACTTACTGTCCTGTCTGGAGACAATACACATCTCTTTAATCTATGCTAATGTTATCTCCACTCACATTGTAGAGATGTGTAGATGTGTAGAGTATCGGGCTAACGGGAGGACTTTGAATAGTGTGGATGAGCAGAGGGATCTAGGTGTATGTGTACATAGATCCCTGAAAGTTGGGAATCAAGTAGATAAGGTTGTTAAGAAGGCATACGGTGTCTTGGCGTTTATCGGTAGGGGGATTGAATTTAGGAGTCGCAGCGTTATGTTGCAACTGTACACAACTCTGGTGCGGCCGCACTTGGAGTACTGTGTGCAGTTCTGGTCCCCACATTACAGGAAGGATGTGGAGGCTTTGGAGAGGGTGCAGAGGAGGTTTACCAGGATGTTGCCTGGTATGGAGGGGAGATCCTATGAGGAGAGACTGAGAGATTTGGGGTTGTTTTCACTGGAAAGAAGGCGGCTAAGAGGGGATCTTATTGAAACATATAAGATGATTAGAGGTTTAGATAGGGTGGACAGTGATAGCCTTTTTCCTAGGATGGAGAAAGCTAGCACGAGGGGGCACGGCTTTAAATTAAGGGGGGGTAGTTATAGGACTGATGTCAGGGGTAGGTTCTTTACCCAGAGGGTGGTGAGGGACTGGAATGCCCTGCCAGCTGCAGTTGTACATGCGCCTAGTTTGGGGGCATTTAAGAAATCTGTGGATAGGTTTATGGATGAAATGGGATTGGTTTAGATTAGTGGGTTAGTGTTGTTTTTTTTTAAAAGCTGGTCGGCGCAACATCGTGGGCCGAAGGGCCTGTTCTGCGCTGTAATGTTCTATGTTCTATGTTCTATGTTCTATTGTCTGCATCTTTAAGACTTGACTAGCAGGTTAGCTGTAAAGACTTGCATTCGAATCAGTATTCTGTAAACTGTGTGTGACTTTATATGCCCTTCTCTGATCAGAACCTTCCACACACCTGATGAAGGAACACCGTTTCCAAAAGTTTGTGGGATTACTATCAATTAAGCTGGTTGGACTCTAACCTGGTGTTGTGAGACTTCTTACTCTGTAGGTAAAACCAGGCTTCTCGTAGCTGGAGATCAGGTAGGCCTGCACATTTCCAATATGTGAAACAAAGGTATTTCTTGGTTTTCCCTGTAGACAAGCCTTCATGCTTAAAGTTCAGATCAAGTCATCCATCCTCTTTAGTGTGTGTCTTTTGGGTCAGTTATCTCACCATTCCTCCCATGCTGCATGAAATCTGTATAAGCCAATCTTCACCTCACCTCCAACGCCACCCTCTTCCCTATTTCCTTCACAGTGGTTGGAGCTCTTGAATTTCTACATAACATCTACAGTGAAGGTAGTCCAATGCTTGTGACTATGATCATTTGTACTAAAAGATATGTCAATGTTGTTTTGATCCCAAAGGAAGGAGCCATATTTGAAGCAAGCCTCATCAGCACTGTCTAGAATCAGGAAGAGGAGAAACATTTGCTTTCAGGATATAGTTAATGCTGATAATTGTCCATTGTCTATTCCTTGCTTCTTGGAGAACATGATGATGGGCCTTTCCTTCCAGTAACTGCTCAAACACCTCAAAGGTCACTGAGTTGACCATCTGGTGTGGGACTGGAGTCATATGTCAGCCAGGCTGGCAGGATCCCAGCCCCGAAGGACAGCAATGAACCAGTTAGGTGTTTGTACAAAAATATGTACTTGTTAATGGAGCTACCCCACAAACTCATTACATTTGTTTTACAATTTGGAATTTGAACACATGAGCCCCGGATTGATTAGCTCCTAATTTTCTGTCTCAGGAGGGCTTTGAAAGAAATATTCTCAGAATGTGAGCATTATTGGCAAGATCAGCATCCATAGTTATCCTGAGAAGGGATCATCTGGTGGCTTGCTGAGCCATTCCGAGGGCACATTAGAGTGAAACACATTGAGGTGGCAGTGAAGTTATGCACAGACCAGTCCAAGTAAGGACACAGCTTTCCTTCCATGAAGAACATTGGTGAACCAGCCAGTGTCTTATTTTCCAATCTTTTACCTCTTGCTGTTGGAGAAGAGTCACATCATCCACAATTCTCCCAGCTCTGCATTCACTTAGGGCAGCTAGTCGCTATCAGACAATGAAAATAGATTTGAAAAGTACCTTTAGACTCGTAGTAAACCACTCCAGCAAAGTGAACGATGCCAAACACAGTGCTATGAGAGCTGACAGGAGGGATATAGGTCATATTCTTGCCATGATGATTATTCAGCTTGTTTATCAACGTGGTGTCAGTACCCTGTGGAAAAGAAAAGATTTGGATTCATGTAGCCACTTACAAGACCTCAAGATTTTTCAGAGTCCTTTTCAGTCAATGGAGTACTTTTCCAAAGTGCAGTTGCTATTGTATTGTAGGAAATACAGCTGCATAGCAAGATCCCACAAGCAGCAACGTGATAATGACCTGATCATCAGTTACTTAACGATGTTGAATATCAATCGGGACACCAAGCAGAATTTCCGGCACTCACAGAATCAACGAATCATAGAACAGAATAGCATGAAGCCATTCAGCCCATCAAGTGTTGTATCGCTGTGTTAGTTCTTTCAAAGAGAAATTCAGTTAGTCCCACTCCCCCCTCTTTCCCTCTATCACCAAATTATTTCTCCTTTAATTACTTATCCAATTCCTTTTTGACGACTGTCCTTAAATCTACATCCCTATCAGGGAGTGCATTCCAAATCCTAAACACTCATTTGTTGAGTTGGAAAGATTTTCCTCATTTCACCTCAGGTTCTTTTGTTGTTACCTCAAGTGATCTTTCAGCCAGTAGAAACAGTTTCTCTTTAGTAATCTATCAAAACTTATTCTGACTCTAAACAAGCTGTGTATAACCTTCTCCTAGACTGTTGCACCCTAAGGAGAAAACATCACCAGTTTATCCATGGAGCTATAATCCCTCATCCATGGAAACATTTTTGTTTAAATCTCTCCAAAGCTTTCATGTCCTTCCTAAAGTATGGTGCCCACTCAGCCCCACTCAACCCTGGAACACCTGGATAACAAAGGCACCGATGTCAGACTTTTACTTATTGACTACAGCTCAGCTTCAACACCATTATTCCTACAAAACCCACCTCCAAACTCCATGACCTGGGTCTCAGCTACTCCCTCTGTGAGTAGATCTGAGACTTCCAAATCTACAGACCTCAATCAGTAAGGATAGGTAACAATATCTCCTGCACGATCATCCTCAGCATCGGTGCCCCATAAGACTGTATTCTCAACCTCTTACTAGGCTCCTTATACACCAATGACTGTGGCCCAATTCCCCTGCAACTCAATTTTCAAGTTGCTGATGACACCACCATAGTGGATTGGATCTCAAAACAATGATGAGAGGGAGTACAGGAAAAAAAATAGAGAGTCTGGTGAACTGGTGCGATGATAATAATCTCTCCCTCAATATCAACGAAATGAAGGAGATAGTCATTGATTCAGGAAGCATAGTGGAGGACATGCCCTTGTCTACATCAACAGGGATGAAGCGGAAATGGTTGAGAGCTTCAAGTTTCTAGGTGTCCAGATCACCAACAACTTGTCCTGGTCCCTCCATGCTGATGCTATAGTTAAGAAAGCCTCTACTTTCTCAGGAGCTAAGAAAATTTGGCGTGTCTGTTACGACTCTCACTGACTTTTACAGATGCACCATAGAAAGCATTCTTTCTGCTTGTATCACAGCTTTGTATAGCTCCTGCTCTGATCAAGACCAAAGGGTTGTGAACGAAGTCCAGACCAATTGCAAACTCGTCACCCATCCATTGACTCTGTCTACATTTCCCACCACCTTGGAAAAGCAGCCAGCATAATCAAGGACACCATGCATCCTGGATATTCTCTTCTCTACCTTTTTCCGTAGGGACAAAGATACAAAAGTCTGAGGACATATACGAATCAACTCAAGAACAGCTTCTTCCCTGCTGCCATCAGACTTTTGAATGGACCTACCTCATATTAAGTTGATCTTTCTTTACATCCTAGCTATGACTATAACACTACATTCTGCACTATCTCTTTTCCTTTTATATGTACGTTACATTTTGTCTGTAAAGCATGCAAGAAACAATATATTTTATTATATACTAATACATATGACAATAATAAATCATATGAAATCATACAATACTGCAGCTGGGGCCTGACTAGTGTTTTATAAAGGTACAGCATAATGTCCTGGCTTTTATACTGTGTGCCTCTATCAATATCAGAATCCAGAAGTCTTGTTAAGCTTTTCTTCCACCTTCAGTGATATGTGCGCAGACACTCCCAGGTTTATTTATTCTTGTACACCCTTTAAAATTGCCGATGTCTCTGTTCATTCTTTATACCAAATGTTATCACCTTTCACCTTCTGCACTGAGTTTCATCTGATGTGTCCACTAGCCTGTCTGTTCTCTAAATCTTAATACCTTTCTCACTGCTGACTGCACTTTCAAGTTTCGCATCATCTGTAAATTTCATAATTATGTCTTGTATAGTCCCCAAGTCCAAATCATAAATGCATGCATTCTTCAAAAGAGTGCCTTGGGATTCTTAAAGTTCCACAAGTAAGGATCTCATTTGGAAGATAGTATTTCCAACAGTGCAGCTGCCCCTCAATACTGCACTCCAGTGTCAGCCTTGAATTTGTCCTTAAATCTCTGGAGTGGGCTTTGAACCTACAACCTTTGAATCATAGACAAGAGCACTAGAAAACTATCAAGGGTGACACATTGGAGAAACCCACATTCATACACACTGGCATTAATGATATAGGCAGATTGTCATTGAGTGAGTGAAAACTCTCTGTGGATATTGTTCAGTAGGTTGATAGACAAAGCTTTTATTGCTGCCCAGGACCTGGAGAAATCCAATCAATGTGTAAAAGCTAGCTGCGTACATACGAACATCATACAAATTAGGAGTGGGAGTAGGCCATTTGGCCCTTCCAGCCTGTTCTATCATTCAATAAGATCATAGTTGTTCTGATTGTAACCTCAACCCCACATTCCTGCCTACCCCCAATAACCTTTCACCCACTTGTTGATCAAAAATTTATTCAGCTCTGCCTTAAAATTATTCAAAGACTCTGTTTCCACTGCCTTTTGAGGAAGAGAATTCCAGACACTCACAACCTTCAGTGAAAATGTTCACCCTCATCTCTGCTTTCAATGAGTGACCCCTTATTTTTAAACAGTGATCCTTGGTTGTAGATTCTCCAACAAGAGGAAACATCCTCTCCACATCCATCCTGTCAATACCACTCAGAATTGTTTATGTTTCACTTAAGTTGCCCCTCAATCTTCTAAACTCCAGTGATACTGGCCTAGCCTCTCCAACCTTTCCTCATAAGACAAGCCACCCATTCCTGGTAATACTCAGTAAACCTCGTCTGAACTGCTCCCAATGCATTTAGCATCCTTCCTTAAATAAGGAGACTAATATTGTATTAGCTTTTCTAATTACTTGCTTTACCTGCATACTAACCTTTAGTGATTCATACATTAGGACACATAGATCTCTCTGCATCTCAAAGCTGTGCAATCTCTCATCATTTAAACAACATGCTTCTTTTTATTTTTCCGAAATGGATCATTTCACATTTTCCCATATTATATTTGCCAGAACTTTGCCCATTCACATGACCTGTCTATATTCCTTTGCAGACTCCCTATGTTGTCTTCACAATTTATTTCCTATCTATTTCTGTGTCATCAGCAAATTTCACAACCATACCTTCAATCCTTTCATCAAATAATTTATATAAATTGTAGACAGTTGTGGTCATAGCACTGATCCCTGTGGCACACCATTTATTACATCCAAAGGAGACCCATTTATGCCTACTCTGTTTCCTGTTAGCTAACGAATCTCAATTCATGCTGCTTATACCATGAGCATTTATTTCCCACAATCACTGTTGATGTGGCAACTTATCAAATGCCTTCTGGAAATCTGAGTACATCCAGTCATTTATCCTCAGCATTTGTTAATTGACAAAGAAAACTCAAAGAATTTCTTATATTTTTTATGTCTGAATGAAATGAGGTTGTGCTATAGTGAGACAAATGGCCCCCAGTATTCTGGCACTGCTGAATCTTCAGAGCAACATCTAGAAGTACAGCTACCCTCACCACACAGTGAGCTTGGTAAAGTTGTTTAAAGGAAAGGGAGGTATATTAATGAATGATGAGACTGATAGCCTTTCAAACAACAATCTGTGCTCCACTCTGAGGATGAAATGATATTGTTTAGTTGGATTATAAATCTCTCATCTCTCATTCTCAGGATTTTGATTTGTTTAATCTGTTACTCTCTCCTGTTCTCTAGTGGTGATCAATGGCAGCACGTGTAGTGACTGGGGCAAATTTGATTGTAATTTGAAAGAAAATGTCCTCCCCTTGGCTCTTACTGGTGATCTGCTGGAGTTGATTGAACACCCATAAGAAAACACCTGAGATGTTATTCCATTGATTTGAAAAGGGTGGAAATCTGGGCAGCATTTAGAGCAGGTGGGTGTGGCAGATTCTAGGGTGGGCAGGTTTCTGTGGGTGTTTTTGGCAGGGGCAATTTCTATTGCAGGCATGTTCTACAGCATGTGGGTCATTTCATGGCTGGGTTCTTTGGCTGCTGGTTTCTTTAGTTTCGGGATCAGACTATTTCTATGACTGGCAGGTTCTAGAACATGAGACTTACCTGTTGGGCCGTTCTCTGACTGTTGGGTTCTGGAGCGGTCAGGTTCTGTAGCAGATGGGTTCCACAGTAATTGTGTGAGCTGTCAACTATTTCCACAGCTCAGGTAGGGTTGCCTCCCTTCAAAGTGTCTCTCTATGTGAATTGTGTTTTAAGTTAACTTAGGAACATAGGATTCAGGAGCAGGAGTAGGCCACTCAGTCCTTTTAGCGTTCCTTCTGCCATTCAATAAGATCATATCTGATCAAGCTGTGGTCTCAGTTCAACCTTCCTTGACCTTCATGGCCCTTGATTCCTTTGTTTATCAAAAATCTATCTAACTTGGCCTTGAGTAACTTCAGTGACCCAATCTCCACTGCTCTCTAGGAAAGAGAACACCTAACCACCCTCTGACAGAAACAAAGTTCTCCTCATCTCTGATTTGAAAGATAAACCTCTTATTCTGAAATTATGTCCCTTAATTTTATGGGTGTCAGTTAGCTCAGTTGGCTAGATTGTTGGTGTGTGATGGAGAGTGATGAAAGGTTCAATTCCTATATTGGCTATGGTAATTCATAGACACCTGTCATCTCACTTTGCCCCATACTATTGGAATATGCATCTCAAGCTATACATAACCAATTGCCTTTCTGTCTCTCCAATGAAGAGAGATACCTATAGTATGTGTAACAGGAATGAATAACCTCCCCTTAGTCTCCACAAGAGGGAACATCTTTCGGGTAACAGCAGAGGGGCCAGTAGGGTAGCTTACATTTGGGAATTTGCTCTCTTCGTCAATGAGGGAGATGATGTTCATTGGCTTGACCGCAAGTGTATCTAGTGTCTTCTGGTTATCGATGAATTCAATGTGTCGCCAGTCAATGTTCTCCTGAATGTATTCCTCCTGCTCCTGTTTGAAGATGCACTTCACGAAAAATTGCTGCAAGTGCTCATTGGCAAAGTTAATGCACAGCTGCTCAAAGCTGAAAAGAAGGGACATTATCTGTGAGAAAGCAACAGTGACCATCATTATTATTATTACCCAGCATCCATCAGCAAGATCTATGCCAGTACCCAAAGATGGAACTGGTTTCAGAACTGAAGATCGCAAGAAGTGTTGTAAATCATTAAAGAATCTGAAGAGCACGTCATGCTAGCTGGCACTAGGCTGGAATCTCTTCTTTCATCTATCTCTAACCCCAGGAAGTCCAGCCTAACATAAAGATACTGAGTGTCTTCACTCTCGGTAGCCAGTAGACAAAGTAATGGATATGATACATCACTTTGACCTCTCAATCTTGGATTGAAATTAAATTGTCCCATTGCAGTTAACTGCCAAAAACCACTGTCCTCATCCGCAGCCGGAATTCTCTGGTGCCACTGAAAGTGAATGGAGTTTTGACTGGAACACAAAATTCTCTGTTCTCACTCGCACTGGGGGAGCGGGGGCACAACCGAGAGCAAGGAATCCTGTCCAACACCTCAGAGGTTGAAATGTCCTGACTGAACTCGCCATTCTCCAGAAGGCTGTAAGAAAACAATAGGATTTGTGGTTTGGATGGATGCCTGGCTGAACTGATAAGGCTCTCACGCTCGGGGCAGGAGGTTCTGAGTTCAAACTCCACTCCAGAGACTTGAGCACAAAGTCCAAGCCAACGCACCCACTGTAGTACTAAGGGAGTAATGCACTATAGGAAGTGCAGTCTCTTGAATGTGATGTTAACCTGTCAGCCTTGTCAGGTGCATAAAAAAAATCCCATGGCACATTTTGATGAGAAGAAGGGAAATTCCCCCAGAATCCTGACAAATGTTCATCTCTCAATCAAAATCATTCAAGTATTACCTGGTCATTATCTCATTGCTGTTTGCGGGATCTTGCCTACGTAAAGTGGCTGCTGAGTTTCCTATATTACAACCAAGATTATATTCCCCGTTGGTTGTGAAATGCATTGGGACACTCAGAGGACATGAAGAAAGACTGTGGGCAGCGAAATGTTGTCTTTTTTGACAAAGTGACAGTTTGGGCAGGTAAAATGGAATGTAGCCCACCAGCTGTGCCGCCGACTTTTCCAGCCACAGGGCAGGGTCAATCGAGCGTGGAAGTTGCGCTGACCTAAAAGCCATTTTGGGTCTCCCGCTCGATTCTCTGCCCCCTTTGTCTTTCCCACTTCTGAGAAAGAGGGCAGAAAGTCTGCCCCCTAGGTAAATGCAGGTATTTTATTTTCCACAATGGAGCAGGTCCCCTTAATAAAACCCTTCTGTCAAGCTAATTCCTCTTCTTGTTGCTAGGTATTCTATTGCACTGCAGGTGCAATAGAAATTTCTATTTGGCAAAGGTTTAGCCCAGTTGGTCATCAGAGTGTGGGCCATTATGCAAGCTCACTGCCAAGGATGTGCAGTGGTATTGGGGAACAGAACAAGAAACAGCACTCACCAAATTCAACCAGCCAATGTTGAATGCCAGTGTTGAACTCACAGAATCATAGAATTATAGAATCCCTACAGTGCAGAAAGAGGCTATTCATCCCATTAACCCCACACTGACAACAATCTCATCCAGGCCCTAAGCCCATAACTGCACAGGTATACCCTATTAGTCCCCTTGACACCAAGGGGCAAGTTTAGCATGGCCAATCAACCTAACTCGCTCATCTTTGGACTGTGGGAAGAAACGAGAGCAGTGGGAGGAAACCCACACAGACACAGGGAGAACATGCAAACTCCACACAGACAGTCACCCAAGGCTAGTGATATTATCTGGATGTGACATACAGGCAAGGAAAACAGATGTACTTCACTGACATGCTGTTGAGTGCAGCATTCCCCATGTAGAAAGTTGAGGATGCTACAACAGAGTATGAAATCTTCCAGTTTGTTTTCTATTCATTCATGGGATGTGTGCATCGTTGACTGGGCCAGCTTTTAGAATCATAGAAAAACTACAGCACAAACAGGCCCTTCGGCCCACAAGTTGCGCCGATCTTATCGCTACCTACTAGGCTTACCTATAACCCTCAATCCTATTAAGTCCCATGTACTCATCCAGAAGTCTCTTAAAAAGACCCTATCGAATTTGCCTCCACCACCACCGACGGCAGCCGATTCCACTCACCCACCACTCTCTGAGTGAAAAGCCTACCCCAATATCTCCTCTGTCCGTTAAACCTGTGACCTCTCGTGGCAACCATTTCAGCCCTGGGGAAAGCCTCTGAGAGCCCACCTGATCAATACCTCTCATCATCTTATACACCTCTGTCAGGTCCCCTCTCATTATCTCTCTAAGGAGAAAAGATCGAGCTCTCTCAACCTATCCTCATAAGGCATGCCACCCAATCCAGGTAACATCCTTGTAAATCTCCTCTGCACCCTTTCAATGGCTTCCATATCCTTCCTGTAATGAGGCGACCAGAACTGAGCATGGTACTCCAAGTGGGGTCTGACCAGGGTCTTATAAAGCTGCAGCATTATCCTCCGACTCCTAAGCTCAATTCCTCGATTGATGAAGGCCAGTACACCATATGCCTTCTTAACCACATCCTCTACCTGCGAAGCCGATTTGAGAGTCCTTTGAACCTGGACCCCAAGACCCTTCTGATCTTCCACACTGCTAAGAGTCTTACCCTTAATATTATATTCCTTCATCCCAATGGACCTGCCAAAATGTACCACTACACATTTATCCAGGTTGAAGTCCATTCTGCCACTTCTCCGCCCAGTCTTGCATCCTATCTATGACACGCTGCAACTTCTGACATCCCTTCAAACTATCCACAACACCTCCTTTATGTCATCAGCAAACCTACCAACCCATCCCTGCACTTCCTCATCCAGGTCATTTATGAAAATAACAAACAGCAAGGGTCCCAGAACAGATCCCTGGGGCACTCCACTGGTGACCGACCTCTGTGCAGAAAAAGACCCATCCACAACCATTCTCTGCCTTCTGCAGGCAAGCCAGTTCTGGATCCACAAAGCAACATCCCCTTGGATCCCATGCCCCCTCACTTTCTCAATAAGCTTTGCATGTGGGACCTTATCAAATGCCTTGCTGAAGTCCATATAAACCACATCCACTGCTCCTCCTTCGTCAATGTGTTTAGTCACATTTTCAAAAAACTCAACCAGGCTCATGAGACATGATCTGCCTTTAACAAAGCTGTGCTGACTACTTTTGATCATACTATACTTCTCTAAATGTTCATAAATCCTGTCTCTCAGGATCTTCTCCATCAACTTACCAACCACTGATGTTAGATTCACTGGTCGATAATTTCCTGGGGTACATCTATTCCCTTTCTTGAATATAGGAACCACATCCGCAATCCTCCAATCCTCCAGAACCTCTCCTGTCTCCATCAATGATGCAAAGATCATCGCCAGAGGCTCTGCAATCTCTTCCCTTGCCTCCCACAGTAACCTGGGGTACATCTCACCCGGTCCTGGCGACTTACCTATCTTGATGCTATTCAAAAGCTCCAACACATCCTCTTTCTTAATGTCAACACACTCAAGCTTTTCAGTCCGCAGCAAACCTGCACTACAGCCACCAAGATCTTTTTCCACCATGAATACCAAAGTAAAGTATTCATTAAGCATCTCTGCTATTTCTACCGGTTCTATGCAAACTTTCCCACCGTCACATTTTATAGGTCCTATTCCTTCGCATCTCATCCTTTTACTCTTCACATACTTGTAGAACGGCTTAGGGTTTTCCTTAATCTTACCTGCCAAGGCCTTCTCATGACCCCTTCTGGCTCTCCTAATTTCCTTCTTAAGTTCCTTCCTACAAGCCATATACTCCTCTAGATCCCTAACGTTACCTAGCTCCCTGAACCTTTTGTACACTTTTCTTTTCTTTTTGACTAAATTTGTTACAACTTTCGTGCACCATAGTTCCTGTAACCTGCCATAACCTCCCTGTCTCATCAGAACATTGTCATGCAGAGCTCCAGACAAACATTCCTTGAAAATCTGCCACCTTACTTCGGTACATTTCCCCGAGAAGACCTCCTTCCAATTTACGTCTCTAATTTCCTGCGTGATGGCTTCATATTTCCCCTTACTCCAGATAAACACTTTCCTAGCTTGCCTGATCCTATCTCTCTCCAATGCTAATGTAAAGGAGGTAGATTTATGATCACTATCCCCAAAATGCCCTCCCACTGAGAGATCTAATACCTGTCCAGGTTCATTAGCCAATACCAGGTCGAGTACAGCCTCTCCTCTTGTAGGCTTATCCACATACTGACCCTCCTGAACACGCCTAACAAACTCCTCTCCATCCAAACCCCTTACCCTTTTATTGCCCATCCCTGAGGGTATTTAAGAGTCAACCATACTGCTGTGGGTCCGGAGTCACACGTGGACCAGACTAGGTAAGCACGGCAGATTTCCTTTCCTAAAGGACATTAGTGAACCAGATGGATTTTTACAACAATTGACAATGGTTACATGGTCATCATTATACTTCTACTTCCAGATTTTCATCAAATTCAAATTTAATCACCTGCTGTGGTGGGAGTCAAATGCGACTCTCGATTATTAGCTCAGGGACAATATCACTATGCTATTGCCTCCCCACTATGAAGTAGCAGCTCGACATGTTGTGAAAGTCATCAGCTGACAGAGACATGGACCAGACAGACAAGTGCCTCGATCAAATCAAACAACCTACCCAACGAGATGCAACTCTCCAAATGCTGCAGAACCAGTGATGAAAGGGGGCCTGACAACATCTGTGATTACAAGAACATGTTGGGGACACATAGATGAATTGACAGCCCATTATAGCATCTTATACAAAGAAAATAGCGTCAGCACCATGAAGGAGAGGAGAGGAGAGATGTTGAAGCACATCCATGCAAGTGATCAAGGAATTTACTTTATTCAGAGAAAGGCAAGAGAAGTGCTCTATTGGCCAAACATGAGCATTGAAACTGAACTCAGTGTGGTGCAAATACCAAGCTAAACAAGCTGGATAACAATTGATGATTCATAACATCCCAGTTAGACACTGGATGAAATTGGAAGTGGACTATTCACTTTGTTAGAAATTGATTATCTTGTCAGCGTCGACTACTTTTCTGACTACTGGAAGGTAGGCCAACTAACTTTAACGATGACAGGAGTTATAGTAGAATGCTTGAAAGCACACATCAGTTGGTATGACATTCCAGACATTGTGATCAGTGACAATGGCCCTCAGTTCACAAATGAAGAACTCAGCTGATTCACAAAGGATTGGGAAATTCAGTACTACACACCCATCTTTGCACTATCATCAGTTGATGGAAAGGCAGAGGCAACAGTGAAAACCCACCAAAGGATTCATCAAGGAATCAAACAAATGTGGCACTGACATATACAAAGCAATCCTATAGTAGAGAAACACACTGACTGCAGGCGTGGAAAATAGTCCTGTCCAGAGACTACTATCACATGCAAACTACTCTGCCAACAGCAAAACAGCTGCTGAAACCAGAAGTGGTAACAGGTGGGACTGAAAATATCAAGGTGAAACAGCAGAGAGACAAATTTCATTTTGACAAGACTGCCAAATTATTGCCTGAGTTGAACATTGGAGACTCAATCAGGATGCAAAATTTTAACCCTCTCAACAGGAGTCAGCCCATGTGAAAACTTGCCACACGCATAAAGAAATTGTCCTCTTGATTGTACACAGTGGAAGTGAACAACCAAACAACCAAATGTATCACTGGAACCACAGACCTATCCAATAACTAGTGAAGCTGTTCTTTCACAGCAGTCAGGGAGAAGGGATCTCACCAACTGAGTACACAACTACTACCAATCCCAGAGGTCTACATGTTCCCAACAACCACAGTGGAGCAACAGCAATCACCAAGGCAACAAGGACCACAAAAACGACACTCTCAGGCCCAGGAACATCCCCCAAACAAATAGTCAATGTCAGTGCAAAAGCATTCCATTAAGAGACCTACACATTTAAAGACTATGGGGTTGATCCTACCAAAAACATTCTAAGTTCAGGACAGGTGGGAAAACGGGAGAGTTTCTGCTCCACTTTTTGGGCGAGTTCAAATCCAGTATCTTATCCACTCAGCGCAGCAAAAATGACTTAAACCATTCCTTGCCTGTATGGGAAGGGTGAGGGGCTTAATTCACCAGCAAGCCTCCAGCAGCAAAAGGCACCATTGTACATGTGCAGATGTCTGTGGCGGCACATGTGCAATCGCAACCAGCAGAGGCCTGACAGGTCTGAGAGAGATACTTGTCAGGCTTCTGCTGGTGTAGCCAGTGAGACTGACACATTTGGCATGCCATAGCCATGTGACTTCACCATGAGGCAAGCCACTGTAGGTTGTCCTTTCAATAAAGTCTCTCACTGATAGAAGACGCTGGAGAGGTATAGCTGTCCTTATGCATGAATCAAAACATAAAACTAAGTAAATGTCTGCCTCAAGTCAAATATTGAAAAGAGATTAGATACCTGTTTGAATTGAAGTTCTCAAAACCAAAGATATCCAGTAACCCGATCGAACTGTAAACTTTTCCCAGATTGTCGGTAGAGAGTTTGTTAATCACGGTGTTAATTTTATCCACAATCCACACGAAGAGATGGTCATATATCCCCTAATTAAAACGATCAGATGCTTTGTTATACTAAAGATGCATTTGGAGGTTGCAAGGGAAAAGACTATATACTAAATACATTGGTTGGTTGGCACCTCAGCATGAACACATGGCAAGATAATTCCCATTCCTAGCAATGGGTTCTGGTCATGGCAACAGGAGGAAGTTGGGATGGAATCAGGAAAATCCACCCTTTGAAGTCCACATTAAGAAAAGTAATTGGTTGTAGTGAGGGTAGTGGTAGGGACTATAGAATACCATCATTCTCTGGTTTAAGAATGACTAAACTCTGGACCAGATGGTTTTCGTCTCAGAGTTTTAATGGAAGAATATTATAGATGACCGAACAATAACTTTTCAAAATTCTTTCAGTTTGGGAGTTTTTCTTTTAGACTGGAAAATTGCATACATCACTCAGCTATTCAAAGAAATTAGAGATGGAGTCCAGGGAATTACAAGCCAATTAGTCTAACAGCTATTGTCAGGAAATTACTAAAGTTTGTAATTAAGGATAAAGTGACTCAACGCCTTGAAAATATTCAGCTGATCAGAGAGACGCAGCATTGATTTATAAAGGGCAGGTCATGTTTGATAACCATGATTGAATTTTTTGAAGAAATGATTAAAATGGTGGATAGGACAATGATGATTAGTTATATGGATGTCCAGAAGGCATTTGCTAAAGTTCCCCATAAGAGACTGTTAAGTGAAGTTGAAGCTTGCGAAATTGAGGCAAATTACTGATCTGGTTCGGAAACTGACTATTTTTTTAAACTTATTTTTTCATGGAATGGGGGAGTTTGCTGGCAAGAGCAGCATTCATTGCCTATTACTAATTGCCCTTGAACTGAGTGACGTGCTAGACCATTTCAGAGAGGCAGTTAAGAGTCAACCACATTATTGTGGATCTAGAGTCACATGTAGGCTAGACATGGGAAGGGTGGCAAACTTTTTCCTCCAGCAGGACATTAGTGAATCCAATGGGTTTTTACAATAATGATTGATGAAAGTTTCATGCTCACCGTTACTGAGACTAGCTTTCAATTAATTGATTTAAATTAAATCAGCTGGTTCAACCTTACATCGTGAAAAGTCTGACAACACCAGGTTTTAGTCCAACCTATTTATTTGATAATATAATATTTGATAATATATAATATGAGTATATTATCAAATAAATAGGTTGGACTAAAACCTGGTGTTGTCAGACTTTTCACTGTGTTTACGCCAGTCCAACGCCGGCATACCCACATCATGTCAACCTTACATCACCAGAGGATTACTAGTCCAGAGGTATTACCAAACCACCACCATCTTCCCCCTGAACAACTGGAGGCAGAGAGTAGGGGTAACTGGGAGGTGCTCTTATCAGCAGGATGTGACAAAGTGGTGTCCTGCAGAGATCTGCGTTAGGGTCTCAAGTATTCCCTGTACTTGTTAGCAAATTAGGGAGCCACATCACTAGGTCTGCTGAATGACACATAGGCAGACAGCTGGCCAGCATTGGAGATGGCAACATAAAATTTATTGATTAAGTCAATAGGCAAAAACTGTGGGGAATGGGTTTCAATCCAGGCACATATGAGATCCTTCACTTTGGAACAAAGGAGGAAGAATGGAATATTATCTAAATGGTGGAAAGGTAGAATTGCTGGAGATCCAAAGAGTCTCGACTGTCAAGGTACACAGAACATTAAAATGTCGTCAGTAAATACAGAAAGTAATCAAAAAGGCTCATGGACTGCTGGCTTTATATCTAGAGGACTGGATCACAAAGGAGCAGGAGTCATGATTCCCTGGTCAGACCCACACTTGGAGTTACCGGGAGCAGTTCTGCACACCACACCTTAGAAGGTTATATTGGCCTCAGTGGCTGCGCACCTTAGATTTACCAGAATGTTAACATCAGGGGTAGGACATGGGGACATTATAGCCAGGAGCTTCAGGAATGAAAGGAGGAAATACATTTATGCACAAAGAATGGTAGATACTTGGAACTGTCTTCCTGAAGTAGCAGCTGATGCGAGATTAATTGCTGACTTTAAATCTGCGAGTGGCAGGTTTCTGTTAACCAAAGGAACATGGAGCTAAGGGAGATTTAGGTTGCAGATCAGCCATGATCTAATTGAAGGGTGGAATATGTATCAGGGGTCAAGTAGCCCACTCCTGTTCCTGATTACTGTCCTAGAACCACTGGAAGTGTGCATGTGGCCACAAGTGGAGATGATGCAGCTGTCATTATAAAACAGCCAGCTTTCATTCAGTAAGAGTGGACGCATGGTTGGCCAGTGGATGTAGAATGTTGCTTTAGTAAGGAATCAACACTTCAGCATGGATATAGATTCCCCTAGATTCCCCTGGTTAGGGTTAATGTATTTATTTGGAACAATGACAATAACATTGACAGGTAAAGCTTATTCCTTTATTGTCTCACCTTCACCAATGCATCCCGGCTACCGGCTGCCTGTGCTTTGCTCACTGGGGTGGTTACACTCTCCCCTCTGATTACCATGGATTTATTGGTCATTGCTTTCTCCAGTTCCAGTGAGTTCACCTGCAGCATCGAGAGATACCAAGTTATTCACACACCTCAAAACAGGAAGGTAGCCCGTCAGTACACACTCAAAATGTAACGTCAGACCTCATCATTGACCCACGTCAGAAGAACGAGAGTGAATACTCCTGACATCAGCAAGCTGAGAGTTCACTAACGGGAGGGCTCAGGGGATTTCTCAAAATCAACCTCATTAAGCATTCAGATAGAGTCCTGACAGAATCTATCAGTGGGAAATGGGGAGAGGGGAGGGGACGGTGCAGGGATGTGCTGTAATGCACAAAAGCTGCTGCTGCTTCTTATATGACTGCTTGATGGTGGAAGTTCCAATTTATTTCATCACCTGGCTGACCAATTTCTGGTGCTGTTTTGGAAATTATTTGATAAAAACTCCAGAGAGGGATAGTAGGCCTGCTTGGGTCCCAGATCAACATTTCTACTTTATACTCTGCAGAGTATGAGCTGATGAACATTTGAGTCAATCAGTCAAGGTTGTGAGTACGGATAAGAAAGCAGTTGAATGATCTGAGAAGTTCGGTCAAGGTAAGGCTAGCCAGTATTTCACTACAACCACTTGATAAACATGCCACAGCGAGTAAGTAGCCTGTCTTCCTGATAAACTATGGCTTAATCCCATCCCACGTGGCTTCCCATTCTGCAGCTTGGCACATGATAACACTACCAAGGAAAACGATATCTGCTGTTGCATTGACATTTGAAAAGGCGAAGATTCTCGAGGTTGACCACAACCTGGGTTGCAGTCCTTACATCTCCTCAACATCCCAGAACTACTTCACTGACTACATTTTGATCAATATGTTCTCCTAGGCTGGCTTCTTCTGGGCGGCACGGTGGCACAGTAGTGGGTGGCATGGTGGTGGGCAACAGGCCAGGGGCCCGGGCTCAATTCCAGCCTCGGGTCACTGTCTGTGTGGAGTTTGCACATTCTCCCAATGTCTGCATGGGTTTCATCTGGGTGCACCTGTTTCCTCCCACAATCCAAAGATGTACGGGTTAGGTTGATTGGCCATGCTAAATTAACTCAGATTAGCAGGGTAAATATGTGGGGTTACGGGAAAATGGCCTGGGTGGAATTATGGTCAGTGCAGACCTGTTGGGCCGAATGGCCTTCTTCTGCACAGTAGGATTTCAATGGCTGTATGAATCTTGCTCATCTGAAGATGAAGGAGAAATTTCCCAGAGTATATTTGCTTCTTATTGGTGGTTGGAATGAGGGAAGATGCCGGATGAAGTGTTTAAGCAATGTGGCCATTGTGGTGTCCAACACCAGTCAGTCTTTGCTTGCCAACTAATTTGATGCTTTTGTGGAACAATTTGGCATTTAAAGGGATGGAGCAAACCCGGTCTCTAATTTCAGTCCATTGACTGCAATTGATTGCATTTCAAGGGACACTCTGGGACCAGCAAACATTCAGGATTGCTGGGGGAGAGCAGGGGAGAGGGACAGTGAAGTTGGGCAACTCTCTGACAATTGGAGCTAATTCCATTCCCTTTCTCCATTACCTTCCCATACCACAGCCCCAACATACCATAATTGACACTATTGACTCTGGAAACGCTGTCATTAAGTCCTGCGACTAATTTAATGGGGACAGTTTTATTTACCTCAAGCAACTTTGTTGCCATGGAGAGATGACTTGACTTCAAAAGTTCACAGCAATCCAAGTTATCGTACACAGCAGCTGTAAGGGAATAGCAGGTCAATACAGAATTGATATGGAGGAATTGTTCTCATTGTTAGAAGGATCAGGGACCAGAAGACACCGATTTAAGGTGATTGGCAAAAGGACCAACATGAGGAAAAATCTTTTCAAGCAGTGGGTAGTTAGTATCTGGAAGGCACCACCTGAGAGTGGAGGCAGATTCCATTATGATGTACCAAAGGGAATTAGATAAGTGTTTGAAGAGAAAAATTTGAAGGGCTATGAGGAAGGGCAGGCGAATGGGAATAACCAACTTTTTATTCTATGATTGTGTCTTAGTACCTTCAAGCCGTGACTTCTGCATTTAAGTAGACCCAAACCTAGTTGCGCCAGGCTTTTCTGCATTGGTTCATGTGGAGTTAAATTTCCAAATGCATCAGGAATGCAGTGTTCCCTGGCCATCTTCTTCAATCCAACTCCAAATACTTGAGCACAAGGTCCAGGTTGACAACGCAGTATTGAAAGCTTACATTAAATGTACAAGACAGTAACCCAACTGAGTCCATGCTAGTGATTACACTCTACGTGAGTCTCCTCCGACTCTAATGATCTCTTCCTACACTGTCTCCAAGATGAGATCTCATGGTGCACTGGGTGGCCTCCCTGTCCCTGAGACAGAAGCTCAGGTTCGAGTCCCACTTCAGGACTTAATGTCATAGGAAGGTGCACTCATTACTCAATAGGTTGTGTATTAAACTGCAAATCCTTCCAACACACATCAATGCCGAGTGGGAGGGATTCCTGGTTTGCCATGTGATGGAGAGAAATTGGAGCCTCTATCATCACTGACCATATCTCCAGACTACAACATGCCTGGAAGTATGAAACTCAGACTCGTTGGCTGGCTCAGTTGGCTGGGAGGCTGGTGTGGACCAGTTTGGTGCCAACAGCAGGGGGTTCGATTCCGTGTTCTGGTTTGAGTGGATTTGGGACCTGCCTCCTTGTCCTATCTGTGGTGAAGATCATGGCGCTGTGGGCAGAGAATTGAAGCCATTATTCCCTCCCCTCCAAGTGTAAGTTGATGCTATCTGTTTCATGTGGCAATCAGCTCCACAACTTTGTCAGCTATATGTTTGATAACTATCACTCAAGTATTCCCCCATTGAACTACATTAAACTACAAAACGGTTTCCACGTTCACCCTGTCAAGTTTGGTTTCTAGTTACATGGATCATTAAAAGTCATGAACAGGTGCAGAAAAGAAGCAAAAAAAGTTAATGGAGCACTAGCCTTGATATTTGGAAGACTAGAATACAAGGGGCTCGAAGTCAGTTTCAGCTATATAAAGCCTTGATAAGCCATACCTTGAGGTCTGGGAGCAGTTCAGGATGTTACACCTTAAGAAGAAGATACTGACAAAGATGAAGTGGGGTTGCGGGTTCAGACGGAGTCACCTCTGAAATGTAATCTGATGAAAATGTATGATAATTTTCTGACTATGACACCGCAGTGTGAAATGAGCGTACGGCAAATCCAAAACATTGGCATTAAGTGGTTTCACCAAGAATGATTATATGGATGGTTAGTGTGGGAAATTAAATTGTAACAGACATACAAAAGAGGGCATTCGGCTCAGGCTGCACTGTTGAAGCAACTTTTCCCTCTAGGACTTTATGAAGAGATTCATGAGATACAACTTGCCGATCCAGATAGCTGTCTATAGTTATGATTAGGTTAGTCGATGCACTAATCTGAATACATTGTGTGTTGCTCTCTCCAGTCTCACTTTTACCTTGGAAATGTAGGTTGCCCAAATGCAGAATGGTAGCCAATAGCTTGCTGATTTCCCATTGGTCATTGTCTGTGAACATCAAAATTTTCATGGCTGAGCAAATGTCAGCATAGTGTTTTACATCATCATGTCCATCACAACTTGTACAGTTACCCTGTAAAAACAAAGTCACATGTAACTGATCTTAAACATGATTGCCCCAATCAACCACCATACCATAAAGGAAATGGTGAGAGAATTTTGACCTCCCTATGAACTCCAACCGACCATTGGTGTCATTGGACCAACTGGGGAGTTCCATTTGAAAAATTGTGAGCATGCATTTCATACGATTTATGCTGAAGGAGTGCCTTGCTCTCCACATTTCATTAATCAAACTAGAGAAGAATCTGTCATCCTATTTACACTATCTGATTGTGGAAGAGTACTAATTAAATATCAGGTTAATTTCAGAGAAAAAGTGTTTAAACAGGAGATTAATTTTGGAGGAATCTTGTTTAAATAGGAGATTAATTTTGGAGGAATCCTATTTAAACAGAAGATTAATTTGGTGAAGCTCCTCTCTTTGAGTAAAAGGGTCAATTTGTTAATGGACCTATCAGTTTTTTAAATTCATTTAGAGTGTGTGGGCATCACAGACTAGACCAGCATTTATTGCCCGTTCCTAGTTGCCCTTGAGAAGGTGGTGGCGATCTGCCACCTTGAATCGCTACATTCCCTGAGGTGAAGGTACACTCATTGCACTGTTAGGAAGGGAATTCCGGGATTCCGACCCAGTGACAGTGAAGGAACGGTGATGTATTTCCAAATCAGGATGGTGAGTGGTTCGGAGAGGAATCTCCAGGTTCCCAGGTATCTGCTGCCCTTGTCATTCTACATGCTAGTGGTTGAGAGGTTGGAAGGCGCTGATGAAGGAATCTTGGTGAGTTTCTGCAGTGCATCTTGTAGATGGTACACATGCTGACACAGTACAGCAGTGGTGAAGGAATTGAATGTTTGTGGAAGAGGTAGCAATCAAGCAGGCTGCTTTGTCCTGGATGGTATTGAGCCTCTTGATTCTTATTGGAGTTGCACTCATCCAAGCAAGTGGAAGTATTTAATCACACTGCCGACTTGTGCCCGATGGAGTGTGGATAGGCTTTCAGGAGTCAGGCAGTAATTTACTCACTGCAGGATTCCTAACCTATCATTCTAATTAGCCTTGACTCCTGTCCTTACAAGTTCAATTTGTCCACAAGTTTTAATCCTTCAGAGTTTAGCATACCATGAGTAATTAACCGGAGGAATAACAAGGCAGCTTTTATACCTAATGTGTCCCGTACATCATTGTAAATCAATGTAAGAGCTGGTCTTGACCAGTATCACTGTTTCAGTGTGATACTGCTTCGTGTAACAATGGAGGCAGTGGTGTTCTGGTACAATATATCTCACCTTGGTCAGATAGTCATATTCATGTGCCGTGCCTAAACTGAGGAGCTTTTTCTGCTCTGCGTTCATCCCCAGCAGCATACTGTAGAATATGTGGTAGTTCCTCTCATCTAGAGCCTGAGAGTGACAGAAAACAATACACAAAACAACAATTAGTAGAAGCACCTACATAAGAACATAAGAAATAGGAGCAGGAGTAGGCCATCTAGCCCCTCGAGCCTGCCCCGCCATTCAATAAGATCATGGCTGATCTGAAGTGGATCAGTTCCACTCTCCCACCTGCTCCCCATAACCCATAATTCCCCTGTCTATCAGAAACCTACCTACCCGTGACTTAAATATATTCAGCAAGGTAGCCTCTACTGCTTCAACAGGCAGAGAATTCCAAAGATTCACTACCCTCTGAGAGAAGAAGTTCCTCTTCAACTCTGTTCCAAATTGACTCCCCCTTATTTTAAGGCTGTGTCCTCTAGTTCTTGTTTCTTTTCTAAGTGGAAATAATCTCTCTGCCTCTACCCTGTCTACCCCCTTCATTATCTTATACGTCTCTATAAGATCTCCCCTCAGCCTTTGAAACTCCAACAAGTACAAGCCCAATCTACTCATTCTCTCCTCATAAGCTAACCCCCTCATCTCTGGTATCAAACTGGTTAACCTTCTCTATACTCCCTCCAAGGCCAATATATCCTTTCGCAAATAAGAGGACCAAAATTGCACACAGTACTCTAGTTGTGGCCTCACCAGCACCTTGTACAATTGCAGCAAGACCTCCCTGCTTTTATACTCCATCCCCCTCGTGATAAAGGCCAACATTCCATTCGCCTTCTTGATCATCTGCTGCGCCTGCAGACTGAGTTTTTGCAACTCATGCACAAGGACCCCCAGGTCCCTCTGCACCGTAACATGTTGTAATTTTTCACCATTTAAATAATAGTCCATTTTACTATTATTCCTTCCAAAATGGATAACCTCACACTTACCAACGTTATACTCCATCTGCCAGATCCTCGCCCACTCACTTAGCCTATCCAAATCTCTCTGCAGACTTTCCACATCCTCCAAGCAATTCACTTTCTCAGTCATCTTTGTGTCATCAGCAAACTTTGTTATCCTACACTCGGTCCCCTCCTCCAGACCGTCTATGTATATGGTAAACAGTTGCGGCCCCAGCACCGATCCCTGCGGCACGACACTAGTCACCAACTGCCAACCAGAAAAGCACCCATTTATTCCAACTCTCTGCTTCCTGTTAGATAACCAATCCTCAATCCACGCTAACACTTTACCTCCAACTCCGTGTACCTTAATCTTTTGCAGTAACCTTTTGTGAGGCACCTTATCGAACGCCTTCTGGAAATCTAAAAACACCACATCCACTGGTTCCCCTCTGTCAACCACACTAGTCACATCTTCATAAAAATCCAGTAAGTTCATCAAACACGACTTCCGTTTCATGAATCCATGCTGTGTCTGTTTGATCGAACCATTCCTTTCCAGGTGTCCGTTATTTCTTCTTTAATGATGGATTCCAGCATTTTCCCAGCTACGGACGTTAAGCTAACCGGCCTATAGTTATCCACCTTTTGTCTACTTCCTTTTTTAAACAATGGCATTACATGAGCTGTTTCCCATTCAGCTGGCATCTCCCCAGAGTCCAGCAAATTTTGATAAATTACAACTAATGCATCTGCTATTACTTCTGCCATTTCTTTGAGTACCCTGGGATGCATTCCATCCGGGCCCAGGGACTTGTCTACCTTTAGTCCCATTAGCCTACCAAGCACTACTTCTTTAGTAATAATAATTGTTTTAAAGAACTCACGCCCTACAGTCCCACGACCATCAATTTTCGTTAAGCTATTTGTGTCCTCTAACATGACGATCGACACAAAAATCTTGTTTAAGGCCTCAGCCATTTCCTCGTTTCCCATTATTAAATCCCCCTTCTCGTCTTCTAAGGGCCCAACATTTACTTTAGCCACTCTTTTCTTTTTTATATATTTGTAAAAACTTTTACTATCAGTCTTTATATTTTGTGCTAGTTTAGTTTCATAATCTATCTTTCCTTTCTTTATCGCTTTCTTAGTTGTTCTTTGTTGTTTTTTAAAGCTTTCCCAATCTTCTAATTCCCCACTAGTTTTGGCCACTTTGTACGCATTGCTTTTTAATTTAATACTCTCCTTTATTTCCTTAGTTATTCATGGCTGGTTATCCCTTTTCTTACATTCCTTCTTTATCACCGGAATGTATTTTTGCTGAGTATTGAGAAAAATCTCCTTAAAAATCCTCCACTGTTCCTCAGCTGTCCTACCAACTAGTCTGTGCTCCCAGTCTATGTTAGCCAATTCTGCCCTCATCCTATCGTACTCCCCTCGGTTCAAGCAGAGGACACCGGTTTGGGACCCTACTTTCTCACCCTCCATCTGTATTAGAAATTCAACCATATTGTGATCACTCATCCCAAGAGGATCCCTCACAAGAAGATCTTTAATTTTACCTGTTTCATTACACAGGACCAGATCCAAGATAACTCGTTCCCTCGTACGTTCTGTAACATACCGTTCGAGGAAACTATCCCGACAGCATTCTAAGAACTCTTCCTCAAGTCCACCGCATCCAACTTGAGTCAACCAATCGATATGCAGGTTAAAATCCCCCATGACTATTGCTGTTCCGTTTTTGCACACATCCATTATTTACTTGTTTATAGCCCACCTCACCTCGAAGTTATTGTTTGGGGGCCTATAGACTACGCCCACCAGTGACCTTCTCCCCTTACTATTCCTTATCTCCACCCACATCGATTACACATTTTGCTCCTTAGAGCCTATATCATCTCTCACTACTGCCCTGATTTTATCCTTAATTAACAGAGCTACCCCACCTCCATTGTCTTCCTGTCTATCCTTCCGAAATGTCTGATACCCCTGGATATTCAGTTCCCAGTCCCGGTCACCCTGCAACCATGTTTCTGTAATGGCCACAAGATCATACCCATTTGTACTGATTTGTGCCATCAACTCATTTTCTTTGTTTCCAATGCTACGTGCATTCAGGTAAAGTGTCTTTGTGCTAGCTTTTGTCTGGACCTGATTTGTTACTGCATTCTTTTGATTGCATGCTCTGTCCCTACCTGTCGCAAACTGGTTATTCTTCCCCAGACCATCTCCCTGCACTGCGTTGACCACCTCCCTTCTCGTGTTTGTCACCCTTTTTAGTCTGCCTGAGGTTAGATTCCTACCACCTTCTGCATTCTCTGTCCTATTACATGGTCTGGAAACGTTACTAACCTCTCCTGAGCCCTCGACTCCTTTAACTAGTCAAATGTCCTCATCATTAACCTGCACTCATACCCTCTCCTTTACCTTTGATTTTGTAATTCCCCATATCCCTGAACCCCACCCCCCCCCTCCTCCATTTAGTTTAAAGCCCTTTCTACAGTCCTAGTTATACAATTTGCCAGGACTCTGGTCCCAGCACAATTCAGACGAAGACCATCCCATCTGAACAGGTTCCATCTTCCCCAATACTGGTGCCAATGTCCCATGAGTTTAAACCCATGTCCCATGAATTCAAACTCACAGCAAAGTAAGTGAGAGTCAGGGTACCAATCTAGAGCATATGGCGATACAAGTGTCTAACCATTAAGAGGACAATCCTCAAGCAGTCTCTACTTGCCACTTCCTCACTGAATACGATTCTCTGCTCAACATCTCCGTCAGAGGTTTTAGCCTCTGCTCATCCAGAGGAAACACATTTACGGGAGGTCAAAGTAAGCTTTGTCCACTGCATACTAGAACCATGAGAGAGGGGAATGTGCAATTAGACCTTGGTGCCCTCGTACACCAGTCACTGAATGTAAGCATGCAGGTACAGCAGGCGGTGAAGAAGACGAATGGAGCGTTGGCCTCCATAGCGAGAGGATTTGAGTACAGGAGCAGGGATGTCTTGCTACAATTATACATGTTCTTGGTGAAGCCACACCTGGATAATGCACACAATTTTGGTCTCCTTGTCTGAGGATGGATGTTCTAGAGGGAGTGTAGCCAATGTTTCCCAGACTGATTCCAGGGATGGCAGAACTGATGTATGAGGTGAGATTGACTCTCTCTAGAGTTGAAAAGTATGAGGGGACTGGGGTGGATCTGATAGAAACCTATAACATTCTAACAGGACTAAACAGGCAGGTGTAGAAAAGATGTTCCCAATGGTGGGGAAGTCCAGAACCAGGGGTCGCAATCTGAAGATAAGGGGCAAACCTTTTATGACTGAGATGAAGAGAAATTTCTTCACACTGCAGAAAACAGTTGAGGCCAAAACTTTGTGTAATTTCAAGGAGGAATTAGTATAGCTTTTGGGGCAAAGGAGATCAAAGAATATGGGGGTAGTAGGGTATTGTGTTGAATGATCAGTCATGATTGTAACAAATGGCGATGCAGGCTTAAAGAAACAAGTTGCTTTTTGCTGCTTCTATTTTCTATGTCTATGTTTCCATGTTTGACTGTAACCAGCCATCATGCAGCACACTGCAGTAACTGTGATTGCAGATCTCTGCTGATCCAAAGCAGCTGGAATCTAGGAGTTGACCAAATTCCCCAGTGTACAGGACACTAGCAAACACCCCAGCATTGTGACTCCATGTGACCAGTGCCTTGGACAAATAGAAAAAGCTTTCCTTTCCACTCTTTGACTTTACAGCTGGTACACAGTACCATCGCTTGATAACCAAGCATGACATGACTGTTAAATACAAAGGTGGTCCAACTGTGGAATAGGAAGTCTTATTGAAGCCTGGCTCCAAGCAGCCAAGGAATGATGCACTAAACTGTTGACAGTGACTTCTCAATTGATTCTGCAGGAGAGATAGAGAACCAGTAAATGTTCTCACAGAAATTCTCATCTGGCCCAAATGTCTGATATTTGTCACCATTGAACCTTGAAGGCGAACCCAACTCTCCTGTTGATCCCTGGATTCTTCAATATTCCTTTTTTCCAAGCGAATTCCCTTGTAAAAAAAGGATTGACAGGCCAGATGGGAATCAGTGAGTAAGCCGCCTGGATAGCCCAAGATTGGCGTTGTCTTGCAATAGTGAATAAGATTGCAATCAGCAGAGGCAGGTAGTATGGTGGCACAGTGGTTAGCACTGCTGCCTCACAGCACTAGGGACCAGGTTTGATTCCCAGCTTGGGTCACTGTCTGTGTGGAGTCTGCACATTCTCCCAGTGTCTGCGTGGGTTTCCTCCAGGTGCTCCAGTTTTTTCCCACAAACTAAAAGTCATGCTGGTTAGGTGCATTGGTCATGCTAAATTCTCCCTCAGTATACCCGAAAAGGCGCCCGAGTGTGGTGACTAGGGGATTTTCACAGTAACTTCATTACAGTGTTAATATAAGCCTACTTGTGACAATAATAAATAAATCTTAAACTTTAGAATGAGGGGGCCACAAATTGCCGGAACAGTAGAAAGAGTCTAGGGAAGGGTTGAGACAATAGGGCAATGAGGGAGAAACTCTCTTATTGGTGAAAAAGCCAGCTGACAAAGGAGAGCAGGAGTTCGTCTTTTTAGGCAGGCATCTCAATATTTGATTTTTTTTATTTGCCAATTGGTATCAGGGCAATTGTTTTCCAGTTTCTTCAGAACACTACATCTTTCACATCTGAAAGGGATGATGGGCTGAATTTTACCACGGACATAGGGTTGGCCTGGATTGAAGATCCCACTCCAGGACACTGCTGTGTGTGACTCTGGAGAAAAATCATTGAGACATTAAAAAGAGATTTCTTTTGACATTTTCTTTGAACATTTCTCTTTGTCAGATATAAAAATATTGAAAATGGGGGCCGAAAGGTTGTTTGGCTAACAGTCGAGCATCATCCAATAGGGTAATGAATCATTTTGCTTTCCAATTGGCGTTGGAAGGTAGTGCATCACAAGGATGAATGTGTTGACCAACTAATTGTTGGAGCATGGGGAAAAGTCTTGTGATGAATCAAAGTTAGCAACCCTACGTGGGCATGAGGACTCCGATAGCAGGTGAAAATTGGGTTGCAGCCTGAACTTGTCAGCAGTGAGACCAGCTTGGTGATTTTACCACACATCACCTAGCAGAATCACTATCTAATTACAGACAAGCGTGTTGCGAGTGTTGTGGGCCTCATCAGCAATTCTGAGGACTCAGCAGCCCCGTAGGTGCAGGCAAAGCAGGCAGAAAACTTGAGGGCGAGGGCATCTCAAAATGGTGGCGCCCTTGTTGTACAGGTAATTAAGAATAAAAATTCAGGGGCTAAATACAGAAGGCCCCACGGAACATAGGGTAATGTGCCCCCCCCAAGGTGGAAGGGTGCATTTGGGCCCTGGGCTCAGCCTCTCCTCAAGCAGCCTCCTCTGTAGGCATGGTGCCTCTGGCTCTGATGCCATCCCCTCCATCAACAGGTGGCACCCCTCCATCTAAGTAATGGGCTTCTACCTCGTGGGTTGGTGGCCACCCAACCAACAGCAAATTGACAGCAACTCAACATATTGGTCCCTAATTGGGGTGTTTAATATGTAGATAAGATCCCAGTCCATCTGCCTATCCCAATGCTGTTCCCCATGATTTCTTTGTGAATGGTAATATCTACACATAGTTCACAAGTGATACCTCTCAATATATCCTCTTATTCCTGTGTTTATAGCCACCATAGTCCTACAACATGATGGGAATGGTAGTTCTGATATCCTCAGGGTGTGGTCCTTGATACATAGGTTTTGTACCTGTTGCATAACTGTGGTACCAATCCCACCAGTGGGCATAGGATCAAATGAAAGGACCCTCCAGGAGTGAATGTTTGACAGTATAACTGTAACCCATCCACAGTAAACCAAACAGCTCATGACCTGGATCAGTCAGTGCTCAATCTCTGAAGGTTTGCGTCAGCTCAAATTACAAGTTTCCAGAAATTTAGAATACTCAAGTCGGCCATTTAGCCCATCATGTCTGTGTCAGCTATTTGAAAGATCTAGTACCACTTACCACTGCCTGCTCTTCCTCCAAAGCCCTGAACATGATACCCCTTTCAAGCACTTTTATTCATGATGCATGGCTAAGACCTAAGGGCACAAGGTAGTGTCATAAACGGATACTCATTACCAGACACAGGCTAATGTTAACATCATTTTACAGGAGGAAGAGAAGGCTGACTGTCTCACTTAATCAATACTTAATCAATACAATGTAAGGTGAACATTGCATGATCAACAGGGATTGGACCCAGTGTGGCTCAGGGATAGACTCATCCTGACCGTTGACTCCGTTGTATACTCACTCTCAGAGTTTAACTACTCTTGCAACCAGTGTGAAAAAGGAACTGGCTGCCTTGTTAGACCATAAGCAGCTCACCTGTCTGCAGACTCGGGACTTCTCTAGTAAATACTGTTCGATCTTTGCTCCCTCTATGATCCCATCTTCATTGAAGTAGATTTCGATGTATTTTCCAAAGCGACTGGAATTGTCATTTTTTACAGTTTTGGCATTTCCAAAAGCTGTAATAGCAAAAGCATGAAGAGAGGTTCTGTCAAATAGTAGCATCGTAGAAATTGTCATAGAAATCATAGAAGCCCTACAGTGCAGAAGAAAGCCATTTGGCTCATTGAATCTCCCACCCCAGGCCTTATCCCTACAACTGCATACATTTACCCCGCTAATCCCTCTCATCTACACATCTCAGGACACTATGGGCAATTTAGCATGAAGTGGAGATGCCAGCATTGGACGGGGATAAACACAGTAAGAAGTCTCGCAACACCAGTTAAAGTCCAATTTAGCATGGCCAATCAACCTAACCTGCACTCTTTGGGCTGTGGAATGAAACTGGAGTACCCGGAGAAAACCCATGCCGATATGGGAAGAACATGCAAACTCTATCCTTCACTGCCTGACTACCTGGCATAGAAAACATTGAGCTATATTGTGAAATTTTAAACCATGACCTCTAACTCCCCAGCTTTTCCCCTATCACATTGTTCTCTCATAACATCACTCAACTTGCATCAAATTGCTTCCACAGTTGCTAGCAGTCCATAACTCGCAGTTCAGATGTAATGCATAGCCTGCAAGCTTTTCCTCTATCAGCGTTAAGTCTAGACAGCAGGTTTTGGCAGCCTGTTTAACAGTAGCAGCTGTAGAGGGTCACATCTAAATCTGATCGAGCTCTCACTTGACATTTACATAGGAACCAGGAGATCAAATCCTTCCTCCTTTGACACAGTGACATTGTAAGTATCTTTTCCACCCTGCCCTCTCAGTTTGACCACAGCTTTCAAGTGTTAAGCTTTACCTTCCAGAATTGGGGTTGCCTCCAGGATCTGTTGTTCAATCCATAAGTGTTGTCCACTGACTACGGTCAGAAACTGTAGTATCAGCTTTGTGCTTTCTGTCTTCCCAGCTCCCGACTCGCCACTGAAATTACAAACACCCACTTTCATTTTCTTTCTCCCTGCAGTTTACAATTATGTTTCTGCCATCCAGCACAAGGAGATCTCAATCAATCAAATGTTTTCCCCTTGATATAGTCCTCCTCAGATTGCTAAGTAAGATATATGTTAATGGTATGTTAATTATATTGTTAAGATAGACAAATGAAGGGTATTGTTTAATTAAGTAACTAGTACATTTATAAAGGGAGACTTGGTCGAGGGGTATCCAGCCTGACTATTTGCCCTCTACCAGTTACGCTCACAGCTGGGTGGCACTGGCGAGGGGGCATGCAGAGTCTACCAGCACACTTCAGGCGTTCCATGATCAGTGGGCATTGCAGGGGCGGGGGAGCATCATCACTCTTGGGAGTGGCATTTTAATTTAAATTTGTTAAGTTTCCTTTTGATATTCTATTTTAGTTACAGGGCCCCATCAGCCTTGCCATTTTTGTTTAATTGAATGGCTATTGTTTTATTAAAAAGAGTATAAAGGGAGATTTGATGAAAGAGGCATCCAACCTGACTGTCTGCCCCTCTTCTTTGGTTATGTTTGTGGCTGGGTGTCCTTGGAGAAGGAACATGTAGTGCCTACTGGTGCGCTTGAGGCCTTCCATAACCCAGGGGCTGGAGTACATCATTGGGAGCCAAAATTACATTTTAACCATAAGCTTTTCCCTTTGATGTAGTCGAATCATTAACTTGTTAGTCATGGTTGGCTTTAGGGAATGTAACTTACTTGTAAACTATATATTAATTCTTTAAATGCCAGCTTTTGGCTGTCTACCATCATATCTTTTAATGTAGTTCCGCAATCTATATCAACCAACTTGCCCCTTATACCTTCACAGTTTTCTTTGTTTAACGCTAGTTTCAGATTGAACTGCATCACTTTCAAACTTCATGTAAAACTCTTAAAATATTATGGTCACTCTTCTCTAGAGGCTCCTTTCCAATGGGATTATTATTTGTCCTTTTTTCATTGCACAAGGCTGAATCTAAAGTAACCTGTTATGTAATTGGTTCCTCAACAGACTGTTCTAGAAAACCATCTTATATACATTCCAGCAATTCATCCTCCTCTGCATTAGTGCCTAGGTTTACCCATCTATATGTTAAAGTCACCCATGATTACCGTATTAACCCTGTTACATGTATCTCAAATTTCCTGATATATAGCATCCCCTACATTACCACTAGAGGCCAGTAAACAACTCTACCAATGTTTTCTGCTCCTTACTGTTTCTTAGTTCCACCAAATTGATTCTACATCCTGATCTTTCGATCTAAGATCCTTTCTCACTAACGTATGGATTATTAACAATGCAACCCCTTTCCTTTGGTGCAAAATAAAGGATGTTGATGATGGGACTTGGCTGAATCATGACCCTTTAGACTTGATTTCCCAGCCTTTGTTACCCTGCATGGGGTGCTGGGAAGGATTGAGGGGCCCAGGATGGATAACCTTACAGGCTGTCTCTCCCTCTCCTTTCTGACTGCGCACAGACGCTCAGGTCCATGTCTAATTGAGGGTCGGGGACTCCACTGTTGGCCCAATGTTCAAGGAGTTGGGTGGGAGGGGTGGGCCTAGGTTAAGTGGCTGCCATTCCAGACAGTTGGTCCATGTGGTCTCCATGACCCTCACTGCTGGGATTTCTTAGGAGGCCAGTAGGAGTTGCTGAGTACAGATAAGGTAAGAAAATTGGTGTCAGTAGAGTGGGAAGTATTAAGTGAGAAGTTAGAAAGGATTCTAAATAAATATCTTCCCTATTGCTTTAATGACAATTAGATTATCCTTGTTTATTTCTATTTTGTGCCATCAATTTATCTGCCTTTTGACAAATGCTGCACGCGTACAGATTCCAATTCTCTTCCCATACCCAATGGTGCATTAAGGCAGGCTTTCATCTGTTTCTATAGCTAGTTATTCCTGGACCAGGTCACTAGTCTGTCACCAGAGATTTACAGCATGAGGGATGCCATTCTGCATTAAGTGTGGCTGACCAGGAGTCTCTCCTACTCTCATTGCCAGCCATTGGCATTTTTGGAGGAATTTTTGCAGGTTGATGCTCAAGTGCCAGAATGAATCATTACATACTTCCCACATCAAATTTCATCTGCCTCATATCCATCCATTCTACTAGCCCTAACTATGTGTTCATGATGTGAATCATTATCCTACTTTTTGAAGATTTGTGTCATCTGCAAATTTTGAAATTGTGCCCTGTACCCCCACATCGAGGTGATTAATATATACCAAGAAAAGGAGGGGTCCAAATACTGCCCTCTCTCTTTGAATAATATATCGTTAGCATCATTGTTAGAGGTTTATGTTCTGTTACAGGATGGTTACTGGATCGACCAATCACACTACCTACCTTTGACATCTGGAGTCTTGAATGTCAAAGAGGAAAAACTGGCAAGAAAGAACATTGAGAGCAGCAAAAAGTAATTTCCACTAGTCTCTACTGGCATTACGGGCCAGAATGTGGGCATTTTCTGCGTTACATTTTCCATAGGATTGGAGAAAGATGGATAGTTCGGTTTCCCTGGGGGGGCAATGTTTGGACTCCTCCTTCTCTTGGTATTTATGAATGATTTAGATTTAGGGGTGCACGTCACAAGTTTAATATTGTCACAGCACAGTGTGTAACTCCACCACTTCAAGGTCATGTTTGTCAGCTGGCCTCAGTTTCTAGAGGTTAGGCATTGCCCCTTTCCCTCAAGCCCGCAGTGACCAGTTATAATGATAACTGAAGCTTGATTCTCTCAGCTCACCTGATAATGCAGCATTGGTCCTTCCTATTCTTCCTCAGGTTGAAGTAGCAATTGTCCGCAATGGCAAAGATGTGAGGTGGCATTTCTCCAATGCGCTTATTTGTGTAGAGATTTATGTGTTCGGTGGTGTACAATGGGAGAAGTTGGTAAGGGTTCACAGCCACCAGGATAGAGCCAGTGTAAGTCTGAGAAAGGCAGAAAAACAGCAAGTCTTGAAATAGGCCACTCTTCCACTTATGCAAGCTCGATCTCTCCCATTTGCAATCCAGCTCCCAGCAATAACTCTGGCACTGTGGCACTGACCTGGCAATAGAGGTCTGTGCTTTACAACTTGACACATCAGCATAAAATTAGCAGTCTGGATCAGTGGGGCCATGACAGGATCTCACCTGTGACAGAATTCACTGTGAGAGGATCTGTCCGTGATCCGTTCTGGCTGTGACAGGAACCACCATTGATAGGATCCACTCCTGCAGGATTCACCCATGGCAAAACCCTTCATGTTAGGATTCACCCGTGACTGGATTCACTTGTGACAGGACCTGTCATGACAGAACCCATCATGACAGAATCTGTCTGGCACAGAATTCATCAATTATAAAACGTGTCCATGTTAAAAGCTGTCTGACTCTCAATTCCTTTAGAATCAATGGAAATGAAAATTGGGTGGTAGTTATAATGAGCAGTTGGTTTCACACTTTCTGTTCCCAGTTGAAAATCTACTCCAGAATCATCAGGGAACCTGTCACCCAGGAATGAACCAAATGTTGCCTCAGTAACATTGCTAATTGATGTCCTCAGCCCATCCATCACTGGAACCCTCATTCATCCCTACTCAGTTATTCAGATAGATTCCTGACCGACCTCCGCCTACTCCAGAAACATCAGCTTGTTGAAAACTCTGCTGCCCAAATCCCACACTCACCCATGCCCTACCAAGTTTTCTGATTATTCTATCATGGGATGGGGGTGTTGATGGCTGGTCGGCATTCATTGCCAATCCCTAATTATCCTTGAACTGAGCGGCTTGCTGGGCCATTTCCCAGGTTTTAGAAGTCAACCACATTGCTGTGGAACTGAAGTCACATGTAGGCCAGACTGGTAAGAACGGCAGATTTCCTTAGTGAACCTGTTGTGTTTTTACAACAATCACTGAAAGCTTTATGGTCACCATAACTGAGACTAGCTTTCAATTCTAGATATCTTATTAATTGAATTTAAATTCCACAAGCTGCCATAGTGGGATTTGAACCCATGTCCTAAACTTCTGGATTATTAATCCTGCGACTTCAAGTTCCTTCGCAGCCTCATTCCCTCAAATGTCTTCAGGCCTACAAACCCCCTGGTCATGAATTCTCTAATGCCCCCCCTCCCCACTTGCTTGCGGCCTTGCCTTAAGTTGGCTAAGCTGACAGGCTTTGTAAATCCCCCTGAACCATTTCTACCCCTCTCACCCCTCTAAGGCCCTTTTTAAAACTCAGCATTTCGACCCGGCTAACTGGGCTTCCTAACCTCTCCATTTTATCTCAGCTCCAATTTTTCTTACAGTTGCTTAAACCACCGTAGGACATTGCTTTATTCATTCATTCTGCAGGAAGGGTGTGTCGCTGGAGGGGCCAGCATTTATTGCTTGTCCCTAACTGCCCTTCATTTCAGAAGACATTTGAGAATCAATCACATTGCTGTGGGCCTGGAGTCACATCTAGGCCAAATCAGGTAAGGATGTCAGATTTCCTTCCTTAATGAGCATTACTCTGTGTTAAGTTGCTGAACATACACAGATTGTTGTTGCTGATGGTGAATCAATGTCTATGGATGAGTCTTAGCAGAGTGACAGTGTAATGCCTCAATACAGGGCCACTGTCTTCACACCTTATTACTGAAGTTGCGTGGAGTGATGCTGCAGTTTAACATGTGGCGTTATATTTAAAGCATCACTTCTTCTGTTCGTGTACTTACATAGATAATGTTCTCTCGGTATCGGATGAGGAGGTTGTGCAATATTCCTGCTTCGTTCAGGTCCCCGATTAGGATCATGTCGTCCACTCCTTTCACTGAGGTAGGGTGCATGGGAAGCACACTGTTAATATCTGATGCACTAATCCACTGCTCCTAAAAGCAGGACAGGTACACCATCAAATCAGGCAATTAGCACTGCAGGTACAGAAGTGCCCGTGTGTGTGAGTGTGTGTGTGTGTGTGTGTATTCTGTCTGCATGCATCTGTGTGTTTGCATTCTGTGTGTATGTGTGAGTGTGTGTTTTTATAAGAACATAAGAAATAGGAGCAGGAGTAGGCCATCTAGCCCTTCGAGCCTGCCCCGCCATTCAATAAGATCATGGCTGATCTGTCGTGGCTCAGTTCCACTTTCCCGCCCTCTCCCCATAACCCTTAATCCCTTCTCTTATCAAAAACCCATCAACCCGCTTCTTAAAAATATTTAGCGAGGCAGCCTCCACCACTTCAACGGGCAGAGAATTCCAGAGATTCACCACCCTTTGAGTGAAGAAGTTCCTCCTCAACTCCGTTCTAAACCGCCTCCCCTTTATCTTGAGGCTGTGCCCCCTAGTCCTACTGTCTTTTTTGAGCGGGAAGAGTCTCTCCACCTCTATCCTATCCATCCCATTCATCATCTTATACGTCTCAATGAGATCTCCCCTCATTCTTCTAAACTCTAACGAGTACAAGCCTAGTTTATTCAGCCTCTCCTCATAGCTCAATCCCCTCAACTCCGGTATCAGCCTAGTAAACCTCCTCTGCACTCCCTCCAGGGCCAAAATATCCTTGCGCAGGTGCGGCGCCCAAAACTGCACACAGTACTCCAGCTGCGGCCTCACCAATGCCCTATACAGCTGCAGCAAGACCTCCCTACTTTTATATTCAATCCCCCTCGCTATGAAGCCCAGCATCCCATTCGCCTTCCTGACCACCTGCTGCACCTGCAAGCTGGGTTTTTGCGACTCATGCACAAGGACCCCGAGGTCCCTCTGCACCGTCGCCTGCTGCAGTTTTTCGCCACGTAAGTAATAGTCCTTCCTACCATTCTTCCTACCAAAGTGGACCACCTCACACTTGCCAACATTAAATTCCATTTGCCATTTCCTGGCCCATTCGCCCAGCCTATCTAGATCCTTCTGCAGACTCTCCACACCCTCCGCACAATTTGCCGTTCCCCCAATCTTGGTGTCATCAGCAAATTTCGACACCCTGCACTCGGTTCCCTCCTCCAGATCATCTATATAAATGGTAAATAGCTTTATATATGTATGTGTATGCTTATTCTCTGTACATATTATGCAGAGTGTTCTGACCCCTCCCCATCTACCCCCCTCCTCTCCCCCCATGGGGATTTGGTGAACAATAATTCCTGGGATTATGCCACACCCAATTGGCTTGCCAACTGTGATTAAGTGTATTCCTCAAGGTTTCATCACATGACTTGTCCCCATACTCTAACCGTTGGTCAGCCAACACATCCGTCACTCGTAGCGGCGACCGTCTCTCGAAATCGAGGATGACAATCCATCCATGTGACTGCCTGCCTTCCTACACCAATTAGACTCATTACCCAATTGGATGATACTTGACCATTAGCCAAACAGCCTCCCCCCACCCCCCCACTCCCCCACCCCCAACCTATTTTCAATATTTCTATATTTGATACAGAGGAATGTTGAACACAATGACTAAAATATTATTTTCTTTAATGCCCCAATGATTTTTCTTCAGGGTTGCACACAGCTGTGTCCTGGAAATTGATCTTCGATTCCTGGAGACTCCCAAGACAAAGCTAAGGCAGGAAGATTTATTTCAATTTTCATTATTTATGGCTATTGAGTTAACTCTGGGAATGGCTCCAAACTTTGGAAGACTTCCTCCAAAAATAGAGCAGGGATAAAAGTAAGTTAGGCAAGGAGGTGCATCACCTTAACAAGAATAGGAATGAATGTAGACAATAAATTGGTCACTTACCTTCCCTTCATCATCCAACAGCAGAATCTTTCCAGAAACTGACAGCTTTACCACTGCTCCAATTGATGTACTGAATTCTCCATTTGTGTTGCTTTTGAGCCACACATGATCACCCTGTAAGCAGAAGCCAGCATTACTCACTCTCTGACTCGTGGGCGAATATGGTGTAGGTGCAGACTAGCAACATGCACATTACACTAATGCAAGATGCCAAATTTCAAACAATCACAACAAATTATGCTACAGGAGGACAGGATGCTGATTGGTCGGCAAATCTACTCTGATTGGCTAAGACATCACCATAGAGAAGGCAGCGGGGAACTATGGGTTCCCCTAAGCCCCATGGGTAATTCAAATATGTCTCAAGGCTTGAACATATTGATTAGAAATTTCCCAATCCCGCCCATCGTGAGAATCATAGCAGGTGGGATAGAAAATTCGGCGTATACAGGTCCACGGACCTCAGGCAGAAATTTCTGGTCTTGGGGTGAGCAGCTGGAAAATCCCACCCATTCTTTTTGTTTGCAGAGTATGGGTCCCAATGTAGAATGAAAGGCAATAGGCTTTAGCAATACTTGTGGTTTCAAATGGGTAACCACATCTGCTATGTTCATGATTTGTAATGTTAGGATGTACAAGTGAAGGATATTTTTAAATTAAGTAATTTTAGTATATAAAAATAGGGGACAACTGGGACACTGGGGAAAGGAGGAGAGACTAAACAAAGTCAATAAGCTCTCATGACAAAGAAAAGCTCTGTGTCTTGACTTGAATCCTATTAAGATGCTAAAGTAGTGATGGAGCAAGGTGTTACAAAGGCAATCAGGTCTCAACACTTACATCAACAGTAATTCCAGGGCTGTTGTTTTATCAAGCTAAGAACGACTGAACAAAGTTTGCAAACTGGGAGTTATTTCAAGGCAGTCTGGGTCCACAGCCAAGACAGTACAGTGTACACCTCTTGTTTCATGGTCTCCTGATACATGTCAATGGTGCAACAAGTGAGAGATTGGGATATCCCTCACTTCTTCTGCAATCACAGGTAAATCACATTATAGAGAAGTAATCAATCAAATCTGTCGAATCAGGTTTCACATTACAGGGAAATGGCCATCACCATCAGTCCAATTAGCTTTCACATCACAGGGCAATCCCTTACAGTGAATTAGGGCCTGATATCATGTCCCACTATATCATATGGTGTTGGGTGGACTACACCAGCATAAAGGAATGACCCTGCTGCTGAGACAAGTTTGTGTGTTAGATAATCCTTCCACTCACTACCCCAGTGATACACAGGTGATAGTATATCTTTCCGTCCATACCCATTCCCCACTGCCATGTTTTATGGAGCAACCCACCTGCTCCACCATGTGTATCAGTACATTAACTCCTGCCCAAGTCATCATTTTAAATTAATTCCAGCGTAAGGTGGATAGTAACAGATTTCAGGTGAAATGGGCAGACAGATGTCACATAAATTTCACACACTGAAGTGTGAATTGATACATTTTGGTTGGAAGGATGAGATACAATCATGGTGATTTTTTTATATAAACTTTATTCCAATCCAATCAAATCAAATCCAATTCAGAGTCCCAATAAATTGGGACATTCCCGATCCAAGCTGACAAGACAGTGCTCTCACCTCCTGTCTTGGGCTTGATCTACATGATCCAAGCTGATTGGAGTAGGTATAGCTCCTCCTCCAAGGCTTGATCTTATTTGTATCTTAGCCAAAAGGCCAAGATGCCGCTTTTAAAAATTGCTTCAAATTAAGCTAAAATGTAAACTAATGACTTCAACCAAATGCAGCATGTCAATACTACACTTGATCTTAGCCAAAAGTCCCTAATTCACAGTAAGGGATAACAGGCTGTAATTCACAGTGAGGGAAAACAGCCCCTAATTCGCAATGAGGGATAATAGTCCCTAATTCACAGTGAGAGAAAACAGGCCCTAATTCACACTGAGGGATAACAGGCTCTATTTCACAGTGAGGGGTAACAGCCCCTAATTCACATTGAGGGATAACAGCCCTAATTCACAGTGAGGGATAATAGGCCCTAATTCACAGTAAGGGATAACAGGCTCTAATTCACAGTGAGGGGTAACTGCCCCAAATATATAGTGAGGGGGTAACTGTCCCTAATTCACAATGAGGGATAACAGACCCTAATTCACAGTAAGGATAGCAAGCTCTAATTCACAGTGATGGGTAACTGCCCTAAATACATAGTGAGGGGGTAACTGCCCCTAATTCACCGTGAGGGATAACAGGCCCTAATACAGTGGGGGATAACAGAACCAAATTCACAGTGAGAGATAATTGACCCTAATCCACAGTGAGAAATAATTGCCCCTAGTTCACCATCAGGGATAACAACCTCTAATTCACTGTTAGGAGTAACTAAAGCTAATTCACACTGAGGGCTATTTGCCCCTAATTCATAGTGAGGGAAAACAGCCCTTAATTCACAGTAAGAGAAAATAGGCCCAAATTCACAGTATAACAACCCCTAATTCACAGTGAGAGAAAACAGGCCCTAATTCACAGTGACGGGGTAACTGCCTCTAATTCACAGTGAGGGATAACAGGCCCTAATTCTAAGTGAGGGAAAACAGGCCCTAATTTACAATGAGGGATAACAGGCTCTAATTCTTAATGAAATATAACTGCCCCTAATTCATTGTGAGGGATAACAGGCTCTAATTCACAGTGAGGGTTAACTGCCCCAAATTCACATTGCGGGATAACAGCACAATTCTTAATGAGGGATAACAGCCCCTAATTCACAGTGACGGATAATTGCCCCGAATTCCAAGTGAGGAGTATCAGGCCCTAATTCAAAGTGAGGTACAGCAGGCCCTAATTCACAGTGAAGGATAACAGGCCCTAATTTACAGTGGGAGATAACAGCCCTTAATTCACAGTGAGGGATAACAGGCCCTAATTCACAGTGAGGGATAACAGGCCCTAATTCACAGTGGGAGATAACAGGCTCTAATTCACAGTGAGGGATAACAGGCCCTAATTCACAGTGGGAGATAACAGGCTCTAATTCACAGTAAGGGATAACAGCCCTTAATTCACAGTGAGGGAAAACAGCCCCTAATTCACAGTGAGGGATAACAGGCTCTAATTCACAGTGAGGGAAAACAGGCTCTAATTCACAGTGAGGGATAACAGGCTCTAATTCACAGTGAGGGATAACAGCCCCTAATTCACAGTGAGGGATAACAGGCCCTAATTCACAGTGGGAGATAACAGGCCCTAATTCACAGTGAGGGATAACAGGCTCTAATTCACAGTGAGGGATAACAGGCTCTAATTCACAGTGAGGGATAACAGGCTCTAATTCACAGTGAGGGAAAACAGCCCCTAATTCACAGTAAGGGATAACAGGCCCTAATTCACAGTGAGGGAAAACAGCCCCTAATTCACAGTGAGGGAAAACAGGCTCTAATTCACAGTGAGGGATAACAGGCTCTAATTCACAGTGAGGGATAACAGGCTCTAATTCACAGTGAAGGATAACAGGCCCTAATTCACAGTGAGGGATAACAGGCTCTAATTCACAGTGAGGGATAACAGGCCCTAATTCACAGTGGGAGATAACAGGCTCTAATTCACAGTGAGGGATAACAGGCTCTAATTCACAGTGAGGGATAACAGGCTCTAATTCACAGTGAGGGATAACAGGCTCTAATTCACAGTGGGAGATAACAGGCCCTAATTCACAGTGAGGGATAACAGGCTCTAATTCACAGTGAAGGATAACAGGCCCTAATTCACAGTGAGGGAAAACAGCCCCTAATTCACAGTGAGGGATAACAGCCCCTAATTCACAGTGAAGGATAACAGGCTCTAATTCACAGTGAGGGATAACAGGCCCTAATTCACAGTGAGGGATAACAGGCTCTAATTCACAGTGAGGGAAAACAGCCCCTAATTCACAGTGAGGGATAACAGCCCCTAATTCACAGTGAAGGATAACAGGCCCTAATTCACAGTGAAGGATAACAGGCCCTAATTCACAGTGAGGGATAACAGGTCCTAATTCACAGTGAGGGATAACAGGCCCTAATTCACAGTGAGGGATAACAGGCCCTAATTCACAGTGAGGGATAACAGGCCCTAATTCACAGTGAGGGATAACAGGCCCTAATTCACAGTGAAGGATAACAGGCCCTAATTTACAGTGAGGGATAACAGACCCTAATTCACAGTGGGGGATAACAGCCCTTAATTCACAGTGGGGGATAACAGACCCTAATTTACAATGAGGGATAACAGGCCCTAATTCACAGTGAGGGAAAACAGCCCCTAATTCACAGTGAGGGATAACAGGCCCTAATTCACAGTGGGAGATAACAGGCTCTAATTCACAGTGAGGGATAACAGGCCCTAATTTACGATGAGGGATAACAGGCCCTAATTCACAGTGAGGGAAAACAGCCCCTAATTCACAGTGAGGGATAACAGGCCCTAATTCACAGTGGGAGATAACAGGCTCTAATTCACAGTGAGGGATAACAGGCCCTAATTTACAATGAGGGATAACAGGCTCTAATTCAAGAATTTAAGACAGACCTCAGGGCACTACAACGTCAGAGCCACTCTCAGAGATGCTGCGAGACCATTTGTTTTGTGATGTAAATGATGAAGTTATCTAAAGGAAGCTTTTAGCAGGGGTCGATATAAATCATAAGAAGGCACTGGAGATGGTGCTGGTGATGGAGAGCACTGAGAAGGGTGTAAAGGAACTCCAGAGTGTACAAAATGCCATAGTTCACCAGTTAGGGTGGGAAGCTGAATCAGCATTGATGCCAAAACTAATTGTAATTTTAAAACGGGTAGCAAATGCAACAACAAATAGAGTGAAAAGATTTAAAAGAGTAAATCAATGACCTAGGACTGAAGTCATGTTACTGGTGCAGGTAACACTCAGGTTCCCTGAAGCCCGAGGTATCAAGAGGCTGAATGTTTTTTCTGCAACAGGAAAGGTCACTTAAACTTCCAATGTTAAAAAAGTAATTCAAGTCTACCCAGTAATAGAGTTAGTAACACATTGCAAGTGCATAATACGGAAGAGTCCACTGCTAAGGAGTTAAATATTCACTCAATGTTCAACTTGAAAGCGAGCAAGGTAGCCCCCACCGCTGTAATGATTTTGGTAAATGGTAGGCCCTTAAAGGTGGAATTTGATATGGGAGCCTCTGCCACAGTGATAACCTCATGATGCTCCACTTCTCCAGATTCCACTCTGAACACATTAAAGAAGCCATCCCCTAAGGACAAGCCCTCCATATACACAGGATCTGCTCAGATGAGGAGGATCGCAACAGACACCTCTGGACACTGAACGATGCCCTCATAAGAACAGGATATGGCGCTCGACTCATCGATCGACAATTCCGACGCACCACATTGAAAAACCGCACTGACCTCCTCAGAAAACAAACACGGGACACAGTGGACAGAGTACCCTTCGTTGTCCAGTACTTCCCCGGAGCGGAGAAGTTACGACATCTTCTCCGGAGTCTTCAACATATCATTGATGAAGAAGAACATCTCACCAAGGCCACCCCACACCCCCACTTCTTGCCTTCAAACAACCGCACAACTTCAAACAGACCATAGTCTGCAGCAAACTACCCAGCCTTTGGGAGAACAGTGACCACAATACCACACAACCCTGCCACAGCAACCTCTGCAAGACATGCCAGACCATCAACACGGATGCCATCATCTCATGTGAGAACACCATCCACCAGGTACACGGTACATATATTTGTTACTCAACCAACGTTGTCTACCTGATACGCTGCAGGAAAGGATGTCCCGAAGCATGGTACACTGGGGAGACCATGCAGACACTACGACAACGGATGAATGAACACTGCTCAACAATCACCAGGCAAGAGTGTTCTCTTCCTCTTGGGGAACACTTCAGCGGTCACGGGCGTTCTCCAAGGCGGCCTTCATGACACACGACAATGCAGAGTCGCTGAGCAGAGACTGATAGCCAAGTTCCGCACACATGAGGACGGTCTCAAACGGGATCTTGGGTTCATGTCACCCGATCTGTAACCCCCACAACTTGCTTGGGCTTGCAAAATCTCACTAACTGTCCTGGTTGGAGACAAACACATCTCTCTAACCTGTGCTTAACCCTCTCTCTACTCACATTGTCTGTACCTTTAAGACTTGATTACCTGTAAAGGCTCGCATTCCAACCATTATTTTGTAAATTGAATTTGTGTCTTTATATGCCCTGTTTGTGAACTGAAATCCCACTCAACTGATGAAGGAGCAGTGCTCCGAAAGCTAGTGGCTTTTGCTACCAAATAAACCTGTTGGACTTTAACCTGGTGTTGTGAGACTTCTTACTGTGTTATCTCAGTCCAATGCTGGCAACTTCACATCATGACGGTGATAGGAGAACAGACATTTCAATATTTACAAGAAGGAGTCCAGCCATTGAGTTTGAAGGCTACCACACCAAGACTAACAACTTTTACACGAGAAGCCATCAAGATAAAGGAGACTATCACAGTACCTGTAAGTTACTGGCAAAAGTCCACCCTGCTCCCATTAATAATAGTGTCAGGCCAAGGGCCAAGTCTTCTTGGTCATGATTGTCTCAAGGTAACCAAGTTAAAGCAGATGGAGATCTTCCTAGTATGGAAAGCAGGGGGCTGCCTGAGTTAATGAAGAAATATGAGAACACTTTTTGTGACAAGTTAGGTAAAATAAAGTCTCTCTAGGAGAAGATCTATGCAGATCCAGAGGCAACCTCTTGTTTTATAGAACAAGACCAGTACCATCAGCCTTCCCAGAAAAGTTGGACACAAGATTGAAGAAATTGGCAGAACTGGGTATTATCCAGCCAGTTCAATTCCCAGAGTGGGCAGCCACTATAGTCCCCGTGATGAAGTCTGACAAGATTGTCCAAGCTGTAAAGACTACAAAGTAATTGTTAAACAGGCTGCCAAGTTAGATAGGTATCCAATTCCAAAGACTGAAGATTTATTTGAAAAGCTGGCTGGAGGTCAATCTTATACAAAGCTCAATGTCAACAAAACAAAGGAGATTGTCATTGACTTCAGGAAGCGTAGAGCAAAACATGCACTTTTCTACATCAAAGGGGATGAAGTAGAAAGGATTGAGAGCTTCAGGTTTTTAGGTGTCCAGATCACCATCAACCTGTCCTGGTTCCCCCCATACCGACATTATAGTTAAGAAAGCCCACCAGCGTCTCTACATCCTCAGAAGACTAAGAAAATTTGGCATGTCAGTGATAATTCTCACCAACTTTTACAGATGCACCATAGAAAGCATTCTTTCTGGTTGTATCACAGCTTGGTATGGCTGCTGGTCTGCTCAAGGCCGCAAGAAACTACAAAAGGTCGTGAATGTAACCCAGTCCATCATGCCAACCAACCTCCCATCCATTGACTGTGTCTACACTTCTTGTTGCCTTGGCAAAGTAGCCAGCATAATTAAGTACCCATTCTCTCTTCCACCTTCTTCCATCAGGATAAAGATACTGAAGTCTGAGGTCACATACCAAGAACAGCTTCTCCCTTGCTGCCATCAAATTTTTCAACCTAGCTATGACTGTAACACTACAATCCGCACGCTCTCGTTTCCTTCTCTATGAGCAGCATGCTCTGTCTGTATAACGTGCAAGAAACAATACATTTCACTGTATGCTAATACATATGACACTAATAAATCAAATCAAATCAAAAAAGGCATGCATATCAGCAACTTGAATTAGAGGGCACTTCCTGAGGCTATGTTATGACAAACAAGCACAAAGGTTTGTTTCAGTTTATACACCTGCCCTTTGGTGTATCATCAGACAGTAATGGAAAGGCTATTGCAAGGACTGTCACGAGTTATAGTGGATGATGTTTTGATAACTGGATAACTCATCGGCAGAAGCTGATCTCCTAGCTAACAGGATTTCAAGAGGTTGGAGTTCACCTCAAAAAGGAGAAATGGACTTTTGCAAGTCACTGAAGTGCCCTATCTGTGATAGCGTGTAAATGCACAAGGCACACACCCCATAGAAAACAAGGTCAGAGCCATAAGGGAGGCACTAGCCCCCAAAACACATCTGAACTCAGGTCATTTTTAGGAATAGTGAATTACAACAGGTGTTTTCGATCAAATTTGTCAATATTATTGGCCCTCTCGCATGCGCTCCTAAAGAAACATCCGAGTCAGCTTTGGAAGACTTTCCAGAGAGAAGCTTTTAATAGAAAGAAGCAATTGTTACATTAATCAAGCTCATTGGTCCAAAGATAAGTGGTTAGGTTAATTGGTCATGGTAAATTGCCCTTAGTGTCGGGGGATTAGCAGGGTAAATATGTAGGTACATATGTAAATATGTAGGTTAGCAGGGTATTAGCAGGGTAAATATGTAGGTACATATGTAAATATGTAGGTTAGCAGGTATTAGCAGGGTAAATATGTGGGCCTGTGGGGATAGGGCCTGGGTGGGATTGTTGTCAGTGCAGATCAAATGGCTTCTTTCTGCACTGCAGGGATTCTATGATTCTATGATTTCAACCCACCTAAGAAATTGGTGTTAACCTCTGATGCCTCACTATATGGTGTTGATGCGGTCTCCCGCAGCAGTAAATTCCACCAGGCACTTTACCATCATTTCTGATCACAAACTGCTTTTGGGTTTTTTTAAAGAAGACAAGGCTATTCCACCAATCGCTTCTGTAAAAATTTAGCATTGTTGTCAATCCTTTCCGCCTACAAATATATCTTCAAGCACCAGCCTGGAACACACATAGCAAATGCGGATGCACTTAGTCGTCTACCTTTGAAGAGACTGTTGCACCTTCCCCATTACCACAGAGAATTGTCATGGCATTGAATTTCTGAGACACATTGGCAGTCTTGGTGAAACAGATCAAGTACTGGATCAGTTGGGATCCACTGCTGTCCAAAGTGAGGCACAAGATACTTCCTAATGGATTGGGCTGATGAGCCAGTTTCTGAAGACATGAACCATATTTTATATGAAGAGATGAGTTGAGTTGCCAAGATGGCATCATTCTTTGGGGAGCAAGGGTAGTCGTCCCTATACCAGGAAGAGAATTGCTCCTAGCTGAATTACAGTGCACATCTGGATATACCTTAAGATGAAGATACTTGCCAGAGTTTTGTGTGGTGGCTTTGCAATGATGCCAACATGGAGAGCATAGTCAAGCACTGTGGAGAGTGATAATTACAACAAATGTTGCCTGCTGCAGCTCTACTGTACCCTTGGGAGTGGTCTGGCCGGCCATGGGTCTGAGTCCATATTGATTTTATTTGTCCATTCATAGGCACAATATTTTTGCTCCTTGTCGATGCACATTTAAAGTGGAAGTAAGTGTTTGGGAAGATCTCTCTGACATCGTATGCTACAGTAGAGAAATTACACCAATGTTTTTCTGCCCACGAATACCTGCAGCCACAGTGTCCAATAATGGAACAACCTTCAAGGATGTTGAGTTTCATAACTTCACTGCATGCAATGGTACCAAACACATTAGGACTGGGCTTTACCACACAGCATTCCACAGACTAGCTGAACAGGACGTCCAAACCTTTAAGTCTGGTCTGTAGAAGAAATGATGAGGGACCTTACAGACCAGAATCTCACAATTCCTTCTGGGCTATAGGACCATGCCACATGCAACAGCTGCAGTCCTGTCAGCAGAATTGTTAATGAACTGTTTTACCAGAACAAGGCTGAGCCTCGTGCTTCCAAATTTGCCAGGGAGGGTAGGAGCCAGTCAAAGCAGATAACAGGCCCTAATTCACCATGAGGAATAACAGGCCCTAATTCACAGTGAGTGATAACTGCCCCTAATTCACAGTGAGTGATAACTGCCCCTAATTCACAGTGAGTGATAACTGCCCCTAATTCACAGTGAATGATAACTGCCCCTAATTCACAGTGAGTGATAACTGCCCCTAATTCACAGTGAATGATAACTGCCCCTAATTCACAGTGAGGGATAACAGCCCTTAATTCACAGTGAGGAGTAACTGTACCTAATTCTCAGTGAGGGATAAGAGATCCTGATTCACAGCAAGGGATAATGGGCCCTAATTCACAGAGAGGAATAACTGCCCCTAATTCACAGTGAGTGTTAACCGCACCTAATTCACAGTGAGGGGTCACTGCCATTAATTCATAGTGTGGAATAACAAGCCCTAATTACCATGGTAAAGAAATGCAGACAATTAACAACTGGAAATTGTGTTTTTTTTCCCTTGCTATCACTGTTTTTCACAGAGCAAACACAGCAGGTAAGTTTGATTAATAACAGCTTCTTACCTCTCTGAGAACAACCATGATGAATGATGGCAGCTCCTTCTCTCACCAGCTTTGACACAGAATGAAAGAGGAAATAAAAATCCAATAATGTGCAGACGAGACTGATGCTCTCCACCTTTGTCTACTCCATAACTGAGGTAACACCCAAATTACAAAAATAGTTCAACAGAGATTCCATTCTCATTAAGATTCCGCGCTCAATCAAGTACAGTACAAATGAAATTTTTTACCATCAATAAATCCCAATATATGCTCCTTTCAGTTAAATGATTTTAACTATAACCTACGATCTATGAGTCAGCGCAAGTAATGAGCTCTCTGATCAGTTTTCAGATTCACATGGTAGAAGACTTTGACCTGTTAAAGAGCGGACAACTCCACACCCATAATCGTAACACGTACAGTGAGGAAGACAGAGGGTGGCGTCATTCACTGAGACAACATCCAGACAAACACCTCTTCACCTGTTTGCTGCCCAATTATACAGTAATTGACTGTTCCTAAATTTGTGCTCAGAATGTGTGCATCATCATGTTTAATGGCCACCTCTAGTTGTCCTGACCCCCTACTTCTTGGAGTTGTGTTAGCTATCCCGAGAGGTTGGTTCAGTCATGCTGAAGGAATAGTATGCCCATGCCAGAATGTTGTATGAGTTGGAAGGGAGATGAGGAAGGACATCATTGTTCTTGGCCAAGTATGTGGTGGCATTAATAGGGTTTGGTGGTGCTGTTGATACAACCTTGCTGAGAGGTGCTGTGCAACCTCAGGGGGAGTGATGGCTTAGTGGTATTGTTGCTAGACTACTAATCTAGAAACTAATCTAGACCTGGATTTGAATCCTACCACAGCAGTTGGTGGAATAGAATTCAATAAAAAAATCTGGAATTAAGAATCTGCTGATGACCATGAAACCACAGTCAATTGTTGGAAAAACCCATTAGGTTCGCTAATGTCCTTTAGCGAAGAAAATCTGCCATCCTTACCTGGTCTTGCTTACATGTGACTCCAGACCCACAGTAATGTGGTTGACTCTGAAAAAGGGCAACTAGGGATGTGCAATAAATGCTGGCCAGCCAGCGATGCCCATGTCCGATGAATGAATAAAAAAAACACAGTGGATCCCACTGGAAATTTTGCCCAGCATTGTTCTGAGATCAAGCTTAGTATAAGCCTGATGTTGGAGTTTTATTGATTGAAGCTCACTGTTGGATTGGGGTGTGGAACTGGGCTCTGCTGCTTCTAATGTTTTACCTTCCATCACTTTGCTAATAAGTGAGAGTGTACTGTTGGGATGGTAGCTGGCCAGATCGGATTTGATCTGCTTTTCATGGACAGAGCATACCTGGGCAATTTTCCACTTTATTGGTTAGATGCTGGTGTTGTGCCAGAAAAGCTTGGCTAGTGGTGTGGCTGTTTCTGGAGTACAGATCTTCAATATATTGTCAGAGCCCATAGCCTTTGCACTATTCATGCCTTCAGCCATTTCTTGATATCGCAAGGAGTTGATCTAATTGGCTGAAGTCTAGCATTTGTGGTGCTGGGGGCATCAGGCCAAGGATAAGATGAATCATCCATTCAGCCCTTCTGACTGGAAATGGTTGCAAATGCTTCAGTTTTGTACTGATGTTCTAAACTCTGCCAAAGATCCAGTCTGGCAGTTAAATCTGTTCGGTCTCGACTGATTTGGTCAGTAGTAGTGCTACTGAGTCAGTCACGTGATAGATATTAAAACCCCATCCAGGGTACAGTCTGTGTCCTTACCACCCTGACTGCTTCTTCAGAATGGTGTTCAACATGGAGGATTCATCAGTTGAGGGAGGGAGGGAGGTAGGTGATAATCAGCAGGATGTTTGACTTGATATGAGACTTCATAGGGTGTTCAGAACTCCCAGGGCAATTCCCCCCTGACTCTATACCACTGTGCCACAGAAAATACTGGAAACATTTAGTGGGTCTGGCAGCATGTGCGGAAAGAGAAACAAGTTAACGTTCCAAGTCAATGGCATTTCACCAGAAGCTGCCTGACGTGCTGAATGTTTCCAGCTTTTTCTGTTTTTATTTCAGGTTTCCAGCATGTGCAGTATTTTCTTGGGGATGGAGGATTCTGGGACATTGGCTGTAAGGTATCATCCTGTGGTTATGACTGTGATAGTCTGTGATACTCCCAATTTTCCCGCAGATGTTCAGAGAACTTTGAATAGTCAACTGGACAGCGTGTATATTTGTAGTTTCCTAATGGCCTGCTAAGTTTATTCTTATTGAATATTTTCATAACAGTTTGATATTGGGCAGCACGGTGACACAGTGGTTAGCACTGCTGCCTCACAGCGCCAGGAACCTAGGTTCAATTCTGGCCTTGGATCTCTGTATGTGTGTAGTTTTTACGTTTTCCCTGTGTCTGTGTGGGTTTCCTCTGGATTCTCCATTTTCCTCCCACAGTCCAAAGATGTACAGGTTAGGTGGATTGGTCATGCTAAATTTCCCCTTAATGTCCAACGATTTGTTGGTTAGATGGATTAGCCATGGTACCTATGTTGGGCTATGAGGATAGGGCAGAGGATGGGCCTGGATAAGATGCTCTGTGAAAGTCAGTGCAGACTCGATGTGCACTGTAGGGATTCTGTGATACAACTGAGTAGCTTGCCAGGCTATCTCAAAGAGTAGTTAAGTGTCAACCATATTGCAGTTGTTCACATGTAGGCCAGACCAGGTAAGGATGGCAGATTTCCTTTTCTAACGGACATTAATAAAACCACATTTTTTTTTACAACCATCTGGTCCATGATCATCAATACCAACATCAGCTTTTTAATTCCAGATTTAAATAATTATCTGAATTTACTCCCTAAGTGCTATGGTGGGATTTTAAGTCATATCCTTGGGTTACTAACCCAGGTTTCTGGATGATAAATCCAGTAACATTACCACTCATTGAATCTTAACTGGTTTTTAACAGTGGAATTTTTTCCCCAGCGAATTTCCTTTCACACATTTTAGAATGCAAGGGTAACAACACAAGCAAAATATTCATCGCCATTGTGCACCAGTCTTGCTGAGGAGTTTAATTATGGACTAGTTTCTCAAGAAAATGGATGACCAACATGGTCCCAGTGAGAATATGAAACTGCCAGGGTATTGAAGTGAGATAAGACTAGCTAAAGAGAGGATTTTCCCAGTTGTGACAGAACAGTGATAGGCACCATCTACTGCTGTATTTATTCTGTGTGACTTGTCTAAACAGCAGCACAATCCAAAGGGTAGACTGAGCTGCCCGGAAGTTGTGGAAATATAAACATGTCAATCAGAAGTCAGCAGGAGCAAGTTAACCATTTATAATATTTACAACACCATGGAGAAATAGACACATCATAAAGTTGAAAACAGGGTCAGGGTTCAGTCTGACACAATGGCCGAAATTTTCTAGGTGGTCACGCCCTGCTGTCACTGCAAGAATGGAGAATTTGGCGTTCAGCTAAATCTGTGTTCATTGCAGCAGGATTGGAGAATCCAGCTGCGGCTGAGGTTGAAGCATCTAGCCCAATATTCTTCAAACCTGACAGGATTGTATTTGGTCTCCTGAAGCTAGTCTCAGTAACAGTGACCAGGAAACAAACTTGTCATATAAACCCAACTGGTTTACCAATGTCAATTTTGAGAAGGAAATCTGTGCTTACCTGGTCTAGCCTTTATGTGGCTCTGAAATGGCCTTGCAAGCCACTCAATTGTGTCAAATCACTACAAAAAGACTCTTTTCAACACGTGGGGTCCAGAATCACTCAGAGTAAAACACTCCTTTAATGGTATTCTAATGGTTGCCTTGTTCTAGAGCAAATTGCCACTACATCAGATCTGTGCTATGCATTATACTCCACGCTGGCTGGAATGCAACAAACCATCAGGCTTCCAAGGGAGTCTAAATCACTGTTTGATGACTCTACTAAAAGCAACTGAAGATCCTTTAAAATAGTGTGTAAAATAGGTGCTTCAGAATGTAGTTTAGAGTTGGATGGACGAAGCATTAAGGTCAGAAAATGGGGCTGATATTGCAATGATGTTGTGTGATTTCAATTTGAGTCTATTCTGGCAAGGCAAATGCTAAGTGCTGAGCTGCCAATCCCAAAGGGAAATTTGAAACAGCTGCCAGAACAATTTTGCAATTTATGTATTAAGAAATTTTCCAAAATTAGCAAGTAACTTCTCAGACCAATCGTAATGATTTTATTTTAAAGTGCAACATTTATTGAAATAAAGAAAATTTTAAAAATACACTTAAACACAAGAACACCTTGACGTAGTTAACAAACGGATTTGACTTAAATAACTCAGAGCTAAACTCCCTTTAAATGGCAACCGCCCTTATAGGTTTACTAATCTATAAAATTCCAGTAATCTTACCATACAATGCCCTTTGGTCTTAGCATGTTCTCTGAGGGCGACAGCAAATTGGCTCACCAGGTCTGGCCTTGGCCACACTATTGTCTTCTTTTTGGTCTTATCAGCCACCATCTTTACACGGTCTCCCCCTTTGATTGCACTCTCTATTTTCTCCTACAATCCTTTAGAAGTTCACTTTTCCCAGAATGATAGCCTTTTTCTACTTTATAGCCACTACATTTTAAAAGTAAACTTACCACATCTTTCCCCATCTATTTACACTCTTCAAATTATATGTGCCCTTTTGAAATGCAATAGCCAATGAACCATCTTTCCTCTTTGCCCTTACAGAATCATAGAATCCCTACAGTGCAAAAGGAGCCCATTTGACCCATTGAGTCAGCACTGACCACAGTCCCACCCAGGTCCTATCCCCAGTAACCCCATACATTTACTCTAGCTAGTCCCCTGGCACTAATGGGCAATTTAGCATGACCAATCCACCTAACCCACACATCTTTGGACTGTGGGAGGAAACCAGAGCACTGAAGAAACCCATGCAAACACAGGAAGAACGTGCAAACACCACACAGACAGTGACCCAAGCCGGAAATTGAACCTGGGTCCCTGGCGCTGTGAAGCAGCAATGCTAATCACTGTGCCACCATGCTGTCAATATATAAATTCTTCTGTAAGTTCTCCCAGCACCCTCAGCTCATCAACATATCAAACTGCTTACTTTAACGTTTTCTTACTGATGTTTCTATCTCAAATCCCATTAAACCAGTCACATCCCCATTAGCTTATTTTCCAGTATAGACAACATGACAGTGATATCAGAAAAACAAAAAATATTAAAATTCCTTTTTCCTGACAAGTGTATTTAGTTGGATTCTCCAGCCTTCTTGCATTATCCCTCCAGGAAATCAAACAAGTTGAAAAATTTGGTGGCACGATGCAACAGTAGTTAGCTCTGATACCTCACAGCGCCAGGGACCTGGGTTCAATTCCTGGCTTGGATCACTCTCTGTGCAAAGTCTGCACATTGTCCCCATGTCTGCCTGGGTTTCCTCAAGATGCTCCAGTTTCCTCCCACAGTCCGAAAGACATTCAGGTTCAGTGCATTGCCATGCTAAATGCTCCCTCAATGTAGCCAAACAGGTGCCGGAGTATGGCAACTAGGGGATTTTCACAGTAACTTCATTGCAGTATTAATGTTAAACCTACTTGTGACACTAATAAATAAACTTTAATCTTTTAAACTTTCCCATTTTGAAACACATACATAAAGAGACCAAGATCAACCCCAGTATATTTAATAGATTTCATCCTTTGCGCTGAATTCAGTCAATTCCAATGAATTATTTCAAATTGGATCCTGATCTTTATTGTCCAAGTATCCTCCCATATTTGTCATGGAAATATTGACATTTAAATATGAGGGTCTATGAAGAATAGTACTTTTGTTAGCTCACTGGATGAGTATATTATCCATTGGAGTCACTATGACTCTTAATGGCACCAGAACTACATAATCTAGGCTGACGATGCAGTACACTATGAGGGAGTGCTGTGCTAGCAAAGTAACCACCCTGATATTAAACCTTAACCACCCTATGTCTGTTTCTGTCATTCAGGTAGATGTTAAAGGTTCCATGGCACAAGCTGAATAAGAGAAAGGCACTCTCCTGGTATCAGAGATGTTCCTTTCTTCAAACAAAGACAAAGGAGTCAAGGGTTATGTGGGACAGCCAGGGAGTTGCAACCATAATCAGATCAGCCACTAAATAGGACAGCAGGCTCAATGGGCAGAATGGCCTGATCCTATTCTGATCAAATGAAACAATAACAGTCACCCATTACAGTGCCTCTTTGTGGCGACTAGGGGATTTTCACAGTAAGTTCATTGCAGTGTAAATGTAAGCTTACTTGTGACACTAATAATTAACTTCCTCTAGGGCCTCAACATCCTCACCCTCATTGAGCTCATCCCTCTCAGTGTCCTCCTCACTGGAGGAGTTGTGCAAACTCCTTCAACTCTCCATCTGGTAACTCATCCCCCTTTGGAGTGCCAGGTTGTGTAGAGCTCAGCAAAGCACAATGATGCAGGACGCCCTCTGGGAAGAGTACTGGAGAATGCTGTCTGATTGGTCCAGCCATCTGAAACACATCTACAACATGTCAATAGTCTGTTCAATCAAGGAGCGTGTCGCAGAATAAGTTGTGCCTCTCCTCTGAAGCACTTTGTGATTGTGAATGGCAGATAAATTAAATGCAATGATTACCTTTTAGGGATCCTGGCAATGCATGATCCTGTAACGTAAAGTTTATTTATTAGTCACAAGTAAGGCTTACATTAACACTGCAATGAAGTTACTGTGAAATTCCCCAAGTTGCCACAGTCCGGCAATGTTCGGGTCAATGCACCTAACCAGCACATCTTTCAGACTGTGGGAGGAAATTGGAGCACCTGGAGGAAACTCACACAGACACAGGGAGAACGTACAACCTCCACTCAGGCAGTGACCCAAGCCAGGAATCGAACCCAGGTCCCAGGCGCTGTGAGGCAGCAGTGCTAACCACTGTGCCACCATTATATTTTTTATTTAGGATGGCCAATCCACTTAACCTGGACTGTAGGAGGAAACTGGAGCACCCGGAGGAAACGCACTCAAACACAGGGAGAATGCACAGACTTCACACAGACAGTGACCCAAGGCTGGAATCAAACCTGAGTCCCTAACCACTGTGATTAGAGCTTAGTGAGTACAGCTACACCTTACAGCCTCAGTCAGGACACAGTCAGGCTACCTCGTTTGGAGTAGGCTAGAGCCCATTCTTGCACCAATGTAATAACTGTAATTGTTGAGGTGCGTAAAGCCTGAACCTCTCAGCTTCAGTGTATAGGGTTGTAGCATTTTGTGTTTGTACTTTAGCCGTGACCTCTTCACAGTTGGATCCTTCTGAGTTTTGCATGTTCCAATGAGAAGGAGAAATGGTCATTCAAATTCAATCTACATTTGATCCCAAGCTGCAATAGATTCTTACAAAAATGTATAGCATGAGTTAAGGTGCCCAAATCCTTCAATTAGCATTTGACTATTGCTAGCACAGCTGAGCCTTGCCTCCCATATCGTGAAGCTGAAAATATAAGGTGCTTTTTCAATTGGCCCACAAATGCAGTAACTAACTCCTCCCACACATGCTCAGACCACTCCCCTGGCAATTTCTTTCCAAGGTTATTTTTCAACTGCGCATGCCATTGGCTATGGAAATTGAGGTGCTCGACTTCTACTATGAGACTTGCTTCTAATTGCCACCCACATCAGTTACATCCAGTCTGATCCAAGGGGGGCTAATTAGCCACTGGCGTGGCTATTAGATTTGGAATGGGGGTGTGATTCTGGCAAGTTTTTTTTTAACCAGCATTTGGTTCTTGACATATCACATGGGCAATCTGCAGAAAATTACAATCCATTATCACACCAGCAATCATAGAATCCCTACAGTGCAGAATGAGGCCATTTGGCCCATCAAGTCGGCATCAACCACAATCCCACCCAGGCCTTATTCCCGTAACCCCATGTATTTACTCCGCTAATCCTCCTGACACTAAGTGTCAATCTAGCATGGCCAATTCACCTGCACATCTTTGGAGTGTGGGAAGAAACCAGAGCGCCCGGAGGAAACCCATGCAGACACTGGGAGAATGTGCAAACTCCACACAGACAGTGACCCGTGGCTGGAATTGAACCTGGGTCCCTGGCACTGTGAGTCAGCAGTGCTAACTACTGTGTCACCGTGTTGCCCAACACTGGCAGTACCAGAAAATTCTTCCCCTAGAGTGGGACAGGAAGGCACTAATTGTCTGTCAACGATGAAGATCCTTGTGGGGAATAGTAATAAACAAATGAAATTAAGTCTCTTTATCTGACTGCATGAAGCATTCACAATAAAAAAGATGAGCTAGTGGCACAAATGGAGACAGATTGTTTAGAACTAATCACCATTACAAACATTACAGCTACCTGGTGACCAAGTTAAGAAATAAATGTTCTAGGATATACAACGGAGTGGTGGTTCGGGGCGGTGGGGGTGGGGGTCATTTTCCAGCCTCCCTGCAGTGTGTTTCTTGTAGTGGGAGGTGGTGCATTACTTGGTGGCATCAGGATCCTCTTGTTCCACTGTTGTCAAAGGGACTTCCCATTGTCTGCACCCTATGGTCTCCAGGCTCAGGAAAGGCAAAGGAAGAGGGGTATCCTTGATAGTAAAGGATGATAAAAGGACTTTAGTGAGAAAGATCTTGGCTAAGAAGATCAAGATGTAGAATCAGCATGAATGGAGATTACAAATAGCAAGTCAGGAAACATTAGAAAGAGTAGTTTATAGCCCCCACTAAGAGTAGTAAGAGTTGGACAGAGCATTAGCCAGGAAATGTTGAAATGTATAACAATGGCAATGTAATAATTTTGGGGGACTTTAATCTTCATATAGACAGGACCAATCAAATTGGCAAGGATGGTCTAGAAGACAAATCTGTTGTAAGATCTTTTACAAGTATATAAAAAAGGAGCAGAGACAGGAGAAATTATCGTGGGGAATGAGGAAGTGACAGAGGTCTTGAACAAATATTTTGTGTTTATCTGTCTTCACAGTAGGAGATAGTTTGTATATCAGAAATATACATTAATTTAGGTGCTAAAAAGAATGAGGAAGTTAAGGTAATTAATATCAGTAGACAAAAAGTACTGGAGAAACTTAAGGGACTAAAATTTGACAAATCTCCATGTTCTTATGGCCTACATCCTGGGTTCTAAAAGAGACAGCTGCAGAGATAGTGGGTGGAGCTTTGCACTCTGTGCACAGAGTGTGGGCTGAACACTCCAGCTTACGGCTGAGTTTTCCCTTCAGTTGTCTGGCACTTTCTGCACAGAACATCTGGGGATATGGTTTATGCCATCATGCAGGTGGCCTGAGGCCTGTTCCAGCTGGCTCCACCAGCTCCACTGAGATCTGGATGCCCTTTTTGAAAGGGCACCCCAATCTGTGATACAACAGGCAATACAATTGTATTACCGAAATAGACCTTGGTATACAGACTGCAGCAACAGAGTGAAGCCTCACTTTCAACTGCTCACCAACACATGGGCCAAGATTTTAACTCCCTCAAAACTTACTCACTTGCAGAGTTAAAATCAGGTTGATGATTTCATAATCAAAAGATGCTGCTTAGAAACTGGGTGATGATAATGTTATGGGTGAGCTACTTAACTGCTTTGGAATGTCCCTGTAGGTCCATCTGGCAAAGTGCAAAGATCACATCTGCTGTTACACGATAAAAGAATTTAAGGTCAGCACTTTCTCTTTAACCAAACTGCATAATAATTGAGGGCTTGGTGCTTTTATGTTCTTGATAACTATAAACTATTTTTTTTAACCTGCTCTCTTCCCTCTCTATTCAATCCAGTTTCTCTCTCAATCCATTCCTGCCATTTTCACTTCTTTCTCTCTACTTCTCTCTTGCTGTACTTTCTTTTTTCACTCTTTACCTGTTTTGCAATCCCTCTGTTCCTCTCTCTTGTTCCTTTTTAACTTCCTACCTCTTCTTTTTCCCTATCTATCTGTTCCTTCAAATCTCTGCACATACACCTCTATCTCTATCCATTCCTCTCACCATCCATTCCTGTTGTCTATCAAGTCCTTTCTTACTCTGTACCTGTTTCTTTTTCTCTTGATCTGCTGTTTCATCTCTCTACCCATTCCTCCCCACCTCTATTTGTTGTTTCAGTCTACCCATTCCTCTCTAACATTCACCTTTCTCTCTACTATTCCTTTCTCTCTCTATCCTTTCCACTTTCTCCCTCGTCTGCTTCAATTTTCTTGCTTTATCATTAGATCATTAGAACATATGGAGCAGGAATAGGCCATCTGGCCCCTGAAGCCTGCTCCGCCATCCAATAAGATCATGGCTGATCTTTTCGTGGACTCAATTCCATTTACCCACCTGCTCAACATAGCCCTTAATTCCTTTACTGTTCAAAAAATTATCTATCCTTGCTGAAAAACATTCAATGAAGTAGCCTCAACTGTGTCACTGAGCAGGGAATTCCACAGATTCACAACACTTTGTGTGAAGAAGTTCCTCAATTCAATTTTAGATCTGATCCTCCTTATTTTGAGGCCATGCCCCCTAGTTTTAGTTTCACCTGTCAGTCGAAACAACCTCTGCTTCTATCTTATCTATTCCCTTCATAATCTTATATGTTTCTAGAAGACCTTATCTCATTCTTCTGTATTCCAATGAGTATAGCCCCAGTCTACTCAGTCTGTCCTCATAAGCCAACCCCCTCAACTCCGGAGTCAACCTAATGAATCTCCTCTGTACCCCCTCCAGTGCCAGTATATCCTTTCTCAAGTAAGGAGATCAAAATTGTATGCAGTACTCCAAGTGTGGCCTCACCAGCACCTTATACAGCTGCAATAACCTCGCTACTCTTAATCTCCATCCCTCTAACAATGAAGGACAAAATTCTATTTGCCTTCTTAATTACCTGCTGCACCTGCAAACCAAGTTTTGTGACTCATGCACCAGGACACCCAGGCCCCTCTGTATAGCAGCATGCAGCAATGTTTTCCCATTTAAATAATAGTCCATTTTGCTGTTATTTTATCAAAATGGATGACCTCACATTTACCAACATTGTACTCCATCTGGCAGACCCTTGCACACTCAGTTCGACTATCTATATCCCTCTGCAGACTCTCAGCATCCTCTGCACACTTTGCTCTACCACTCATCGTGGTGTCATCTGTGAATTTTGACATACTACACTCAGTCCACAACTCCAAATCATCTATGTAAATCATAAACAATTGCAATCCCAACACTGATCCCTGAGGCACACCACTAGTCATTGATCGCCAACCAGAAAAACACCCATTTACCCCCACTCTTTGCTCTCTGTCCTCTTTTCCTATCCTCTCCATTTTCTCTTTTTAATCATTCCTCTTTTTCTCTCAGATCATGCTCTCTCTCAATAAGGTGGATTTTCTGATAGACAGTGTCCAAACTCTGAGTATGAAGTAGGCAGTAATTGTTAGGGAGCTTGGTGAACACTGGGTCATGCTACATTTCTGTTGATTTTATGTAAAGCCCAATTTTACAGTCGTGGTTTTAATCACTTGCCAGCTTGTGAAAATATGCAAATGAGATCAAAAAAGCTTCATGATCTTCTATTGATGCCTCAGGGTGCCACAGTGGTTAGCACTGTTGCCTCACAGCACCAGGAACCTTGGTTTGATTCCTGGCGTGGGTCAATGTCTGTGCAGAGTCTGCACGTTCTCCCTGTGTCTGCATGGGTCTCCAGGTGCCCCAGTCTCCTCCCACAGTATGAAAAACAAGCTGGTTAAGTGCACTGGCTATGCTACATTCTCCCCAGTATACCCAAGCAGGCGCTGGAGTGTAACAACTAGGGGATAAGCCTACCTATGACTGTAATAAATAAACTTAATACTTAAACTTTGCTTGCTCACCTGAGCAATGCAATCATTGACTCCATGAATAATTGCCAACAGCATGAGATGGTTCTGCAATTTTGTAAGTTGTGTTGAAGGGGATTACAAATGTTTCCATGTAGCCCTCTGTGCCCCTCCCTACATGAATAGAAAAGGTTTCCATTTTTTCAAAATGCAGAGCCTTTGTGGCTCTCAACACTAGATTTGTACACAGAACATACTTCACAGAGCCTCTGTTTACAACAGATCAGCATCTAATAAAAGACTAGTCTCAGGGTTGTTCCGAGGCAGTCAAGGGCCACTCCGCCTACTGGTGGCTCACATCAGCCTTTAGCTTTCTGTCTAACCAAGGGCTTGTATTCTGTCTAGACTGGGACTAAAAGACAAAAGTATTAATAATAACAGTACACAGATTTACAATTATTTACAAAAGAAGCAAATATGATGTTAGAAAAACATTTTCACACAATGAGTGGTTTGGGTTTGGTGCGCACTGCCTGGAAGTGTGGCAGAGACAGGTTCAATCGAGGCGTTCACAAGGGCATTAGATGATTACTTTGTAAGAAAGCAAATTTTATCAGATTCTTATGCTTTTAAAAACATCTCTTTATCGTAAGATAAAATGGAAGGAGCCATGCAATAACTGCCCAGCAACAGGCTGGATGACCTGGTTACCATGAGGACAATGGACCCAGGCTGAAAGGTAAGGTGCAAAATGTTCACAACTGAAAACAAAGAGTAACCAGGCTAACTGTTGGTAGATTTCGGGTCTCTCAGAGAGACAAAAGACTGCAGCTAGTGCGGTCAGCAAAGAGAACCAGACTGTGAACTATCAAGCAGAATGCCGAGGGAAGATGATCTCAGGCTGAAGAGATATATCATGTAACAATCTAAGGAATTCTGAAGTTTTGCCCTTGCAAGGCTGGGAAGAAAAATTGCTGGCATGGATCATACTCCCATAGTCCCAGTCTAGATAGAAGACAAGCCCATGGTTAGACAGAAAGCTAAAGGCTGACGTGAGCCATCAGTAGGCGGAGTGGCCCTTGATCTGTTGTAAACAGAGGCTCTGTGAAGTATGTTCTGAGTACAAATCTAGTGTTGAGAGCCACAAAGACGCTGCATTTTGAGAAAATAGAAACTTTTTCTATTCATGTAGTTCGTGGTTTGAAAATGCTCTGAAAATTGAGGGAAGAGCCTTTTGGTGGTCACTCAAAATTACGACTTGGCAAAATGGGGAGATATGAATCCATTAGAAGCTGGCAGTGGCTGTGGATTGTTTCTTATAAAGACTTTAATGATGTAGAGAGTGTATGTATGCAGCATTCAGCTATGTATTAAAGCATTAATAATGATTAATGCTCCTGTATTTTAAGAGTATCAGTTGCTACTAGGTAGTGTTCAGTCAAAGTTGCTTGTTACAATAAACATTCTTAAAGCTTGAAATCCCACCAATTTCTTTAATTGGTCAGAGGGAATTTGAATCTCTTGTTTAAAATTATCAGTCTCAAGCTATTGTAACAATGTCTAACACTATAGATTAGAGATAGGTGGACTTAGTCCACGAATGGACAGTGTTTTCTATCTTACGTGCTGAATTAAGATTCAGTGTAAACTATAATCTGTTTGTTCACATATTATTGGCAGAAATTTCCTTAGAATTTCTGTCACTCCACTGCTGTACACTCACCAAAAGTCCCCCATTGGTGTGTAAATAAGGATTCCATCACATTTACATTAAGGAAACTGGAGCAACTCTAAGGAACTTCTGGGCCTGACTCTAAAATAACTTAGACTGCCGGTCTGTATTTGACTTTGTCTCACTGGAGTAATCATCAGTCTGCCTTTAGGAAGCTAGAAGTAAAGAGCAGCATGAAAGTAAAAAGTGCCACTGCAGTTGTATTGAGGTGAGACTGCATCTGAGGTATTATGGGCATTTTTGGTCTCCTTATCTAAGGGAGGATACACTTGCCATCATGGGAGTGCAATGAAGTTTAAGCAGACTGATATCTAGGATTGCAGGATGATCCTTTGAGGAGATATTGAGGAGACTGGGCCTATTTTCTTCAGAGTTTAGGAGATAAAGAGGTGACCTCATCTAGAAAATTCTTTCAGGGCTTGAAAGGGTAGATGCAGGGAGGATGTTTTCCCGTGGCTGGGAAAAAGGATTGAGATTTATTTTTCAGAAGGAGAGCAGGCAATTTAACACAACTGCTGTTCTAGCCCTGAAAAACCTTTGACCAGAAATTGGTTTGTAGCAAGCCTGGATGTGAACCCAATGACAAATACATTGAAACACAGGCAGGAAAACCACACAAAATTGATCTTTTTACTTAACCGAGGTAAGACCACCATGCTTAGGACACTTTTTACAAGTCAACAGTAAGTGTGCAAATTGCAGTGAGGAGGAAAGTCACTAGCAGAATAACTCCTGTTACAGTGAGGGTCACTGATTGACAGTATACCTCCCATTATGGTGAGGCCCACAGACGAGCTGACAGTATATCTCCTGTTAGTGAGGGCCACTGGCTGGCTGACAGACAATATACTCTACTATTGTGAGGGTCACTGACTAATGGTATAACTCCTATTATGATGAGGATTATTGATTGACAGTATGCCTCCTATTCAAGCAAAAATTGCTGGCTGACAGTATACCTACTATTCCAGTGAGGATCACTGGCTGACAGTATACCTACTATTCCAGTCAGGGGTACTGATTGACAGAATACCTCCTATTCCAATGAGGATCACTGACTGACAGTATACCTCCTATTCCAGTGAGGTCACTGGCTGACAGTATGCCTCCAATTTTGGAGGAATCGACTTTGGTTGATATTACCAGGACTCGAGAACTGTCCAGCAGTAATACACTTAGAATATTGGAGAAGTTTCACATTAAAATATCACAATACAATGGTGAGGCCCACAGACCCCCACTGACAGTATTCCTCCTATTCCAGTGAGGGTCACTGGCTGACAGTATGCCTCCCATTCTACTATGGTTGATATCACCCAGACTTGAGCAGTGTCCAGCAGTAATTCACTTACAATACTGGAGAAGTTTCACACTGAAATGTCACAATGATACAATTAACTCCCATTTAAGTTTGATTTAATGGGATTGCTAGTTTATCAAATTTGACTTATAACAGATATTATTGAACAAATGTACTTTGTAAGCCCTGGCACTCAATGAGCTAGAACCCAAGCAAATCACAACAGAAAATGTTACTTCTTCAAAGATATTTTTTCCATGAATTTCCAAGCTAAGATTCCAGGAAAAACTTGACTGAGCAGTTTAGTTGGATGTCCAGCTCGTCAGCACATGCTGGCCATGTGGAGCTGTTCTTTCAGAAATAGGTTCCATGAAAGTGAAGCCTGTTGTGTCACCCTGGGGCAATCACTCACTAGACTGTTTCCATGGCAATGCAAACACACCATTCATAATAACAGGGTCCTGAGGAAAACGTTGAACTTTTTCCAATATTTTTAACTGGAGTCCAGTTCTGATCCTTGCCTCTCTTTAGAGTTGGAAGCTATCCAGGATCAACTTGCCTGAGAAACTCTTTTGTCAGTATGAAGTCTCACAACCCCAGGTTAAAGTCCAACAGGTTTATTTGGTAGCAAAAGCCACTAGCTTTTGGGCCTCTGACCCTTTGTCAGGTGAGTGGAGAGTTATGATCACAAACAGGAGATATAAAGACACACATTCAGTTTACAGAATACTGATTTTTACAGCTAATCAAGTATTAAAGGTGCAAACAATGTGAGTGGAGATAGCATTAAGCATAGATTACAGAGATGTGTATTATCTCCAGACAGGACAGTGAGATTTTGCAAGCCCAGGCAACTCATGGGTGTTACAAATAGTGTGACATGAACCCAAGATCCCAGTTGAGGCCGTCCTCGTATGCAAAACTTGGCTATCAGTTTCTGCTCAGCGATTCTGCGTTGTCGTGTGTCATGAAGGCTGCCTTGGAGAACGCTTACCCAAAGATCACAGGCCGAATGCCCATGACCGTTGAAGTGTTCACCAACAGGAAGAGAACAGTCTTGCCTGGTGATTGTCAAGCGGTGTTCATTCATCCGTTGATATACCTCAACAATCACCAGGCAAGACTGTTCTCTTCCTGTTGGTGAACACTTCAGCAGTCACGGGCATTTGGCCTCTGATCTTTGGGAAACGTTCTCCAAGATGGCCTTCACGACACATGACAGCGCAGAGTCGCTGAGCAGAAACTGATAGCCAAGTTCTGCACATATAAAGACGGCCTCAACGGGATCTTGGGTTCATGTCACACTATTTGTAACCCCCATGACTTGCCTGGGCTTGCAAAATCTCGCTTACTGTCCTGGCTAGAGACAAAACACATCTCTCTAACCTATGCTTAATGCTATCTCTACTCACATTGTCTGCATCTTTAATACTTGAATAGCTGTAAAAACTCGCATTCTAATCAGTATTCTGTAATTGTGTGTCTTTACATCCCCTGTTTGTGATCAGAACTCTCCACTCACCTGACGAAGGGTCAGAGGCCCAAAAGCTAGTGGCTTTTGCTACCAAATAAACCTGTTGGACTTTAACCTGGGGTTGTGAGACTTCTTACTGTGTTTACCCCAGTCCAACGCCGGCATCTCCACATCAAAACTCTTTTCTCACCAGGAAGAGATGCAAAACTGGAAATTGGAATTAAAATTAAAATAACATTGAAAATGGACAGGTTTGTCGGCATCTTCTGGTACTGGACAACACCAGTGCAGGTTGGCCCATTCATCAGAATTAAAACTGGGTGGATGACAGTAATATATGAGACAAATGTTGTTCCCTATTGACACCCTGAGGCCTTATCAATGACCAATACTTTGCCCATCAGAGTTGGCCCTGTTAGAGTAAGAAGCTCAAGATCAGCATTACTGAAAGTTAGCTAGTCATCTCATCCAGATGGAATGGATCCTCAGTTGCTGAAAGAAGCAGGGGTATTCCACATTCTTTCAGTCCTCATTGGATACAATAGTTGTGCCAGAGGACTGGAGGATTTCAAATGTTATACTGTATTTCACAATAGGGATGAGAAATAAATCAGGAAATTTTAGGCCAGACAATCTAACGTTGGTGGTCTTGAAATGTTAACTCTATTTTTCTCTCCATAGATGTCTACCAGACCTGTTGAACTTTTCCAGCGCTTCTCAGTATTTATTTCAGAGATTTTAAATCATTGTGGGAAGATGCAGAGGGGAGATTAGAAGAATTATTCTCACTCAGAGAATTATCAGGATCCGAAACTCCACCTGAAAGGTGTTCAAGCATAATTACATAATTAATTTTGAAAGGAAATTTAAAAATTCTCTTCTTGCTATCATCTCCCAACCTAAGGATTCACGGACCATCTTCACAGGAATCCCTGTAAAAAAACAGGAGCGGCATTAGTCTTATCTCACTCCAGCTGCAATATCTGACAATTGGAAAGCCATGGCAGAGTGCAGCACAGACTTTCACTGATCCAGCTTTGCAAAGCAGTGGGTAGTGTACCCATCCATACTCATTCTTAAGATCCAGCAATGTATCCCACATGCAGACAATCCCAGCCAGAAAGCTCCAAGTCCCCGAGCACAGAAACACAAAAACACTTTAAACCAGCAGTTGCCTTGATTTGCTCCTCTTCACTTCTGCACTGTAACTCTCTTTTGTACTCCTTCTTCACCCTCAGCACCTGTGTATCTGTTAGGCTGTTTGGCAGAGTGATGTTAGTGTCTTGGGTTTGTTCAGGAGCGATTACGGAGACATTCTGCAAGGTGACCAAGGCTGGGAACTGAATATTCGAACCTACTCGATATTTAGGAAGGCAGGCAAAAAGGGAAAGGAGGTGGAGTGGCATTGTTAGTTAACGATGAAAACAGTGCAATGGTGAGACAGGATATTGGCTGAGAAAATCTAGATATAGAATCAGTCTGGTGTGCTAAGAAAAACCAACGGGTGGAAAACATTAGTGGGGATTGTCTATGTGCCTCCAAGCAGTAGTAGTAAAGTAGGGAAGAATGTTAAACATAACAAGAGTACTACAGAAATCATAGGTGATTTTAATCTACATATAGATTGTGAAAATAAATTTAGCAATAATTAATTCTGTGACAGATGAATTCCTGGAGTGTGTATTCAATAGTTTTAAAGACCAGGATGTTAAGGAACCAATGAGGGAACATGCTATCCTAGTTTTGGTATTATGTAATGAGAAGGCGTTAATTAATAATCTGGTTGTGTGATGTCCTTTAGGTAACAGTGACCATAACATGATCGAATTCTTTGTTAGGATGGAAAGTCAAGAAGTTCAATCGGAAACTAGGGTCCTAAATCTAAACAAAGGGAAGCTGAAGGTATGAGGCATGGGTTAGAACATAAGAACATAAGAAATAGGAGCAGGAGTAGGCCATCTAGCCCCTCGAGCCTGCCCCGCCATTCAGTAAGATCATGGCTGATCTATCGTGGCTCAGTTCCACATTCCCGCCCTCTCCCCATAACCCTTAATCCCCTCTCTTATCAAAAACCCATCAACCCGCGTCTTAAAAATATTTAGCGAGGTAGCCTCCACCACTTCAATGGGCAGAGAATTCCAGAGATTCACCACCCTTTGAGTGAAGAAGTTCCTCCTCAACTCCGTTCTAAACCGCCCCCTCTTTATCTTGAGGCTGTGCCCCCTAGTCCTACTATCCTTTCTGAGTGGGAAGAGTCTCTCCACCTCTATCCTATCCATCCCATTCATCATCTTATACGTCTCAATGAGATCTCCCCTCATTCTTCTAAACTCTAACGAGTACAAGCCTAGTTTATTCAAAGGCATGACAATGGACAGGCAATCGCAAACGTTTAAGGAATATATGCATTGCAACAGCTATACGTTCTATTCTGGTGGAAAAACACAAGAAAAACAGCCTAATCATGGCTTAATAAAATTAAGGATAGTATTATTATAGGAGTCCTATAAAGTTGCTGGAAAAGTAGCAAGCCTGACTGACAATTAGGAGCAGTTACAAATTCAGCCAAGGAGGTCAATGAAAATGACTGTTAGGGGAAAATGGAGTATGAAAGTAAACTTGCAAATAACACAAAAGCTGATTGTAAGAGCTTCTGTTAGTATATTAAAAAGGAGAACTTATAATAGAGAACAAAGAAATGGCAGAGCAATTAAACAACCACTTTCGTTCTGTCATCATAGGGGAAGACACAAATAACTTGCCAGAAATGCTAAGGAACCAAGGGTCTAGGAAAGGGGGAATGAAGGAAATTAGTAATATTAAAAAAAAGTACTGGAGAAAGTAATGGGACTGAAAACCAATAAATCCCCAGGGTCTGATAACCTACATCCTAGGCTACTAAAGGAGGTGGCTATGAAAATAGTGAATGTGTTGGTTGTCACCTTCCAAAATTTTGTATATTGTAGAACAATATTCCAAGCAGATTGGAGGGTGGCAAATATTAGGAAAGAAAGCAGGGAGAAAACAACCAACTTCTATAGATGCATGATAAAAAGCATTCTTTCTGGTTGTATTACAGCTTGGTATGGCTCCTGCTCTGCCCAAGACCACAAGAAACTACAAAAGGTCATGAATGTAGCCCAATCCACCAAGCAATCCAGCCTCCCATCTACTGATTCTATCTATACTTCCCGCTGCCTCAGCAAAGCAGCCAACATAATTAAGGACACACTCTGAACATTCTCTCTTCCACCTCCTGTCAGAAAAAAAAACAAAAGTCTGAGGTTACATACCAACCAACTCAAGCACAGGTTCTTCCCTGCTGCCATCAGACTTTTGAACGGACCTACCTTGTATTAAGTTAATCTTTCTCTGACCCTAGCTATGACTGTAACACTACATTCTGCACTCTCTCATTTTCTTTTTTATGGATGATATGTCTGTATAGCACGCAAGAAGCAATACTTTTCACTGTATACTGATACATGTGACAATAATAAATCAAATCAAAAAACAGGGAACACAGACCAGTTGGCCTAACATCAGTAGGAGGAAAAATGCTAGAGTCTATTTAAAGGATGCCATAACAAAATACATGCCTTAGAAAATACAACAGGATTAGATAGTCAACATGGATTTGAGAAAGAAAAATCACATTTAAGTAATCTACTGGAGGTTTGAAGAACATAACTAGTATAGATAAAGGTGAACCATTGGACGTGATCTATTTAGATTTTCAGAAAACTTTTGATGAAGTCCCACATAAGGGGTGAGTATGCAAAATTAAAGTGCATAGGATTGAGGGTAATATGTTGCCATGAATTGAGAATTGGACAAAAAATCAGAAAGTACGAATAAATGGGTCTTTTTTGAAGTGGCAGGTGGTGACTAGTGGAGTCCTACAGGGATCAGTGTTTGGGCCTCAGCTATTCGCAATATATATAAATGATTTGGATAAGGGAACTAAAAGTAATATTTCTAAGTCAGGGAGAGAGGGATGGTACAGATTTGGCAGGTGAAAGGAATGCCAAACAACGTGGTGGCTTGCAAGCATAGAAGGACTGATGGCATTTGTTTTGAGTGAATGATGAGAAGGGTTCTGAAAGGGCGACCACAGTATCTCAAAAAAGGGAACTTCACCATCTAGAATGGGGGTCAACAATGGAAGTTGGGTGATGTTGAGGAAGAAGAAGTGGGTCTCTGGATGAGGTAAGCTCAGAGGAATTTAGTGATGGATTTGAAGCTAGAATGATTTAACCTTTAAGTTTATTTATTGGTGCCACAAGAAGACATATATTAACACTGCAATGAAGTTACTGTGAAAATTCCCTTGCTAACTTGATAGTTATGGGGAAAGAGGTAGCAACAAAGGTGGCTAAACAGAGGGTCTTTATCTTGGTGTCAAAGCAATTCACAAGATTCATTTGTTTATTGTCAGCGGTAAGAACCAAGAAGGCAAAAAGGAGTTTAAGAGGCGGAACTGGAGTAACATGAGATGTTCTTGGGCTATTTCAGCTGTTTAAAAGGCTCTTTATGGTCGAGACTGCTGCATCATTGAATAACTTGCCACGCACACAGTTACCACAGCTGCGGGAAAAGGTTGAATTGTGGGCAAGTGTTAAGTAGCATGCTGAGCAATGCTCAGCTAACCGTCAGCACTGTTGCGATATTGACTTCCAGCCTACCAGATTTAATTATATCTGACATTAATCCTGGTGACTTGGTCAGTAAATGCTTGCAGCCATTCACATGCATCCCCTTTAAGTATTTGGTCTTTGCAGACTCTCATTCCCAACATACAGCCATTATAATCTGAACCGACCGCACTAATTCCCATTTTACACTCATTTTCACAAGACCTGAATGCATTGATCTCAGTGAATTAATAAAACAGCTGAACGCTGTCAAAGGCACAGCATGAAAATGTTGTGCTTATCCATTTTAGTTCTGCTTGGATCAGGAATTCCACAGAAACAAAGTGAATGTGAAGGAATTTAGTGGAGTGGAATTTTAGGCAAGGATAAAACTGCGCACTGGTTTGAATGCTCCTTCCACTCACCTCGATCCATTCCATCGGGTCACGGATCTCGGAGTCCTGCAGCGTTCCAGCTTTGTGGGCAGCAGCTCCTGCTCCCGGCTTTCTGTTTCTCCTGAGTCATCGATGGTTTGGGAAGGCTAGCTATGTGATCAGAGTTCCCTGTGGGGACAGCGGTCTGGTCCCTGCTCCATTCGACTTTACAACCTGAGTTAATCAAGTTCCAATTCCAGTGTCATAATCTGATTACAACCTGACCTCAGCTCCAAAGGTATTAGGAATGTTTTGATGGGGAAGTGTCTTTATTCACTTCAGCAACGTAATATATTGAGCGCTCCAGAGGGCTAACAGCAAAATAAATGTGGACACCATGGGCAGGGCGAACCGATGAAAATTTGTGAGTGAATTTCGTATGCAACATCAATCAGATCCCAAAGCTCAGTGTGGACTCTGTTTCATACCAGTAACTGAAACGGGAGTTAGGTACAGACCTCAATGTTACCAGGCTCACCACAGAATCCGTACAGTTCAAAAAGAGACCATTCGGTCCATCAAATCTTCATCTCCAAAACAGCATCCCACCCAGGCTCTCCCATCCACCCTATCCCCGCAAACACCATGGCTAATCCACCTAACCTATTCATTTTGGGACATTAAAGGGATGTTTAGCAGGGCCAATCTGCCTAACCTGCACATCTTTGGATTGTGGGAGGAAACTGGAACACCCGGGGAAACCCAGACACGGGGAAAACATGCAAACTCCACACAGTCACCCGAGGCCAAAATTGAATCTGATCCTTGGTGCTGAGAGGTAGCAGTGCCAGCCTCTGTGACGCCCACCTGATACTTCCACGTGTTGAGACAATTCCAAATATGTCACAGATATATACACCAGGAGATTGGAGGGTCAATGCCCATATCTTGACAAGGACCACAGTTCAATTGTCAGAAATACTGGATGAAGTGTTAAACAGAAGGCTGGCCAATTGATGCTCCCTCTAACTTATCTATATACTTCAATGCACAGCATTATTAAATTTTTTTGTGCAATCATGCATGTCGACTGTTTTATATGAACCCACTTGTGAGTGGCCTGTGTAGGTCACTCCAAATTGCTGCATGACTACACAGCTTAGAGGGACCTTTGCAATCTTTCCTCTCAGATTGATATAAGTGTCCACACCAATATTTCAAAAAAGTGAGCATGAGCTCTCCCCAGCGTTCTTGTCAATATTTACCTTTCAACTAACTAAAGACAGTTAAAACCATGCATTTTCGTCACTTATCTCATTGCTGTTTTTGGAACCATGCTATCCACAAATTGTTAGCTGCATTTCTCCACAATACAACAGTACTTCATTGGTTGTAAAGTGTTTCGGATGATCTGATGTTGTAAACAATGCTATATTAATGCAAGTCTTTCTTTCTTAGCTGGCAGACGAAGATTTCTGCTTTGGACCATTATCAAGTTCCTCCAGCAGGAAAATTAGCGGCGTGTGAATATCGGATGAAAACAGGCGAGACGGATCCCTTCCGTGCTGAAACAGTCTGCCAGCACTCACTCTCCAGACCGACATGATGAATAGCAAGGCTGAAAGCAGAGGTTGGCAAGCCTGACCTCTACTGTGAGAGTGAAAGAAGAGAAAGCTTTAAAAAAAAATTCAGTGACTTAACAGTGGTGAATCTCAGGTACCAGGCAATGACGGTGCAGATGTTAGGAACAATTAATTGTGTAACACAGCCAGACACAGCACCCTGCAAGCATAATACACAAGCAAATTATATTATTAACAATGCTGAACATCTGCTGCTTTTTAAATATTATGTTTCAATGGGAAACCTTCTCACCTCATCCTAATCAAGCAGGCATCAAGGAATCTTTATCTGTACAATAAAGGGGGCCTTTGAGAAATTAAAGAGATGGGCAGGAGTTCCCTGTTCAAAAATGTTAGTGAAGTGAATTACCACTGAACAAAAGGTCTTAGTTCATCAGGCAAGAATACATTAGGAAGGGTTTTAATCAACTGGAGTCAGACCCCTTGTTAAAAAAGTTGAAAAAAGGGATCTTACTTTTGATGCAAAATAAATTTTCTCAAGACCTAAAAACAAACATAGCTAATTGTCAGTAGTTGAGTGACTTATTTCATTTTGTTATTGTAACTTCAGACTAGAAATCAATATCTTCTACTCTAATCAACGGTGAGAACCATTGGAATGACTTCCCCCATGTGCTAGATTTGACAGCTCATTTTGCCTTTTAGACACAGAAGGATCTGTATGCAATGGGGATGTGCAGTCTATAGAGAATCCAGGACACAGGCTTAGTGTCCAATGCAGGTTCACAATGGGTGCAAAATTCTGTTAGTTAGAGATGCTTTCATTCCAAAAATGCAATGCCATTGCCTGTTTTATTTTATGAACAATTAATCATTGCACACCCACTGATTGTTTGCACCTTAAAGTTGTTCTTAGTTGGACTGGAAGGGAGTGTGAGCTGTTAATTTGTTTACAGGTGCTCTTATTTGATGGATAGAAACAACTTATTGGATTTTTCATGCATTATCAAATTACACCATAAAGCAACATTTATTTTTAATATTGTTTTCTGGAAATTAAACAGGAAATTTCTACTAAAACTCATTTACCTAGGTACTCTTACCCATGAGGTGAACAAAGGATAAGAGTCAATTCACGGTTTAACCCAATTTTATTTTAAAAAACCTTATCATACAAACTCTATATGAAAACAACTCTCAGTTCTGACAGTAACTTAATACTTTATGCTATCTGTCTGAGATTTCTAATACTACCCGTGCAGATGAACATAATTGAGCTGCCATCTCCCAAGCGCAGCGAAGGTTTGTCTCATATGTCCCCCTCTGTCATCGCTGAGTCTCTGCCCATATTTACTGTATGCCTGAGACTTTGCTGGGGATGGCTTTCTGATATCTCTTCTTATCCCCCTCTTCGCGTACTTCTGGAAGGTTCTCTGGCTTCCACATCCAATGAGTTTACCAGGCAAAGGTTGCAGTACCCAATGGGATTGCCGATTCCACATATGGAAGATGCCAGGACCCCCTTGGTGTCCATCCTCAGTTGTACAGGGTGCATGTAGCTCCTTTTCCATATATAGTAATGACAGAAATCCAAATTGCCAGAGAGTCTGGCCGAAACTGAGAATACACAAATGCTGTCCTTATTTGGTCAGGGCTGAGCATCTTTGGCCCAGCTTCCAGGGCAAGTTCAGGCTTGCCTTTGCTCACCTCTGATTTGTGTTTGCATTTAAACTTAAACTTGGCCTGTCCAAATTCCCATCAGGCCTGGCTGCAGAGGCTCATGACTGCAGTTGGCTGTAGTTGCTTGGATCATTGGCCATTTGGCCACAATATCATCAATCCTGAAACTCTGCAACTGAGGGTTATCATATACAGAATTCTGTAACCACTACTGTGTGGAAGGGAGACCTTTAAGCCCAATTAATTCCTGCTGGCTCACAGGAGCAGCATTCCTAATTCCATATGTCCACCCTACTCCCTTTAATCACAAACCTAACATATTCTTAAGTATTAACATGGTCCCTATTTCAATCAATAACTCCATGAACTCAGTGAAAAAAACTTTCTCCCGCTCTCTGTCTGAAATCTATATGGCCCCTGGTCTAGACCCCTCAATCCATGCAAATTGGCTGTTCTTACCTACTCTGTTCCATCTCATCATAATTTAAACACATTGATCAAAACACTCTTTAATCTTGTTTGTAATGTTGACCACCTCATAAGTGACAGTGTTCCTTCCTCTGTCACACTGTCCCAGACAGCATGGAGAAGAGACTCCTGAGGTGGGAGATCTCCTGTGGGCCCAAAAGGCGAAAACCTTCGGCTGCTGCCTCTCCCTTTCTATCACAAAAAGGACGGGCTCTCTGAGTAAAAATGGGGGAATGTTGTCATTGGGCTTTGGCAGCGCCCTCAGCCATCTCTTTCATGGCAATGTAGTTCTGTTTTGGTTGCCTCTGCCTGATAGTGTTCGAGTTGTCACTTCTCCTTTGAGGCGCAGCAGCAGCTTTTATCATAAAAACACAAAGTGCTGGAAAAACCCAGCATATGTGAGCGAGAAGCAGAGTCAACTTTTCGAATCCAAGAATCCCTTCAGTGCAGAATTTGGCCCATTCAGTCTGCACCAACTCTCCAACACAGCATCTCACCCCAGACCCTGATCTCTGTAACTCCACACATTTATCATGGTTAATCCACAGAACCTATAATCTCATAACACTAAGGAGTAACTTAGATGGCCAATCCACCTAATCTACACATTTTTGGACTGTGGGAGGAAACTGGAGCAGCCAGAGGAAACGTGGAGAATGTGTAAATGCTACACAGTTACCCAAGGCTGGAATTCAACCCAGGTTCCTGACGCTGTAAGGCAGCAGTGGTAACCATTGTGGCTCTGTGCCACCCAATATGAAATTCTAAAGAAGAGTTATGTTGGACTTGAAACATTAACTCTGTTTTTTGCTCCACACATGCTGCCAGATCGGCTGGGTTTTTCCAACACTTTCTGTTTTTATTTGGGATCTCCAGCATCTGCAATATTTTGCTCTTATTTTAGCAGCTCTTGTCAATCTGGTCCTTGATCTTCGCTCTTTTGTGCATTCCCGCCTGCCATTGGTGACGGAGGCTTCATTCATTTCAACCCCACTCTTCAGAGTTCCTCTCTTAAACCATTTGAGCTTCATTCTCCACCTTTCAAAAAAAATCATAAAACTAATCACACCTCACATTTCCTATGATATGGAATGTATCTCCCAATAGCTAGTAGATGTATTGTGGTCCAGAGATGGTAAAAGAGAACCCCAGCTACATACATCAGGGGTTGTAATTGCACATGCCTTGATGTGCATACAGCTCCTGCCAAATGGAAACAACTCTAACAAGACACTGCACTAAGGCAATCCAACTACCGATTTATCTTAAAATACACGAGTGAACACAATGAAGTCTGTATAACATGGCAATCTTGTTCGAATATACTACTCAATGGATAACACATGACTATTGACACTCTAGATAAAGGTCCACTTTCAAGCTAGCTAATCCAAAACTAACAGAATTTGTCTTTGCAGATTATAAACCGCACATATTTATTCTACCATTTTAGTGACAAAGACAATGAAAGAGCAAAAAAATTAGCATCTCAAATGGCCCAATCAATGCTACAGCTCTGATTTAAATGCCTCCAGGTTAATACGAAGCCAAACCACTCAGTCAGCTAAGCTGTCTACTAGGTCCACTGGCATCTGGCCCTCCAGACTTCGTAATCACAATGAGGTAAATGTTTGAAATTGAACTGAATTATGCCCCTTGTTAAGCAAGTAATGCTCCAAGTTGCCATGGCAAACAGTTGGCCGCCATGTTCGCCGGTTTTAATGTTGAGGCAAAAGTGTAATCCATGATGACAATATACTGTGGCTCAGAGGTAGCTCCCTCACCTCAGGGTCAGAAGGTGCTGGGTTCAAGTCCTACTCCAGAGGCTTCAGTACATGATCCAAGCTGACCAAACCCAAAGCAGGAAACATAGACAATCTCTAAAACAATAGGAATGAGGAGCAAACAGAGTATGAGAATAGATCAGTAGCTCAAATAAAGTGAAAGCTTTATATTAAAGTGTAAGAGTCAGAGGAAAGCCAGGCCTAATTAGGAACTGAAGTAGAATCCCTACAGTGCAGAAGGAGACCACTCAGCCTATCACATCCAAAAGAGCAGACACGGGGAAAACGTGCAAGCTCCATACAGGCAATCACTCAAGGTCAAAATCAAACCCAGGTGCCTGGCACTGTAAGGCAGCAGTGCTAACCACTGTACCACCATGCCACCCATGGAGGCAGGTAACATGGTTGAGTACTCAGTGTATGTCTTACTAGTTTTTAATACTGCATATAGCAGTAGAGGAGCTCAGGGCCAGTAACAATGTTGGATTGGATAATAATAGCTAAAGAGGAGATACTTAAATAGTTGGCAGTCCTCAAAGTAGAAATGTCACCCAGTTTGAAAGGGATGCAGGTTACTGAGGGAAAAGAGGTAGAAATTGCAGAACCTGTGGTCACAATACCCACATAATCCAAGGATGGGAATAGTGTCAGACAACTAGAGGATCACAAATGTTACACTCCTGTTCAGAAAGGGGAGAGTGAAAAACCAAACAAATAACAGGCTTGTCAGCTTAATGTGTAGGAAACCATTGAGAGAAATAATTGACATTTAGAAAAGTGCAGGCTAATAACACAGTTTTGTTAATGGTAAATTGTGATGGACTAACTTGATGAAGTTAGAGAGGGTTGATCAGGATAATATATTAGGATGGTGTATGTATGCTTTTTGACAAAGTGCTACATTATTGAAAAGCAAACTATTGCAGATGCTGGGAACTTGAAATAAAAACAGAAAAACACCGGAAATACGCAGCAGGTCAGGCAGCATCTGTGGAGAGAGAAACACGTTAACACTTCAGGTTGGTGAAGAACTGGAAAAAAGTTAGAAATGTAACAGATTTTAAACAAGTCCAAAGTCAGAGGAACGGGGGTGGGGGGGGGGGGGGGGGGGGGAGGGGGGTGGTGAAATGCAAGATCTGTGATGAAGTTGAAGGCAAGCGAGATTAAATGACAAGAGATATGACAATGCAAAGCCTAAAATGGTGGTAATGGGATATGTCAGGAAACAAAAGATGGATTGAAAGGAGATTTAAATGACAACAGCAGAATTATTACTAAAGTTGCTGTCTGAATAAATGACAGCATTGGTTACAGACTGAAATTGTTGACCTCAGTGTTGAGTCCACAAGGCTGTGAAAGTGATTAATTAAAAGATGAAGTGCTATTCCTCAAGTTTCAACTGAGCTTTATTGGAACAGGGTGGAGACCGTGGACAGAGAAGTGGTGGACTAAACAGAGTATTCCGCAAATCGGTCAGCCAGAGTACACCTGGGCCGGGATTCTCCCAAAAATATTCCACATCCCAAATTCGTGCGCAAACAGGAGTAATTCCCAGCAATTATTTTAGCGTGATTTTCAGATTGAATTTTCCACACTCTGTGCATCACAGAGTGCTTCAGTAGGATTCCCCCTCAAAATCAATGGACAGGGCCTGTTCCTGTTGGAGAGGCTGGCAGCACAGCACTGAGCGGGCCACTGCAAATGTCAGAGCAGAGATCAGTGCATATGCAGTGGCCCTGCATTGCCAGTCTCCAGATTGCTGGAAAACACAATCACTGGCCAGCCCCACAATCTTCCATCGCTGGCCTTCCCCACCCCAACCCCCTAATCGCTGGCCTCCCAAACATCTCCGATGTTCCCACTACCTGGCCAGCCCTGATCTCCCTGACCTCCCCATCCGGTCAGTACTGATCTCCCAATTCCCCTCTCCTGGCAGCCTCAACCCCACTCCCAACGACAGTCCCGAACACCCATCCTGCACCCTGACACCCCCCCCCCCCCTTCTGCTGGTCGTACCCCCTCCCTCTGCCAGCAATCCCTGTGCAGAGTGGCAGCTGATCCCCACACCCCCACTGATTTCCTATCCAATAGGCCCAGCCCCCCAATAGGCCCTTCCCTCCCTGGCTCTGCTTCCTTGGCCCTGGTGGGCAGTGCTGGGGTCAGGCTGGCACTGCCCAAGGCAGTCCCACTTACCCCAACCTCCTGGGGGACCTCAATGGCCTCTCTTCACTCCAGTGGGTCAGCTGCCTGTATCCTGTTAGTAGGGAGCAGTTGTAAACCCCGCTAGAGTGAACCATTCCTGGCGGGTGGTGGTGAATGTGGGGCGATGCTAGCAGGCCCAGAGGCTTCAGTCCCGGGCCCACTAATGGTATTGAAATACCAATTAGCATACTGAAATCAGGTCTGTGCTGATTTCCGGGGGGCAGTGGTGGGATTTATTATTCTGAAAATCTTGCGCTGGTAGATGTGGGAAGCCTGTAAAGCGGCCTCTGCTGATGTCTCCTAACCTGTTGCACTGCTAGAGCAGCGCAGCAGGCTGGGAAAATCACGCCCTTGGTCTCACACAGAGCATCTCATACAGTATACTAAATTAAAAGAAGTATAACTAAATTATCTGGAAGGAGTGATCAGGCTCTGCATGGTGGGAAGGGAGAAGCTATATGGTCAGGCGTTGTATTTTGTTTAAATGGATAGGTGCATTTGGAAGGGGAGAGTGTGTTTGAGGTAATTGAAGAGTGGACCAGCGTGTTGTAGACAGGATGCTCCGTTTGGAATGCTGAAAGGGGAAGGAAAGATGTGGTTTTATGGTGGTGTCAGATTGCAGGTGGTAGAAATGATGGAAGCTGGTGGGGTGAAATGTAAAAACAAGGAGACCCTATATGTGGGCCATTGAGGGGGAGGAGGTAAGGGAAATGAATCAGGCAATGTCAAGGACCCTATCAACCATGGTTGAGGAGAATCCTCAGTTGAGAGGAAAAGGAGACATATCACTATGCTAACAACCTGCTCATGGACATATAGTTTGGATTCCGCCAACTCCAGCACTCAATATTGGTTTAGTAGTGTCACAAGTAGACTTACATTCACACTGTAATGAAGATACTGTGAAAATCCCCTAGTTGCCACACTCCGGCGCCTGTTCAGGTACACTGAGGGGGAATTTAGCATGGCCAATGCACCTAATCAACATGTCTTTCAGACTGTGGGAGGAAACCAGAGTACCCGGAGAAAACCCATGCAGACATGAGGAGAATGTGCAAACTCCACACAGTCACCCAAGCTAGGAATTGAACCCGGGTCCTGGCATTGTGAGGCAGCAGTGCCAACCACTGTACCACCGTGCTGCCCCAATACAGCCCTAGTCCAAACATGGACAGAACTGAACTCCAGAGGTAAGGTGTGAATGACTGTCCTTAATAGCAAGGTAGTATCTGACTGAGTGTGGCATCAAAGGACCCAGCAAAAATGGAGTTAATTGGAATCTGGGGGAAAACTCTTAGAATTATGCCTGGTAAAAAGGATGATGGCTGCAGTTGTTGAAGGCTAATCATCTCAAGCTCAGGACATCATTGCAAGAGTTTCTCAGGGCAGTGTCCTTGATCCAACCATCTTCGTTTGTTTGATTAGTGACCCTCTCTCCATCACAAGGTCAGAAATAGTAGAATAATTTATTGATGATTGGATTGATGAATGGTTCAGTACCATGCGTGACTTCTCAGATACTGATGCAGTCCAAATTCACAGGCAGCATGGACTGGTCAACAAAGTTGATAAATGATAAGTGATATTCACACCAGATGGCCAGGTAATAGCCATCTGTAACAAAAGAGAAAATAACCATCACCCTTCATATTCTTAACATTACGACCATGATGCTACCCACCATCAATATCCTGAGGATCTCCATTTATCAGAAGCTGAATTGGACTGTGGCTACAAGAGCAGATCAGATGTTGGGAATCCTGCAGCGATTAACTCACCTTCTGACTCCCCAAAGCCTGTCCACCATCAACAAGGCACAAGTCAGGAGTGTGATGGAATGCTCTCAATTGCCTGGATGAGTGCAGCTTCAACAATAGTTAAGAAGCTCTTTACCATCCAGGATAAAGCAGTCCGCTTGATCAGCAATACATCTACCATTTTAAACATTCAGTCCCTCCACCACAGTGGCAACAGTGTGTGCCACTGATAAGATACACTGCAGCAACTCACAAAATGCCTAGGGCAGCACCTTCTAAACCCACATCCTCTTCCACCTAGAAGAGGAAGAGCAGCAGGTTCATGGAACCACCACCTGCAACGTCTCATCCAAGCACCCAAACTATTCACAATCCTGACTTGGAACTATATTGCTGTTCCTTTTCTGTCACTGTCTAAAATCCTATCAGTACCTACTACATGTGAACTGCAGCTGTTCAAGAAAGTGGCTCACCACCACCTTCTCCAGGGTAATTAGAGATGGACAATAAATGCTAACCAACCCAGCAGTGCTCACATCCCAAAAGCAAATAACTAAAAATAATGGATGAGCTCATATGTAAAATGGCAGACATAAAGGAGACAGAGACAGTGGATGAGATTGGACATTCATGGCGAACAGGAAATGTTTAGGACCAAGAAACTGTAAACTTTAAAGTGATAGTGAGCATCAGAAGAGTTACGGATATAGGAAGAGAACAGATCAGACAAGGGAGAAAAAAAAAGTTAAGATAGGAAGAAATAAGTTCAGTGGGGCAGGAACAGGCTGAAGTGATGGTCTATTAGGGCAGTCCTGTTGGTGGATTTTGAGAAGGATAGAAGCAGGCTGTATGGGTTGGGTACTCATTGATTGGAAGCCATGGAGGGAGGATCTCCAGAGGAGATGAGGTCAGTGACAGTCTGGGAAATGTTGGTTTCATGTTTGTTGGTCCAATGTAAAGTAGGAAGAAGTGTCAAAGTGTTGTCATTTTGCTGTGCAAGTTAGAGGCATATTCACAAAACAAATCTGGAGTCACAAATTTAACAGAAACAACAAGTTGCATTTATATAACATCTTTAACTTAATTTTAAAAAACCCAAGATGCTTCATAGTGGCACCATAAAGCAAAATATGACTGTGCCACAGGAAAGATGAGGGTAAATGGTCAAGAGCTCAGTTAAAGACTTGGGTCTAAAAGAACATCTTGAAGGAGTAGAAAGAGATAGAAAGGTAAAGAGGCTCAGGGAGGGAATTCCAGAGTTTTGGCATAGAGAACTGAAGGCACAGTCACCAGTGGTGGCATGATTGAACTTGGGGATATCAAGAGCCCAGCATTAGAGAAGCACAGAGAACTCAGAACTGGATATTGAGTTAGGGAGGGCCAAGGCAATAGAAGGATTTGAAAACAAGGATGAGAATTTTAAAGTCAAGATGTTGGTTGACTGGGAGCAATGTAGGAAAACGAGAAGAGATGATGGGAAATGGTGAGAGTTAAGACAAGGGCTGTAGAGTTTTGACAGAGGGTGAAATGTGGAGACCAGCCAGGAGCGTATTTGAAGGGTCACATTTGTAGGTTACAAAGGCATGGATGAAGGTTTTAGCAGATGAGCTGAAGTAGGTGCAGACTAGGGGTTGAATTTTCCGCACTTCCAGCCGTCAGGATCTTCCAGTCCTGCCAATGACAAACCCCCATGGCAGGTTCATTGGCGGTGGTGGGTGTAAGATGCTCTAGAATGCACTAGATGCACAGGGAAGAGGGAATTTCTGTGGAGACTGAACAAGCTGTGTTTGGTCTCTGGGTAGAGAAGGATAAGAGGAGATTTGTTAGAGATGTTCAAAATCCTTAAGTGTTAGATAAGAGCAAATCAGAAGAAAGTGTCTCCAATGATAGAAGGGTTGGTTACAAGGGGGCACAAATGCAAGGTAATTGGAAAAATGACCCAAAGTGACAAGAAGTGTTTTTTCTACACAGCGTGTAGTTATGATCTGGAATGTGCTGCCAGAAAGTGGTGGAAGCAGATTTAATAGTAACTTGAAAAAATTTGTTGGCCTATGGAGGAAAGAGCAGAGGAGTGAGCTTTATTAGGTAGCACTACCAAATTGCCAGCACAGGCACATTGAACTAAATGGCCTGGTTCTGTGCTGTTTGATAAACACTTCGGTGTAGCACTGAGGCAATGCTGCGTTGTTACAGGTGCCATCTTATGCTAAAACCCATCTCTCTCTTTAGGTGGATATGAAAAGAGAATTCTGAGATATTATTTGGTGTTCTGACCAATAGTTATCGACCACTAAGCTTGATCATTTCATTTACGGCAATTGATGGGATCTTGCTGTGTCCAAATTTACCATTATTCACTACTTCTCAAAAGTTGCAAATTGAGTGTAAAGAATTTGGGTTGTAGCATGGTTGTGAAATAGTGCTATAGAAATAAAAGTTTGACCATTTTTAAACTAAATTTAACCATGATAATAATATTATAAATTAAAAGACCGCAAAAACAGCATGACCAATAATACCCAAAACACTATAGAAAGGGTGACTAACAGTGTGCAATGATATTCTGGCATGGCTGCAAGTGGAGGTTCCTGGTAGGCCTTCTGCGTTCTCAGTTGTCTCTTGGTCTAACATATCTAAAGTAGAACATGAAGAGGGAGAGATTAGATTGGTTGAGCAAAGTTCACATGACCTCAAAAGGATAGAGTGACATGAGGGTTTCAGGGTAATTCAGGGTACAGAAGGATAACAAGGAAAAGGAGGAAAATATCAGGAAGATCCTGCAGCTGGCATCAGCCTTCTGATTTCACCAACTCCAATTCCCTCTGTCGGTTGATACTCCAGCAGCTTCCTCCTATTGTGGGACAAGAGAGGGTCAGATGTTAAGGGGTTGACCTCTGGTGGCCAACCCCTCTTTGGTTTTATTAAAGAGAAGGCAGAAAGACTGAATGCTGTGAAGTCAAATTCGGGTCTTAGCAGTCAGTTCGTAATGAGGATGATGAAACGTACGAGAGACAAGTAATGAAATGGTAAATTAAGCTATTTGAACAGTGAATAAACATGTAGATGTGAACGAGCACGGAAGACCTTTGGAGGAGGTAAAAGCCACTTGGTTGTGGATGGCAAGTGTCTGAGATCCTTCAGTGTGAGGATTAGAGGAGCAGTTTAAGTTGCAAACACACAGTGTAATATACTACTGAAAATGTGGCCAGTTCATCTTATTCGACTTGTTAATGTGATTAAGCCAAGTACCATGTTGCCATGCACTGGGTTGTGGAGTTGGCACCCATTGCCATAGATAGCACTTTCCACAGGGGCTAGCAGCATTCCTTCAGGAGAGTGTCAACTCCTCTTCTAACTGGGTCTCTCCTTCTCTAGCGAGTGGAATTCAGCAGCGCTGTCACTGCTGTCTCAGAGACCCTGAGACTCCGAGAAACTGAAAACCTGGGGCTCAGAAATTGGGACGCCTTCAGACACACATCTGCCTACAATAACAAGTAAATAAGTAACTGAGGCTGCTTCAACAAGAAGATGCCTTCTCAGTCATTTTTTAAAAAATTGAATAAAAAGTAGAGAACAGAGCAGTGCCACCACAGCTGGTGGGAGCCCCACTACAAGACAGCTTTTGACTGTATCCCATTCAGATGGTCAGGGAGGGACTCTACACCTGCCTGGAGAACATGGCATGCCAGCCTGCTGTTGGGTGCTGCCTTCAGGAAGATAGATAAACCATTCCCCTGTCACACTGGGGAACTGGAGGCCGACTGGAAAGTCCCATTTGGAGTCAAATACTTACTAAAGCCTCACTGCCAACCTGCTTTGTAGAATGACATCAAGAACTGGCACACCAGTTGGCTGCATCATTTTCAGGTGCCACCGCCTCACAGCCCATCCTTAGCAGGACCTTAAAGGCAGCCCCTTTTTTATGTCAGCCCCACAGTTAAATATAATCTCCTAGCACTGTCACGGTTAATTGTCAGGAAAGTCAGAACAAAAAGGAAAGCAATCCAGAGGCACCTCAACTGTATTTCAGTTTATTCTGTACATTATTAATGAAATATATGATACAGCATCTAAAGAGTCACTCCAGTAAAAGGCTTGTAACCTGTATAAGATCAGGAAGCTGGATCAGGACAATATGCTCTTGAACAGAATGCTCACAGAATCAATTATGTATTGTAGTAAAATTCAATGTGATTGTGAACCACATAACAATAAAATGAGTACAAATTCCAAAACAAGAAACATTAAAACAGCTACATTCCTTAATGCGATGAAGTTCATTGAGAAGCTGTGGTCCTTGCATTGGCATCTTTGGCAGGTGGAATCTACCCACAGTTACTAAAGTGCCAGATGCGTATGGATTGCTATTTACCCAGCAGAAAGGTGAGGGTCAATCCTGGTGTGCATAATTCATACTGTGAGACTCAAAATTAACCTTATGTCTTTAAAACAATCTTGATCCATCGTCAATCATGCAAGCACAGCTCAGTCAACACAGAGAAATGAAGAAAGAGTTCAGGTTCAACAAGTGAGGGTTTCTGGCCTCATGGGGCCATTAACAACCATCGCTGCTCAGAGAGGGTTATATAACTAGCCACATACTTACCAAGCCAATGTTAATCAGTTTTGCCAGCTTCCTCTCCACCTCCATCTTCCCAATTCCCAAACTTCAACCTGTGGCACAGAATCTAAATGTTCCATCAGTTAACTGGTTCCCTGCCTAGCCAAGGCCAGGCTGCCCTGCTTATTGCTCAGACCCACAGCCTCACTCAAGTGAGATTCCACAGTCCTAGATGGGTCAATCGCACTGTTACAGGTGGGCAAATTGCCTCAATTCTGGAATGTCATACAGATGCACTCATTCAGTTTTTCCTCAGTGCCACGACTGTCTCATTCTGCCTCTGCCTTAATCCTACAGTGTGTCATTCTCACTCTGTTCCATAAGCCCAAAGCCTCATCACTCTGACTGTCTTCCATGATCCCAGAGCTGTTTAACACTAATTCTCCTTCTCAAGCCAAGCACTTTCAGTCATTCTGATACTCTTCCATAATCTCAGTAGCATCTGTCTCTCAACTGAAAATCCTTAGCCATGTGAGCCTTCACTTCTGCGGCACATGATAGTTATTTTAAAATGTATATGTGGGAAATTTGAGGTTTCCTCTTCCACCAAAACCTGCTATTGAGACAGCAAATGCCTGTTATGCAGATATCAACCATTTCAACAAATGAGAGAGATATTATTTGCTTCCTCTTAAGGCAATGACCTACGATGGGGGCCCAGCTCAACAGCTTGTAGTCCTTCAAGTATCTTCCCTTTACAAGGTAGCTCATCCCAATGCTAACTTTATCCAACAGGCACTTGCAGTTTAGCAGGAGTCATTAAACACCACTTTGGAGTGAAGTCTGGTTGAATGTTTCTTCCCTAGTCTGGAGATGTAGATGCCTATTACAGTATATGCCCCAATAACAACCTTTAAGTGATGATTGATTGTAGTATTTACTATGCCGATGCATTCCTGACCAACCTCCCACATTGCACTCTCTGTGAACCTGAGCTCACCAAAACACTGCTGCCTTTATCCAAACTCACACCAAGTTCCGTTCATCCGTTATCCTGTGTTCTCAGACTTGTATTATCTCCCAGTCGAGCAACAGCTCCATTTAAAATTTTCACTCTTGTTTTCACATTCCTGCATGGTCTTACTTTTCCCTGTCTCTGAAACCTCCTGCTACTCTACAAACGACCAACTCTAACCTCATGTGTATTCCCAATTCCACCACTGGCAGCTGTGCCTTCACAGCCTGCTGTTTAGGCTGTAAAGTCTGGGATTCCCTCCCTAAACCTCTCCACTTAATCTCTGACTTTAACATTCTCCTTAAAACCTATCTCTTGTACTAAACTTTGGTTATCTCTACTGATGCCTCCAAATGTGACATGGAATCAAATTTGGTTTAATAAGGCTCCATGATGGGAAGTTTTATTAAGTTGAGGGTGCTACATAAATGCAAGTTGTTGTTGCTGTTGAGTGTAACAATTCGGAAATTCCATAGCACAGTATTCTTAAGGATAAATTGGACCATTCACATCTTGATTCACAGGCATTAAAGTAACTGCCAATATAGAAAATCTTTCCATAATCAAGGAATGTACAAACTCAAAGCTCTTCATATTTATGTACAACTAGTCAATGCAGATAAATACTTGATGCATACATTGGACCAATACTTTTGGTGTTCTCAGTCCACATCACCACTCACCAGATTTACTGGAGGGTAACTAGCACCAATTTCAAGTGTTTTTTCTTAAGTTTGATTTGTTTTCCCATATATATGTATATATAGATATATATGTAATAAACTCCAGTTCACAGATGAGCAAAGAACAAAGAAAGAACAGTACAACACAGGAAACAGGCCCTTTGGCCCTCCAAGCCTGTGCCGCTCATTGGTCCAACTAGACCATTTGTATGTACCCTCCATTCCCAGTCTGCTCATGTGACTATCCAGTTAAGTCTTAAATGATCCCAGCGTGTCCGCCCCCACCACCCTACTTGGCCGTGCATTCCAGGCCCCCACCACCCTCTGTGTAAAAAAACGTACATAGCAAATAGAAAGCAATTTGAAGCAACCCTATGTTGTAGGCAGATTTATCTCAGTAATCCATGGGGAGGGGAGGGGATTACATCACAGCGCAAAGTGAGATGACTACCGGTAGGGATTAAAACTGTATGACCAATTAGCCATCTCAGAGAATAAGGGAAGGCTCTCCTTCACTGACTTCTCAACTCATAAATTTATATCATTAACTAAGAAGAATCAAATCATCCACTGCCAGCTTGGGTTAATCTGAGTGCGTACTGGGCAGGGCAACATGTAGAGCAGGGGAGCCCAAACCACAGAGTTCCATGTGGCCTCTTAGCATTGATATCCACATCCTCAAATCTAAGACAACACATCCTACTTGCACTTAGGCACATAGACTCATAGAATCCCTATAATGCAGAAGAAGGCCATTCCGTCCTTCGAGTCTGCATCAACTCTCCAAAAGAGCACCTTACCCACGCCCACATCTCCCCTACCCCCCTCACCCCACCCTATTCCCATAACCCCACACACTTACCCCAATAAATCACCTAACCAAGACATCTTTGGACATTAAAGGGCAATTTAGCATAGCCAATTCACCTAACTTGCACACATTTGGACAACAGGCACAAACCGAGCACCAGCAGAAACCCCACATACATATAGGGAGAACGTGAAAACACCACACAGACAGTAACCAAGGCCGGAATTGAACCTGAGACCCTGGCACTGTGAGACAGCAGTGTAACCACTAATATTTCTTACTCACGGCTTTGTCCCATTTGAGTATTGAGCCGGTTTTGGAAAGAGCTGTTCTTAGTCCTGTGGCTTTATTGGTGGATAAGTCCTAAATTAGAACACCAAGAACTGTTAGTGTCAAGAATGTAAGGTATATGTAAAATAACAGTTTAAAAGGAGGCCTCCATAAAGGCTTCATAGCATACACTTAATCAACCTAGGAAGATATATCATCGAGCTTCTGCTGTATGTCTGGGATAATTTTCTTTTTTATTTGTTCATGGGATGTGTACAATGCTGGCTAGGCAAAATTTATTGTCCATCCCTAATTGACGTTGAATTGGTGGTGGTGAGCTGTCTTCTTGAATCACTGCAGTCCATGCATTGTTAGGGAGGGAGTTTCAGGGTTTTGATCTTGTGACAGTTAAGGAAATGTGATATAGTTCCAAGTCAGGACGGTGAGTGGCTTGGAGGGGAACTTGCAGGTGCGGCCCTGGTCCTTTTAGGTGGATGATGTTCTCACATGAGAACACCATCCATCAGGTACACGGCACATACACTTGCAACTCGGCCAATGTTGTCTACCTGACACGCTGCAGGAAAGGATGTCCCGAGGCATGGTACACTGGGGAGACCATGCAAATGCTATGCCAATGGATGAATGAACACCGCTCGACCATCATCAGGCAAGAGTGTTCTCTCCCTGCTGGGGAACACTTCAGCGGTCACAGGCATTCAGCCTCTGATCTTCGGTTAGGCATTCTCCAAGGTGGCCTTCACGACACACAACAACGCAGAGTCACTGAGCAGGGACTGATAGCCAAGTTCCACACATATGAGGACAGCCTCAACTAGGATTTTGGGTTCATGTCACACTATCTGTAACCCCATGACTTGCCTGGGCTTGCAAAATCTCATTAACTGTGCTGACTGGAGACAATACACATCTCTTTAACCTGTGCTTAATCCTCTCTCCAGTCACATGGTCTGTACCTTTAAGAGTTGATTACTTGTAAAGACTCGCATTCCAACCATTATTTTGTAAATTGAGTTTGTGTCTTTATATGCCCTTTTTGTGAACAGAACTCCCATGCACCTAACAAAGGAGCAGCGCTCCGAAAGCTAATGGTTTTTGCTACCAAATAAATCTGTTGGACTTTAACCTGGTGTTGTAAGACTTCTTACTATGTTTACCCCAGTCCAACGCCGGCATCTCCACATTTTGACAGTAAACATGCGTCCAAAATATAAGAACTTGTCCATCAAAATATAGCAAAGAAAACTGTTGACATGGATGCTTGTATACAAAAAGTGCAGTTTTTGCACAGAACTAGCAACATGAAAATAAACAGAAATAGAAAATAAGAGTAGTCCATTTGGCCCCTTGAGCCTGCCTTGCCACCATTCAGTACTCCCACTTACACTGAACAGAACTCTCACTTACCTGACGAAGGGGCAGCACTCCAAAAGCTAATGGCTTTTGTTACCAAATAAACCTGTTGGACTTTAACCTGGTGTTGAGGCTTCTTATCATTCAGTAAGATCATGGCTGATCTAATTGTAGCCTTAACTCCACATTCCTGCTTTTCGCAAACCCCTGTAACATTTAACTCCTTTGCAGACCAAAAAAACTATCTAACTCAACCTTGAGAATATGGGCGGAATTCTCCCAAAAAATTTCTAAGTGGTGTCCCCAGGGGAAAACGTGATATTCCTATTGGGAGGGTTGGTGCAATTCACCCACACTTAAATTTTTCGGAGCCAGGGAAAATCATCCATGCTTAGAACTTTTCTTGGAATTGGGACCTAAAGATGATGGCAAGGCCAGCAGTTCAAAAATGGGGCGCCCCGATCTCCAGACAATCCTACACACCACCAACCACCCCTTACTTGCCAGCCAAGACATCCCCCTCACCTCACTGGCCTCAGGTTCTCCACCACTCCCCACTCGTTGGTACTAGCACCCCCACCCCCACCAGTGTGCAACACCCTGCTTGCCATAGGGCTGTCAAAACCCACTTCCCTTTCAGGAGGCACCCCCATGCCCCCCACCCACACTTTCGAGCCCTGCCCTTTTGCATTGCCAACCTGGCAATGCCAGGGAGCAGTGCCATTTCCCCAAATACTTGGGGGCTTCAATGGCCTCTGAGCCTCCCCAGCATGGCCATCACAACTGGTCTCACTTTGTTGGGACCAGAAATGATTTGCGCCGGGTTCCTGCTGTGTGCGAGAATTGCAGGAGCAGGGGAATTCTGGCTCCAAACCAATACTGCATATTTGAACGAATATTTAGAGGATAGTGTCAGAAAATGCCATTGACTTAATTGAATAGTGGAGCAGGTGTGAGGGGCACCTGCTCCTATTCCATAAGTATAATGGGAAAACACTTATTTTGAAACTGTGCCCTCTATTTTTAGATTCCCCCACAAGAGAAAACATTCTCTCAGCATCTACCTTGTCAAGCTTTCTCAGAATTTTGTATGTTTCAATAAGATCACTTTTTATTCTTTTAAACTCCAATGAGTCAGGCCCAACCTGCTTCACCTTTCTTCATAAACAACCCTTTCATAATGAACATTTTTGAACTGTCTCCAATCCAGTATATCCCTTCTTAAATAAGGCCATCTGCTATCAGCAATTCAAGATGGAGTTAAGGGAACAAGCTAAGTGATTGCATACAAAATCACCAAGAATAGAAAATGAGTCTTTGAAGAAGAATTTAGAAAGGAATGTTTGACAAATCTGCCATGATTTTGTGCCCAGACAAGAAAAAGAGCTTGGAAACATTTTCTTGTCATGGTAAACTATTGAGGAATGTATGGAGGATATTTCTGAGAACCTGGATCTGCAGTTGAAAGCCCAGGGACACAATGACTTCTATTTTGCTTTGGGCCTCATGAAGTTGTGATGCCAAAGGCTCAGTTGCTGCTTTTCATTCAAGGCACTACCAAAAATCTTGAGCTTGAAGAAAAGTTGGCATTCAAAGATTTACTGAAGGCTATAAGTCCATGCATGTCAAAATTAGGAATGGAGTGGAAAAAATGGGAAATTTGGAAACTGATGGAATCCCAAATCTGACAAAGCAAACATGTTGGATTACTGAAAAGATCTCAAGGCCACATCAGGAAAGCAAATCCAGAACGTAGTTTGGATTAATCTCTGCATGTCCACAGCACATTAGCAGCTACTATGTTCTGCACCAGTTAACTGTCTTTTTTTTAAAGACAACGAAAGTTGAAAAGTTCCACAAATTAAACAGAATGGAAGACTTACTTTGCTCTAATTCAATTACGCTGACAGCCAATTTAAGATAGTCGGGCTCACAGTGTGGCTCAATTGTGTGTGCAAGAAGCTGCATATGTTAATACTCAGGGCTCTTCTTTGCTTACAGAAAATACAAGTACATGCATTGCCACTGTTTCAACTAAACAAAATAACTGATAGCCATTCACTGGTTCATTCTACAGGGCAACGTCTTGACCAGAGTCAAGCTGCCCAATTTAAATTTCAAACAATGCTGGGCAGTTAACCATCATGACCATTAACTGGTGCATTCTCCGTGGCAACGCCTTTTTTTCCGACTGTTTTTTTTTAACCAGAGTCAACTTGCCACTTTCAGCACCCTCTTGCATTTTTCAGTAATACTCAAGTTCTGTACTACCAAACAATTACTTGGAAGTTATGATGAATCTTTATAAAACACCGATTGGTCTAAAATGGAGCATTTACACTCCAAGCAATATGTGAAGGTATTGGAGAGGGAGCAGAAGAGATTCACAAGAATGGTTCTATGGATGTGAAGCTTCAGTTACATGGAGAGATTGATGAAACTGGAACTTTTGTCCTTACAGAAGATTTGATAGTGTCCAGCATCATGAAGGGTCAGAATGGTGAGGGACAAACTGTTCCCAGGGCAACAATTTAAAGTGATCTCTAAAAGAATCAGAGGCAACATGTGGATTTTTTTTAAAAAATGCAGCATGTTTAGGATCTGGAATGCACTGTCTGAGAGCGAGTTGGAAGTAGATTCAATCATGGCTTTTGACAATTATCTGAAGTTAAAAAAATTGCAAGGCCATGTGGAAATGTTGAGGGAATGAGACTGAGTTGCTCTTAAAGAAGGCAGCATAGATATGATGGGCTGAATGGTCTCCTGTGATGCTATACATATTCTATTATGAGGACTTTTTTATGTATCCATGGGATGTGGGTGTCACTGGCTAGGCCAGCATTTATTGCCCATCCTGAATTTCTCTCGAGAAGATGATGGTGAACCATCTACTTGAACTGCTACAGTTTATGTATTAGAAAGAGAGTGATGATCTGATATGCACTTTCTGACAGGGTGATGGATATTGTTGCGCTTTGAGGGATTTGTTGGAGCTGCACTCTTCAAGCCAAGTGGAGAGCTTTCCATCACACTTGTGCTTCGTGGACAGGCATTAGAGGAGAGTTATTCATTGCAGAATTCCCAGCCTCTAATCTGCTCTTGTAGCCACAGTATTTGTGTGGCTGTTCCAGTTCAGTTTCTGGTCAATGGTAACTCTCAAGATGTTAATGGTGTGGAATTCAGAAATGGCAATGCCATTGAATGTCAGGAGAAACGGTTAGATTGTCTTTTACTGGAGGTGGTCATTGTCTGGCACTTGTGCAAATGTCACTTTGCTGCTTACCAGTGCAAGCTGGAGTGTTGTCCAAATCTTGATATGCATATGGAAACAGACTGAATCACTATCTGAGGAGTTACAGATGGAGCTGAATATTGTGCAATCATCAGCAAAATCTCCACTCTGACCTTATGATGGAGGGAAAATCATTGATTAAATATCTAAAGATGGTTAGATCAAGGTCAATACCCTAAGGAACTTCTTCATTCATGTCCTGGGGATGAAATGATTGGCCTTCAACAACCACAGCCCCTGGAATAGACACCTGTACTTAAGCAGCAAATGTTCCTCAACTGTCTTAGAGAGAAATCATACGGAGTCCTCAGCCAACTGCAAACTGAGAATTTTGTCTTTAGAAGGTACGTAATTCCCCAAAAAATCAAGCTCAGGAACCAGGATAGTCTCGAGTACAGGGTTGACAATCATGGATGCAAAGCAAATCTCACAAAGAAGTAAACAAGGGAAAGTAAGCTTCCAAGAGTTCCTGTGACTAGTACTGAGTCAGCAGCATTAGACACGAGGTTCTCTCCTTTTTGTCTGGATCTAATTAACTGCACATTATTAACAGTTATCCTAAATAGAAAGAGATGATTTCATGTATCCAGAGAGAAGGGGATTTAGTATAAGGTACAGGAAATGGTGGAAATTATATGATATTTAATGGGCCAAAAATACCCATGCTGGTGGGTCTTTCTTTTTAAGGGTGGTACTCCCAATGTTAGTGCACATGACAGACATCACAAAATGTGAATTTCCCTTCATCTTATCCTCAACAGATGGCCAGTCTTTGGCCTCAAAGTCAGCAATGGGTCAAAACTCCAGCATTAATCTAACAATGCCACAGTTTGAGGAACAGCACCTCAATTAGCAATAAAAAACATCCAAACTGTCGAGGCACCTGTGTACATTACACAGATGTGGAGATGCCGGCATTGGACTGGGGTAAACACAGTAAGAAGTCTCACAACACCAAGTTAAAGTCCAACAGGTTTATTTGTTAGCAAAAGCCACTAGCTTTCAGAGCGCTGCCTCTTTGTCAGGTGATGGGAGTCCTATTCGCAAACAGGGCAAATAAAGACACAAACTCAATTTACAAAATTTACATTTTGTAAATTTAGTTTGTCTCTATATATGCCTTGTTTGTGAATAGAACTCCCACTCATTTGATGAAGGGGCAGCACCCCGAAAGCTAGTGGCTTTTGCTAATAAATAAACCTGTTGGACTTTAACATGGTGTTGTGAGACTTCTTATCATATTACACAGTGCATTAAAGAAATGAACAATCTTATAACTACTTCAATCAGCAAAAATCAACAGTCAAAGGCATGACACAATGTTGAAATAATGTTTTCCAAGTAGTGGGGGGAAACCTGAATTCCTTAGACTGGGCAACACAACATAACCACAAAACACTTCTCAAAGGGATAAAAATTAATCTCAATGTTAGTGATATCGAAACCATCTTAAAAAAGGGTGTCTTTCCTTCTTATTTCCTTGCAAGAGAATATTTAATTATTGGTAAGCTCTATTTACTGTGAGCAAGAATACAACAGCATTATCTATGATACAACAGAACACTTAATATTGTACATACCAGGAAAACAGAACTGCCATATATATATATATATATATATATATACACACACAGTATTGTTATTACCAAGCATGACAGCACACAATACTGCAACTACACTCGCCTTCATGATAGCACACAGTCGTTACTATTGTGCTTATGTGTTTTAACACATAGTATTGTATCTAACACATACACAAAGGTGTAGAAGCATTATTTTTTGCTGAAGCGGAAGGCACCATTAACTTACACTAGGATTGATCACCTTCTCAGACTACATTGCAGATTGAAATCTTTCATGCAGTTTTGGAAGTAACAAGGTATATTGATAATTATTTCCTCTCTTCTCAGCCAATGTGACAAGTTTCCACGGTCACTGATAAAGGGAAAACCAATGATAGACAGAGTGAACTCCTGTCCATTCCACACATATGGGGAATAAGAACTCTCTAGCCTATCTTCTGCTGGATTGGCAGTGGTGGTTAACCAGGAACCAGAAGATGGGCAGGTCAAATTATGAGCGTTCAGAAAGAGGGCATTCAGCCGATTATGCCTGCTTCAGCTCCTTGAAAGAGCTATCCAAAAAGTTCCACTCATTTGCCCTTTCCTTATAGCCCTGCAAATGTTTATTTTTCAAGTTTATATCCAATTTCTTTTTGAAAATTACCATCGATTCTACATTCAAGCAGTGCTTTCTAGATTATAACAGTTTAGCGATCATACTAATAGCTCCAAATAATTGTAGAAAAGATTTCACCTGTAGTAATCTTATGGCTGCAGTGAGCAGATTTCTCTGACAGCTATTTCTTATGAAATGAATCATTTCAAATAAATTGGTAGTATAGAACTCCAGTATTGCTGAAAAAAACAAGATGTGTTATTGAAGCTTTTTAATCTTGCACTCAACAGGACACACACGAGAATACCAAATTTCAAAGGGAACACCAATTTCTCATGTAATATAAATTGTTGTTCCCTTTGAAATTTGGCATTCTTGTGTCTGTTCTGATGAGTACAAGTTGAAAAGCTGTGACAGCATGCTTCTTTTTTTAGCAGAACATGAATAATAATAATAAACGTAAGTACTTTACTATACCACTAATTGTTTCATAGATCCTACCATCAGGAGAGCATCCTCTACCGTTTCTGTGGCAAATATGTTCTTTCCTATGACCTCTCTGAGCAGAGTAAGCACTGAGATAGGGGATAATCTTACACTGTGGGAGGGGTTTCTTGCCCTAAGACAATGAGCCAAAGAGCCTCGTTCTATGCTGTAAAACTCTTATGACTGGGTTGAGCATCCCAAACCCATCCCACATTAAGCACAATTACCAGAGTGGTGACTATTCAGTCTCATCAGTCTGATTTAAGTGCAAACTTAAATGCAGGTAAAAGTTCAATTTATAACCCACTACATCAGTCAGTAAATAGAAAGATTTGCATTTATGCGGCATTTTTCACCATCACCAGATGTCTCAAAATGCTTTATAGCCAATTAATTATCTTTTTCTTTGAAGTGTAGTGACTTTTGTAATGAAGGAAATGCAAGAGCCTGTATGTGCATAGCAAAATCCCACAAACATTAATGTGATAACGAGCAGATAATTTTATTTATCTTTACTGAGGGATACATATTTGTCAGGATAGCGGGAATAACTCTGCTGCTCTTTTCTCAAATGCCATGGAATCTTTTACATCCACCCAAGGGGGAGCCAGGACCTCAGTTTAACATTTCATCCAAAAATGGTACCTCTGACCTGTGCAGCACTCCCTCAGTACTGCACTTATGTGTGAGGTTTGATTTTCATGGATACCCTACAGTGCAGAAAGAGGCCATTTGGCCCATCGAGTCTGCATCGATCACAATCCCACTCAGGCCCTATTCCCCATATCCCTCCATATTTACCCACTAATCTCTCTAACCTATACATCTCAGGACACTAACGGGCAATTTCAGCATGGCCAATCAACCTAACCCACAGATCTTTGGACTGTGGGATGAAATTGAGAATCTGATCAAAAAGAAAAGAGAGGCGTATGTTAGGTCCAGGCAACTGAAAACAGACAGAGTGCTGGAGGAATACAGCGAAAGTAGGAAAAGAACTCAAATGAGGAGTTAGAAGGGCAAAAAGAGATCACAAAATGTTCTTGGCAGACGGGATTAAGAAGAATGCTAAGACATTTTATTCATATGTTAGGAACAAAAGAGTTGTCAGAGAGAAAAAAAAAATCGGACCTCTCAGGGACAAAGGAGGTGAATTACGCTTAGAACCCAAGGGAATAGGGGAGATCCTGAATGAATACTTTGCATCAGTATTCACAAAGGAGAGCGACGTGTTGACTGGGAGTGTCTCAGAGGGAGGTGTTGACCCATTAGAGAAAATCTTCATTACAAGGGAGGAAGTGTTAGGTTTTTTAGGGAACATTAAAACTGACAAATCCCCAGGGCCTGATGGCATCTATCCTAGACTGCTCAGGGGGACAAGAGATGAAATTGCTGGGCCTCTGATGGAAATCTTTGTCTCTTCATTGGACACAGGTGAGGTCCCAGAGGATTGGAGGATACCGAATGTGGTACCGTTATTTAAGAAGGGTAGCAGGGGTAATTATAGGCCGGTGAGCTTGACGTCCCTGGTAGGGAAGTTGTTGGAGAGGATTCTTAGAGATAGGACGTATGCACATTTACAACAGAACAATCTCATTAGTGATAGACAGCATAGTTTTGTAAGAGGGAGGTCGTGCCTTACAAATTTGGTGGAGTTGAGGAGGTGACAAAAACAGTTGACGAAGGAAGGGCCGTGGATGTCGTCTACATGGATTTCAGTAAGGCGTTTGACAAAGTCCCTCATGGCAGGTTGGTGAAAAAGGTTAAGGCTCATGGGATACAAAGGGACGTGGCTAAATGGGTAGAGAACTGGCTTGGCCACAGGAGACAGAAGGTATCAGTCGAAGGGTCTTTTTCCGGCTGGAGGTCTGTGACCAGTGGTGGCCCGCAGGGCTCTGTACTGGGACCTCTGCTATTTGTGAAATATATAAATGATTTGGAAGAAGGTGTAACTAGTGTGATCAGTAAGTTTGCAAATGACACAAAGATGGCTGGACTTGCTGATAGCGATGAACATTGTCGGACAATACAGCAGGATATAGATAGGCTGGTTTGTGCCTAAACTGGACCAGATACTGGGCAAGACGACAGCTCAGTGACAATCACTGATTGTTGTGCAGACACATGGATTTGGGCCAGTGTCTGTGGGAGTTTGCGCATTCTCCCCGTGCTTGCGTGGGTTTTCTCTGGGTGCTCCGGTTTCCTCCCACACCCCAAAGATGTGCTGTTAGGCTGACTGGCAGTAATAAATTGTCCCTAAATTAGTTTCCCTCAATGTGGATGGCCATAAAACATTAGACAAGGGTCATGGGTGGAGGGGGGGACTGGTGGTGTTAAGATGGCGGCACGGGCTCGTTGGGCCGAAGGGCCTGTTTCCTGGGCTGTTTTTGTTCTTTGTTCTTTGGAAAATTGGGCGGAGAAATGGCAGATGGAATTTAATCCAGATAAATGCGAAGTGATGCATTTTGGTAGAACTAATGTAGGGGGAGTTATACAATAAATGGCAGAACTATCTAGAGTATAGAAACACAGAGGGACCTAGCTGTGCAAGTCCACAAATCCTTGAAGGTGGCAGCACAAGTGGAGAAGGTGGTGAAGGCAGCATTTGGCATGCTTGCCTTTATAGGACTGGGTATAGAGTATAAAAACTGGAGTCTGATGTTGCAGCTGCATAGAACGTTGGTTAGGCCACATTTGGAGTACTGCGTCCAGTTCTGGTCGCCACACTACCAGAAGGACATGGAGGCTTTGGAGAGAGTGCAGAGGAGGTTTACCAGGATGTTGCCTGGTATGGAGGGTCTTAGCTATGAGGAGAGATTGGGTAAAGTGAGGTTGTTCTCCCTGGAAAGGCAGAGAATAAGGGGAGACCTAATAGAGGTGTACAAAATTATGAAGGGTACAGATAGGGTGAACAGTGGGAAGCTTTTACCCAGGTCGGAGGTGACGATCATGAAGGGTCACAGGGTCAAGGTGAGAGGGGCGAGGTTTAACTCAGATATCAGCAGGATTTTTTTTTACACAGAGGGTGGTGGGGGCCTGGAACGCACTGCCAAGTAGGGTGGTGGAGGCGGACATGCTGGGATCGTTTAAGACTTACCTAGATAGTCACGTGAGCAGACTGGGAATGGAGGGATACAAACGAATGATCTAGTTGGACCAACGAGTGGCACAGGCTTGGAGGGCTGAAGGGCCTGTTTCCTGTGCTGTACTGTTCTTTGAAACTGGAGCACCTGAAGGAAACCCACACAGACACAAAGAGAACATGCAAACTCCACACAGACAGTGACCCAAGCCGAGAATCGAACCCAGGTCCCTGGAGCTATGAAGCAGCAGTGCTAACCACTGTGCTACCATGCCACCCGTGCTCAAGTCCCAGCATGGGACTTGCACCTGCAAGTTTCTAGCTCAGTGATGAGTGTATTACTGAGACCCAAAATCATAAAAAGATCTTTTAAATCGAGTGTAAGCATCCTGGGTGTGAAAATTAATGCTTAGGGCCTTGAAAACATCCTTGAACAGGAGCTTTGTGTGCATTCCACTGGTCATCTGGGTCCAGCCACATCTCCATACAGAAAATCCTTGATCATGGGGAATAATTATACCTCATCATTCCATTCAAAGCATAAAGCTCAGATCAAACAGTACAAGATCTCTTCCCTCGGTGGAATCCAAGATGGGTCAGGACTAAGATGGTAAAGAAAGGTGCTCAAGTGACCAATGGGAAATACTACCTTGTCGATGATTTCCACACCAGCAAGAGAGTCTGCAAGACGATCGCCATCATCCGCAGCAAGAAATTCTGGAAGATCACAAGATCAAGTTCTGTAGCTAGCTCAGTGAAGAAGTGTACTATATGGTGTGATACCAAGGCAAAAGCATCTGATTAGACCAATGTTAGGTTAGCAGGGCAGCAATGCAAAAGCTACAACTGGTCCACATGTTCCTTGTCTAGGAATGTGTGGAGAAACTAATATTCAATTGGAATTCCTAGTCCCAATCGCTATCTTATGAACACAAGCATCAAGTTCCATGTACCACCTAGAATAGGACAACACACACACGCACACAGAGCTGTGAAAGTGGAATACAAAATACAACAATTAGTTTAGCTAAGTAGAATAAGGGAGACAAGTGTATGCATCGCGGCACAGGACAATAGGAGTTCATTGGCAATAAAAATATAAGAACATAAGAAATAGGAGCAGGAGTAGGCCATCTGGCCCTTTGAGCCTGCCCCGCCATTCAATAAGATCATGGCTGATCTGTCGTGGCTCAGTTCCACATTCCCGCCCTCTCCCCATAACCCTTAATCTCCTCTCTTATCAAAAACCCATCAACCCGTGTCTTAAAAATATTTAGCGAGGCAGCCTCCACCACCTCAAAGGGCAGAGAATTCGAGATTCACCACCCTTTGAGTGAAGAAGTTCCTCCTCAACTCCGTTCTAAACCGCCCCCCCTTTATCTTGAGGCTGTGCCCCCTAGTCCTACTATCCTTCCTGAGCGGGAAGAGCCTCTCCACCTCTATCCTATCCATCCCATTCATCATCTTATACGTCTCAATGAGATCTCCCCTCATTCTTCTAAACTCTAACGAGTACAAGCCTAGTTTATTCAGCCTCTCCTCATAGCTCAACCCCCTCAACTCCGGCATCAGCCTAGTAAACCTCCTCTGCACTCCCTCCGAGGCAAAATATCCTTGCGTAAGTACGACACCCAAAACTGCACACAGTACTCCAGCTGCGGTCTCACCAATGCCCTATACAGCCGCAGCAAGACCTCCCTACTTTTATATTCAATCCCCCTCGCTATGAAGGCCAGCATCCCATTTGCCTTCCTGACCACCTGCTGTATCTGCAAGCTGGGTTTTTGCGACTCATGCACAAGGACCCCGAGGTCCCTCTGCACTGTCGCCTGCTGCAGTTTTTCTCCACGTAAGTAATAATCCTTCCTACCATTATTCCTACCAAAGTGGACCACCTCGCACTTGCCAACATTAAATTCCACTTGCCAGTTCCTGGCCCATTCGCCCAGCCTATCTAGATCCTTCTGCAGACTCTCCACACCCTCCGCGCAATTTGCCGTTCCACCAATCTTGGTGTCATCAGCAAATTTCGACACCATACACTCGGTTCCCTCCTCCAGATCATCTATATAAATGGTAAATAGCTGAGGCCCCAGCACCGACCCCTGGGGCACTCCACTAGTCACCAACCGCCAATCCGAATAGCACCCATTGACCCCCACTCTCTGCCTCCTATTTGACAACCAGTCCTCTATCCACGCTAACACCCTACCCCCAACTCCATGTCCCCTGATCTTCTGCAATAACCTCTTGTGAGGTACCTTGTCAAACGCCTTCTGAATATCAAGAAAGACCACATCCACCGGCTCTCCTCTATCCACCGCCCTAGACACATCCTCATAGAACTCCAGTAAATTTGTCAGACACGACTTCCCCTTAACGAAACCAAAATATCCAAGATATTTGCTTCCTGCGTCTTCCCTGTAATAAGGCAGGTAAAACCCAAGAAAGAAATATCAAAGGAGGCACTCCAACTGAAGCTTACAAAAAGTCTGAAAACGTGAGCACTGAAAACAGATTAAAGAAATGTTACATTTTGATCAAGGCAGGATGATATAATTCAGCATCAGATCAGACGCAGGAGTCAGAACATTGACTAAACAAGAGTCAAGGGAACGAATAGCCAAAATTAGAGGTGAGGCAATTCTATAATAATTTACCTGGAGGTGACTGTAAAATCCACCTGTCAGAATTGCTGTGTATAACTCACACACATACAAGACCTGAGCTAACTACCAGTGCTCAGATGCATCTCTCTCAAGCTGCTATTTATTTGAGCTCCATATATATCAATACAACTCCAGAAATATATATTACAAAGGCAAGTAGAGACATGGAAGAAGAGTTGTGAACACCATCAGGGTCATCACACTTAGACATTAGATGACCTCTTTGAGCAACCACCTGCATGGATATGGCGTTTTAATACAATGTCCCGAGATGCTTCATAGTAAACATTATGAAACAAAATATGACACTGTGCCGCTTAAATTGACATGAGGTCAGATGGTCAAAAACTTTTGTCAAAGAGAAAGGTTTTAAGGAGAAGGAAAGTGATGGAAAGAGGAAGAGAGGTATAGAGGAGGGACTTCCAGAAATTGTGGTCTAGGCATCTAAAGGCATGGACCCATTGGTGCAGTGAATAAAATCAGGGATGCTGAAGGGGCGGGAATTACTTTTGCAGATATCTTGGAGGGTTGTGGGGCTGGAGATTAGCAATAGGAAAGGTCGAGGGCATGGAAGGGTATGGGAACAAGGATGAGAGCTTTAAAAATCCATATGTTGCTTGACCAGCAGTCAATGTAGGTCAGCAAGCGCACAGGAGTGATGGGTGAACAAGACTTGGTGAGATGTAGGACACAGGCAGCTGTGATTTGGATGACCTCAAGTTTAGAGAGTAGAATGTGAAGACTCGGGTGGTTTTACAGAGGTGGAAAAAAATGTGTAGTCTGAGGTTCACATCAGAGTCAAGTATGACACCAAGGTTGCAAATAGATTAGTTCGAGACTGAACAGACAGAGAGGGATGATTCAGTTTGGAAGCGGGGGACCAAAAACAATGGCTTCCGACTTCCCAATATTTAATTAGAGGTCATGTTTTCTCATCCAGTAATTTAGCAGTAGTGAAGCTAGAGCTGGGTATCAATGTACACATCAAAACTAACACTGTGCTTTTGGATGATGCCAAGAAGGGGCAATGTGTAGATCAGAAATAGGAGGGAGCCAAACGTAATTCCTTGGGGGAGACTGGAGGTAATGGGAGCCAAAATAGAAGCTATTGCAAATGATACCCTGGATGTGGTTAGAAAGAAAGAAGAATTGGAGGAGGAAGGGATCATTAATTGCATCAAAGACTAGTCGAGAATGATGAGAAGAGAATCTTCTGGGAACCAGTCAAAATACAGAGAGCAGACGTGACTCATGCTTCCAGGTCCGCTTCCAGAACGGCGCATCACAGTTAAAATTCCCACCAGGATGTCATTTATGACTTTGATAAGAGCCACTTTGGTGCTGTGGCAGAGGTGGGAATCCAATGGGAAGGATTCAAATATGGAATTCCAGAAGAGATGGGCATTGTTTTGGGAGGTGACACATTCAAGCACTTTGAAAGAAAGGGAGGTTAGAAATTGGGGCAGTAGTGTGCAAAGATTATATGATCAAGAGTTGTGCATTTTCAGGAGAGGGATACTAATGGTAGATATAAAAAAGAGAGGGGGAAACAGAAGACAAAAGTTGGTCAGCTGTGTGGCCTTGACCTACAGTATTAACTTCCTCTGTTGACCCAGAAGATGCAGCCACAAAGCATCACTGTGTAATGGATGATTTGACATCCAATAGGGGAGTAAACATCACTGATATCTGCAATGTGTCTCCCTCCCACCACCCACCCCACTCTCCTGACCTCATTCAAACAGGGTGCTCTGCAGTCGCACAAATCTCCAGCTATGGCAACGCACTATAGGAATTAGAACAGCTGAATGATAGAGCAGAAGTAATAGTTCATAGAATCATAACAGTGCAGAAGGAAGCCGTTTGGCTCATTGAGTCTGCACCAATCCCCCTAACCTACACATCTTCGGACACTGAAGGGCAATTTAGCACGGCCTATCCACCTAACCTGCACATTTTTGGACTGTGGGAGGAAACTGGAGGACCTGGAAGAAAAACATGTAGACACAGGGAGAAGGTGCAGAATGTGCACAGATCATCATCTGAGGCCAGAATTGAACTCAGGTCACTGATACTGTGAAGAAGCAGTGCTAACTTGCCAATAGTCCTGTGCCAACATGTTAGGAAAGGTATAATAGTCTGAACTATGGTACTGACACTGGGGAGCGATCATGGTCTGTTATAACTGCAGTCAGTGGGCCTTGGTCATCATAGGAAGGCGTGGGACAGAACCAGCAAATGGCTGGTGGTACAGTGATAATGTCAGTAAACAAGTAAACCAGAGGCCCAGGCTAACGAACCTGGGGACATAAGTTCAAATCATCATTGCAGATGGCATAATTTAAACTAAATTAATAAATCTGGAATATAAAGCCAGTCTCAGTTTCATGGCCACCATACTATCATTGATCCTCGTAAGAATCCATTTGGCTCACTAATGCCCTTTTAGGGAAGGAAATCTACCCTACATACTCAATCTGGCCTACATCTGACTCCAGATCTAACTATTCACTGAAATGTTCCGCTCCAGAGCAAATAGGGATGGACAATAAATGCTGGCTTTGCCAGTGACACGCACATCCCAGCAAAGAACGTAGGAAAACAACCATTATTACTTCTACTTGTTGACTCTCAAAAAGGTTTGCAGATTTACAAAGATGTCTTCAAAAGTGAAGAACTTTAGCTATGAGAAAAGATTCATTTTTTTTCTGTGGAACAGAGGGAAGATTTAATTAGGTTGTACAAGTGGAACCTTGGTAGGGGACAGAAAGGACCCATTTCCCTTAGCAGTGAGATCACCAACCAGAAGACATAGATTTAAAGCATTTAAATTTATTTGAAGAGGATTAGAGGGGAGTTGAGAGAATGGTTTTCACTCAGAGGGTGAAAGGGTCATAGTGGGAGAAATCCTCATCTCACTTGTGCACTTGAACTGCCTGTCCCTAACAGGGTTATGAACCAAGAGCTGACAAGTGGATAGCTCTTTTTCTTTTGTACAGACACAAGGGATCAAATGGCTTTCTTCTGAACATTAAATTTTCTGTTTCTTAACAAAGAGGAAGGGCAAAGATGGACATAGTCGAAGAATAAGTTACTCTAATGTTACAACTTGAACATGTTAGGATGCCAAGTCCATAAACACTGGAAAATAGCAATAACATTTCTCAGTACATTGAAAGTTGTGCGAGACATGTTTAATTGATATGTAACCCCAATTCCTAAATAAACCCGAAAAGTAATATGACATTACATTTACAATTGGTACTTGCCCATCACAAAGTCATTGTTGCAGATGACTCTGTCATTCTCACTTGCCTTCCTACCTATTTTTGTCATCCACAAACTTGGCAAGAGTACATTCACTTCCCTTGTTCAAGTCACTAATAAATATTGTTTCATAACTATAATATATTATATATACTTTCACAAGAATCCTGCTAAGTCTTCTAGTCACTCACCTGGAACTGGCCCTGCTTCCTGAGTCACAGCGTCGCTTCTGCAAAGGTCGTGAGCCTATTGACATGATTTTTGCTGCGTGCCAACTTCAGGAGAAGTGTCAGGAGCAGAATCGCGAGCTCTACAAAACCTTTGTTGACCTCGCGAAAGCCTTCAACACTAACCCAACAAGGCCTGTGGAGGATCATGTCAAAGCTCGGCTGCTCCCCCAAATTTATTCAGATGGTATGCCAGTTCCATGATGGCAAGATGGCCAGAGTACTCGATGGCAGAGAATCCTCTGAGGCATTCCTAGTCACCAATGGCGTCAAACAAGGCTGTGTGCTCGCACTCACACTGTTCAGCATGATGTTTACTGCCATGCTGAATGATGCCAGAATCAGCCTCAGGTACAGAGTGGATGGGAAGCTCAGCGACCTGAGGAGACTTCAAGCCATTACCAAAATGAAGGAGACTGTTCTGAGAGACTTCCTCTTTGCCAATGACTGCGCCCTGTATACTGGCTCAAAGCCAGAGATGCAAGTCAGTATGGACAAATTTTCCATGGCTTGTGACAACTTTGGACTTAGCATCAACAATAAAAAGACCAAAGTCATGTATCAGCCAGCTCCTCATGCACCATACACAGATCCCATAATCACAATCAAAGGGCAGAAACAACAGGCAGTGGACCAGTTCATTTAACTTGGCAGCGCCCTCTCCCAAGCAGTGATTATGGACACAGAAGTTAACTGCAGAATAGCAAAGGCAAGTTCTGCTTTCGGTACACTGTGCTCCACTGTATGGGAATGTCAAAGAATCAGCCCAACAACAAAACTGAAGGTCTACAGTGTCGCAGTACTCACCACCCTCCTGTATGCCTGTGAAACGTGCACTGTGTATCAAAGGCATGCAAGACAGCTCAATCATTTCCACATGACTTGTCTTCGCAGAATATTAGGCATCAGATGGCAAGGCAAAGAATCAGACACTGAAGTTCTCTCTAAAGCAAGTCTACCATCAATCCACACACTGCTGATGAAAGCGCAGACCCAGTGGGCAGGTCATGTCATCCGTACATCAGACGAGCGCATATCCAAGCAGCTCCTTTTTGGGAACTCTCTGCTGGAAGATGCTCACATGAAGGGCAGAAGAAACATTTCAAAGACATGCTCAAGGCCTCCCTGAAGTCGCTTGACATTGACACGACCACCTGGGAAACGTTGGCACAAAACCGCCCTACCTGGCGCTGCCTCATCCACAAAGGCTGTCAAGCTTACGAAGCAAGGTGTATTGCTGAAGCACAACTTAAGCGCGAGCTGCGCAAGTCCACAGCCACCAGCGCAACAACTACAGTGTCTACACAAGTCTGTCCAAGATGTGCCAGGACATTCCGTGCCCGAATTGGCCTGATCAGTAATCTTCGAACACACCACAACCAGCCTCAAAATGACTAATGGTGTTGAGGTCCTCATTGATGACAATGGACGAACAACAATATATAGTAAATAATTGTGGCCCCAGCACTTATTCCTGTGGCTCCACTAGTTACATGTTGCCACCCTGAAAACGCTCCCTCTTATCTCAACTCTCCGTCTTCTATTTCTTAGCCAATCTCTATCCATGCTAATATATTACCTCTATCTTATCAATTTTATTTGAAAAGGCTAGTATTGGCCCTTTCAAAACAGGGCACTTAATAGTTGAGTGCTTCAAAAGAAATAAAATACAAATTTCCTCCCATTAATGTGACTTCAAGTTATGGTATCTCTTTGTCACTCTTACTCTCACACATGAATTGAGCCAAAGCATATGTGGATTGTAGAACAGACTCATTCCAGTAGTGAAAAAGTACATTACCCACGTGAATAATTTAGACTAGCAATTCACAATTTCTGAGTTAACTTCCTGGCGACAGCAAAATAAGAGCAATACAGATTGGGGGGTGGTGGTGGTCAAAAGATTTGTGGAACTAGGAAACACAGAAAGCAAATAAAATTCGTTGATAACTGTATCCACGTGAGCTTAAAAAAGGGCATCACAAATAGACGGAACTAGCAGAGAGTAAGAAAGGGATGCAGAAATAATAGCAGACTTATTTCTTTTCAACATCTCAACAACTTGCAATTTAAAAAGAAAAATCAGCACAGCAGGAGTGTACAAAGGCTCTATAGTAAAACTTGACAGTGCACTCTTCAATTCTGGCTGCTCACGAAACACACAGTGATAATACTAAGTTCAGACTTAGGGGGGAATAAGCTACCAAGAGAAGCCTAAAGAAATTGGTGCTGCTGAAGATCCATCGACAAAGAGTCTCGTTGTTTTGGATCTAGAATTCAGGGATAACATTTTTAAAAAGGTCTGTATATATTAGCAACAAGATGGACACAGAAAGCTCCGAAGACTTTAACTCAAATAGCAGATGTCTTTCCTAAAACTTATGGACGGGGGAATGTTATGTCTTTAATTGCTAATATCACATAATGCAATTTCAACATAACTATTGATGTTTTAAGTGAAATTTCAACACAACTATTCATGTGTTTAAATTACAACTCTATTTTCCATTCAAGCATTTCAACAATTCTCAATAATGACAGTACTAAACGTTTAAATTAATCTCTTAACAACTTATTGCTTAACTGGTGCTTACGTTTCCAGGTGTATCATCCCCCTTGCCCGAGTCAGAAAGGACAGAACACAGGTTCAGCATTTCCAGTAACACCAGCTGTCCACTGTATTGCAAACACCAGGAGTTTAAACAAATTAACAATCCACTTCTCTGTCAAACAGATATTAGTTTATTATAAAGTACAACTTAATCTCAACTTTCAAAGTAGAAAGTTAGTCCTGTCCAAATAGTGTTTTTCCTATCTGCCTCTCTTTTAACACAGTAAGAAGTCTGACAACACCAGGTTTAAGTCCAACCGATTTATTCAATAGTAAACTCACAAGCTTTCGGGATTTGTCCCTTCATCAGGTGAATCACCTGATTAAACCTGGTGTCGTCAGACTTTTTACTGTGTTTACCCCAGTCCAACGCCGGTATATCCACATCATCTCTTTAACACACCATAAGAATGTAGATGGGGGTGGGGGGGGGGGGGGGGGGGGGTGCAGTGCGTAAAGTCTAGTCCAGGGGAACGTGGGTGGGACAGGGGCTGGCACAGATGCGCACAGGGTCCAGCCTGGGTGGGGGGGCATGGGCAGGGTTCGGCCCGGAGAGGGCTGGGGTATGGGACGGGCCTAATTGGGAGAGGTGGCAGTGGGGGAGGAGCCAACCCTGGATGGGCAAGAGTTGGGGAGGGGGCCGACTTGGGAGGTCAACCCGAGGTGTGACTGGGAAGGGGGCATGGGGGGGTGCGTGAGCAGGAAGGAGGAAGGCGACCGAGAAAGGCATGGGGTGGGGTGACCGGGAAGCGGAAGGGGCTGGGGGTGCAACCAGGAAGGAGGCAGGGTGTGCAACCGGGAGCGGGGGAGGGAAAGGAGGAAAATGGGGGAACGGAGAGGGGGGTGGGGGGGTGGGGGTGGGGAACGGGGAGGGGGTGGGGGTGAGGAACGGGGAGGGGGGTGGGGGGGTGGGGGGTGGGGAACGGGGAGGGGGGTGGGGATCGGGGAGGGGGGGTGGGGGGGTGGGGATCGGGGAGGGGGGGTGGGGGGGTGGGGAACGGGGAGGGGGGGTGGGGGGGTGGGGAACGGGGAGGGGGGGTGGGGGGGTGGGGAACGGGGAGGGGGGGTGGGGAACGGGGAGGGGGGGTGGGGGGGTGGGGAACGGGG